>NW_005842176.1:1103333-1112465 GCF_000455745.1 Alligator sinensis
ACATAGAGAGCTACCCCCCCGCCCCTTTTCTCTACACAATCCCTCCTGTACCGGGTATACCCATCTATCCCCGTGGTCCAGTCATGGGTGGAGTCCCACCAGGTCTCCGTTATCCCTATGACATCGTAATTGTTTGCACTGAGCATGAGGATGAGCTCCTCCTGCTTATTCCCCAAGCTCCTGGCATTAGTGTACAGGCAGGCAAGTGCCCCCTGGGGGGCTCCTTCCTTGCACACAGATTTTACCAGGGCTGGGGCAGGGGTGGGCTCCTGATTTCATAGATTTCATAGATTTCATAGACATTCAGGCTGGAAGGGACCCTGAAGGATCATCGAGTCCAGCCCCAAATGTAGTGGAACTAAACTACATTCAGCAGAGTCTGGATTGAAAAGGCCTTCAAAATGCTCCTTTCAACGGGCATTTGATGGCTCCCCTTTCCTTGATCAGGTCTTCTCCATTCTTAGGTCTCAAGTGGGTTGGTCCCTGAGTGCTTGGACTATAGATGGCTTTGGTGGCACTGAAAAAACCTGCATATTGTGGATGTCAGAGAGGTGTTGAATTTTCTTTGCTTTGTCTTCCCACCACCTGTTCTTCATATTGTGGGTACTTCTTTGGTCATCTGCTTTGGCTTGTTGGTTATTATTTTTTTTTGCTTGGAGTTGATGTCATTTTGCCAAGTACAAAAGGCCTTGCACTTATGGTCAATCAACCTTTGGATCTTCTGGTCATTTTCATCAAACCAGTCCTGATTTTCCTGATAGAAAATCCAAGCATCTCTTCACAGGCATTGATGATGCTGGACTTGAAGGCCTTGAATTTGCCAGTTTTTCATTGAGATGCTGGTGGAAGAGGTCTTGCTTGCTTAGGTCTTTGAGTCCTTCACCACTGATTTTCTGTCTGCATTGCTTCTACTACAGCTGTCATTTGGGAGACAGTTTGAATGACATAACTGAATAGATGAGTTGATGATAGGTCCAGCAGTCATCAGCTCCTAGTATAGCTTGGGTGATGCAAACATCTTTGTGATCCCAGGTCTAGTCAATGATGTAATCAGCCAAGGGCCAGTGGTTGGATTGCGGGTGTTGCCATGATGTCGTGTGCTTGTTTTTCTGGTGGAACAGGGTGTTGGTGATGGTGAGTCCATGGTCTGTGCATTTAGTCGAAAGGAAGATGATATTGAAGCTGACCTTTCCCTCTCCTTCCTTGCTGATGGTTCCGTGCCAGAAGTTTGAGTCCCTTCTGATTCTGGCACTGAAATTTCTGAGAAGAATAAGTCTGTCTCACTTCAGAACACCCAAAAAGACTTGGCCAAGGTTGGTGTACAATTCCTCTTTGCTGATGACAGTGGCAGATTGGCTTCCTGCCAGTTTAAGATGGAGATTCATGAGGCCCTCATTAATTCTGATAGGGAACTCATTGGGTTGGTTTTTGAGTTCATTCTTGGTGGCAAAACCAACTCTGTGAAGCCAGTGTTCCCCTTCCTGTTTACCCTTCCAGAAGAAGGTATAGCCACCTCCTTGTTCTTTGAGCTGCACATCTGCTCGCTGGGTCTCACTCAGTGCAGTGACATCAGTGTTGTGTTACCTGAGTTCTCGAGCCACAATTGTGGCGTGGCACTCTGGGTGTTCACCATTAGGGATGTCCATGAGAGTCCTGATGTTCCAGGTCCCGAAACTGATTGCGTGTCTTCATTGATTTTGACCTCAGTAAAGCTAATCCCACTTTACCCAGTCAGGAAAAAGGTAGTCAGACTATGTTTAGGGCAACTTTTTTACCCCCTCCCCATGTGGGATGAGTAGAGCGGATCCTCAAGAGGGCTGCTCAGTTGCAGTAACAGCTGCCAAATCACACTTGTGGTGCTAGACAACCTTCTTGTAGCTGCTGCTTTTATGCCAGTTCATATGCAAATACACAGTAAGAGATAGCCCTTGCCCTTACAGCTTGCTTTCACAATAGGTATAATATACAAAGCAGGATTAACTTTCCCGTTTTATGTATTGGGAAAGGAGGCACAGGGAGACTCAGGTTAAGATGCTATTTTACCTTGTGGACAACTAAAATGCAGCTTGAGACCCACTGAGTTACATTTCTAAAAAGTAGAAGTGATTCTGTTATGCACTCTGGTCACGTAAGTGCCCTTATTATAGAAATAAGATCACCCTCTAGAGATATGCATAAGTTTCCCTATTCTGACAATGGGCATGCAGATGGAGTACCGGTGCTCCTCCACTGTTGTTGGGTAACTCAGAATTGGTCATAAGCTGGTCTTTGGTCATCCATTCAGTGATACAGAATTCTGCTCTCAGGGAGTCTATACATGCACTCCAGGGTGGAGGGTGTGGGGCGCTTTAATTATAGCGGCTCTGAAAGTGACTGCAGTGTCACGTATATTCACTGTCATTCAACGAACTTTAGTTAGAGCACCCTTGCCACCATTTTGAAACACGGGGATGCTAAATACATGAGATATGGAGGCTGCTAGAGTGTGCTAATTAGCATGCTCCAGCAGATTTCAGCAGACTTGATTAAATGAATCTGCTTCGATGCATGCTAATTAGCATGTGTCAGAGCAGAGGTCTGTTACATGTATAGGCAGCTTCAGTAACTTGCATCAAGTCATACACGGAGCATAGGATAAGGCAGGGGAAAGAGCCCCAAGTGACTGAACCACAAGACTATCTTTTGTCATAAATGTATTGCCTTACAGAGTCAAGCGGCAGCTCCCACCTCCTGCCTGTTCAAGTATGGAGAGTAGATAAGAGAGTTTTAGGAGCTCCCATGCATAATCCTGCATTTCTGGATAGAAAGCTAAGCTCAGTAGCCTGTATGCCTGCACCTCAGCTAGGTTGTGGAACTGGAGTCTTCCACACCTGGGGTACTAGTTTCCATCCAGCTGCATAAAAGGGAACTAGTTTCTTTATAGACTTTGGCATTTCACTGTGGATGTTTACATCTCTAGGTAGGTCACCAGTATTAATATGAGCTATGTTTAGCATAAAGACCTGAAGTTGAGGACTAGGAAGAGGACAAGAAGCATCTTTAGGTATCTGAGAGTGAGTGATTATGGGGAGTGGGGTGCAGGATTTGTCATATCTTGGTGGTTCCATTCAAAATTCAGTAGTGAAAATCTGTGCTACCTGCCAGCTCCTGGGTGAAAGATGCTGTTGGTCCCCATCCATCTCCCAGTGGTAGAGTTAAACGTAGAGGAGGATGGTATATGAGGACACCATTTTTTGGGAGTGATGGTAGATGAGAAGAACATGACTGTTCTCAATCTGTCTGAGAGCACAACAGGGTTAAGGGGTTGGTGAGCTATGAAGGCCATTGCTGGAGGGGAAAAGGAAAAGTGATATTGTCTCTTTGGCAGCAAGGAAGGTCACCGTGACATAGACGTTAAAGGGCGGGGATGAGAAGTAGAGGTTCCTGCCAGACTGCCAACTGAAGAATGATTACCAGGGTCTGGTTCCCATCTTATTATCATGGATATGTGGGGAGGCCTTGTTGCTCAGCTTTCACTCCCCAGCCCTCGTATTCCTGGCACGAGACTGCCGATTAGTCTCAGGCAGTCAAGCCTCAGGCTCATGGGCCAAGAGCAGCTACTCTGCTAGAAATCACAGTGAGAATCACAAGAGGTTAGAAAACAGCATTTACTTTGCATTAAATCCTATCAGGCTCCTGACCCTGTGGAGAAAAGCAAATACCATGTTATTGGAAATATTTGAAGTCAGCAGCAAAACTAACAAAGAGGCCTGGTACTGGGTAGGCCTGACCTTGTCACGTTGCGTATACGAACTTCCCTGTTCCTAAAAGCATATCAGATCAGAGCTTGAGTAAAGCTAAGGAGCTGGTCCCAAAAAACATGTTTTTGGAGTCCAGAAATGTCACTCACACACTCACTAAGCTCTGTTGATACTCTTCATTACTGATCCACAGGTTCTCCTGCATTCTATAATTTAATTTCTTCTGAACAAAGATGGCTGATCATAATGACTTATGGCACTTTCTACAGTAAGTTGAATGGTACAAGTAAAAGGGTTGTGATGAGATCCCCCAAACTCAGAGGTCAAAGCACCCAGGGAGGTTTGAATGAAGGGTCTCAGCAGTAAAAGGGCAGCATCAGACCTTTTGCTTTGCCATGGCCATGAGTTTCCCATTCCTTATCCACCAGCCCTGGCCTGATGATGCAAACCTTTGAAGAACATGCTTTGCATAAGGACCAGGAAAACACAGCAAGGTCAGGGACTGGTTTTAGCAAAGAGAACTTTCTACCTCTAGGCCCCATATTATCCTAGGGCAGTTGCTGGTTGTTTGATGGCTCTATGTGGGGAGAGCGTCCACTTCAGCTGTAGATACTAGTGGGACAGGGGCCCATGCTGCATGCCTAATTAATCACAGTTGGCACCTAGTAGACTAATTTATCTGTAGAGAAGCCAAGGATCAAATGGGTCACAGACTCCTTTTCCCAGGGTTTGAGGGAGCCCTTCCTTGGGGCAACTGGAGCTGACTGTGAGATAATGGGGCTGAAGGACTTCTGTGCACTGGGACCTTTCCACAGTGCAGAATCCATTGAGAGCACTATGTCCCTGGTGCTACTTCCCTTCCCTCCCTGTCTGAGTGAAGCCATGTGCACTGTAACTGTCGTCTTCTTGGCAAACCTGTTAAGGCCAATGACTTAGGAAGTTGAACATTTTATTCCAGTGATAGCAGACTTTTTGCCTAAGAGAATGAAAAGAGCTCCTTTTGGACCCCTGTTGGTGAACAGGAAGAAGACCACCCTCAATCTGCTGGAGAGATCTGCTGTCTTTGGGGCAGACACCTCATGCTTAGGGTGACCATATTATTTTTGAGAAAATCCAAGACACTGTGCCCTACCTCCCTCCCTTGGCTGATCCCCATCCCAGGCAGGAGGAGTGATGCCCAGTCCAGCCTGTCCAAGCCCCTGCTTCAGCCTGGCACCCACAGTGATATGTCCCCAGGGGAGGGCCCCTTGGCGTGGCAGACCATTCTACTGAGCTCCCTGCCCCCAACCTCCACCAACAGCTTGGGGAGCCCAGGCCAGTGCCTGCCCCATCAGCTCTGCAGCCTCAGCTCCAGCCACAATGTGCAGCCAGCCATGTCACTGCCAGCCACCAACATTGTCAGCTCTTCCCTGGTGGGGGGCCCTGCCCAGGCACCCACATGCCGCACACTGCTGCCCAACAAGTCCACTGGGAACCGCATGCCATTACTGCCAGCTAGGACCAACTGGAGCCACTGGGCACACTAGCCATACCTATGTGGTAAACCCCACATTGCGGGGAGAACCCTCTCTGCCCTGGCCCTGGCCCTGGGCCCCATCACTGCCCACCCTCCCTGCCAGGTCAGCTGTGGCCCCTTGGCCCCCACCCCCACAGCATGCAGGGAGGTGGAAGACAGTGCAAAACTTTATTGAGCAGCCTGAGCTCTCACAGCTAGATGGGCATGGGGCCTCTCACATGCCAAATAATGCATTGATGGTGGTGGGAATGTCCTCCTTAGCTGCAGGGGGGCAAGAACATGTAGCACAGTCGCAGGTAGCTCTCCAGCCAGCATCGGAGGTTGCAGGGCAGCCCAGGCTTGTCCCCCACACCATCAAAGCTCAGTGTCCCATGCCAGGTGTGCAAGTTCGCCTGGGGCACCACAGCAATCAGCAGCAGGGTGTAGTGGGTTGGGCATCCCTTGGTCCATGGAAACAGCTCCTCACACAGTGCCCAGGACACATGAACTGGGGTACACTCACAATGCAGCCCTAGTGCAGTGGGGAATGGCCCTGGGGTGCCTCCCCAGAGAGGACCTTTGTGGGAGAGGGCAGGGGTATGGGTAGCTCTTTGCTCCAGTTGTCTGGGAGCCCTGTGCCCTCTGAGTCTGGGTGCCATGGGCTTGGCAGTAGCACAGGAGACCGGCGGAACTGCAGGAGGAGACCGGGGGGGGGGGGCGGCGGGGGGGGGGGGGGGGGGGGGGGGGGGGCAACAGGGTCTGGAGCTGTGGTAGCAGGTGCTGCCAGGATCCTGCCCTGGGAAGGGGATGGGGGAGTCAGCTGTGGCAAGCACGCAGCAGCCCACCAGCCTCTGGGGAATGAGTTGGGATGGGGGGCTTGTTCGGCTGTCACCTGGGCCTGCCTACTTGCCTGACTTAACATAGTCCTTGGTCACCCGTGCATGTCCGCCCCCTGATCTAAGGCCAGGTACCACATGGCCCCGAGTACAGAGCATCGTATCTCAGAAATGTTGCAAACTATCACAAACAGCTTCTTTCTCATGGTCCTGTGGGCCCTGTATCTACATGCGGGGGTACAGTTGGCAGCCGGGATGTGGCCTCAGGGTCACCACTGCCCACAGATGGGGCCCTGGGGATATACCAGCTCTGCAGGAGGAGGACTTCTGCAGGATTGGAACCTCCTTCTGAGCCAGCTGGTGATGGCTGCAGAGGATTGGCAGGTGGACATGCAGATGTGGTAGGTGGAGGATGTTGCCCAGCAGGACAGGTGGTGGGTGAAGGAGATAGCCTGCAAAGATACACAGAACTAGCACAAGGAGGTATGGGACCAGTGCAAGGAGGCCCAGGACTGGGCAGCCTGGGAGTTCAGGGTGCAGTTCCTGGCTCTGGAGCATGAGGGTGTGGATGCCCTGTGGGAGCAGGGCATGGTCATGGCCAGGGCATTGCAGGCCATGGGGGAGGACTGCTGGGTGCTGGACACCATCCTGGCCCTGGCAATTGTCTTCATTCTGTCCACTGCCCTGCCCCTGCCTCTAGCCCTGCTTGCCCCTGGCAGCCATCTGCCACCCAGCAGTGGGCCCCCATATGGGCCTGGGCAGTGGTCCAGTACTGCCTTCACCAGCCCTGAGCCCCTGCCCTTGCCCCAGGTCCCTTGCCTGGGCCCAGTCCCACTGCTCACTCAGGCTGTATGCAGGCATGGAGCAGGAGCTGCCTGCAGTGAGGCAAGCACTGTGTGCCATCCCTGCTGGCTCTGGCCACCGGCAGCTGGAGTGGGACTTGCCCATGCCAGGGGACCAGAGGCTTCTGTTGCCCCTGGGCAAACCCCTCACCTGCAATCAGACTTGCTGTGGCATGCACACCTGCAGGGGAATGGCCAGAGGCTGGGGTGCTGGGTGGGTGCCCCCAGCTCTGCCCCCCAGGTGACCCCACCCCTCCCTTCCCATCCCAGGATGGGACACACACACAGCACATTGTAAACAGTTTGCACAGGGAAGAGGGTGTTTTATTGTTGGTGGGTGGGGCAGGTGGTGGAAGGACTCTGGTGTTGAGGGGTCAGGGAGGGTCTGTTTGTTGGGGAGGGAGGTGGGATGGGTGGCTGTTTGTTGTGAGGGCAATAAAGTGGTTTTCTGAGAACTGTCAGCAGCATCAGCAGCTGTTCAGGCGACCTACAGTGGGGAGTGCAGGAGAAGGTGGTCAGCCAGCACCATGTGGACCCAGTGCCATGGCCTCTGGTGGCGGGTCTGCAGCTCGCCCAGGGCCTTGGTGGGGGGTGCTTCTGTTGCTGTCACTGCAGTTGGTGCTGCCACTGCCAGGTGTGGTTCACCTGTTGTGCCTCCTCCTCTCAGGCCTTGTGGAACAGCTGTCTCCAGGCCTTGCAGATGTTATGCAGCATGCAGGCTGTGACAATGACCCAGGGGATATTGTCCTTGGTGAACTTGAGGCAGGTGGTGAGGTTGTGCCAGTGTTCCTTGAGGCAGCCAAAGGTGCACTCCATCAGTATGCGGGTCTGGCCCAGGCACCGGTTGAAGTAGGTCTGGTGGGGGCCCACCTGGCCAGTGTAGAGCCACATGAGCCAGGGCAGGAGTGGGTAGGTGCGATCTGCGATGAGGAGGGGCGGGACTACCACAGTGCCCAGATGGAGGTCTGGCAGCCCTGGCATGAAGCACCCACTGTGCACTAGCGCTGGCAGGGCAGAGTTCTGAAACACACAGTTCTTGTGGGCACTGCCCACCCAGCCAGCACTCACATTGGTGAAGGCACCGCAGTGGTCAATCATGGCCTGGAGTACAACAGAATGAAAGCCCTGCTGGCTGTAGTAGGGGCAGTCACCATGGGATGGGCAGGTGATGGGGATGTAGATCCCATCTAGGGCCCTGATGCATTGGGGGAATTCCAAGGCATAGAACCCCCACCACCACTGCCACAGGGTCATGCATGTGGAGCACCGTGTGCCCTATCATGTCGTGAAGGGTGCTGCACACCTCCAGGATGACCTTCCTGTTGGTGGCTCTGCCCACACTGAAGAGGTAGCCCATGTAGCAGAGGCTGGTGGGCACATCCAGCTTCACCATGGCAATAGCCAACTGGGTGGTCGCGGGGAAAGACAGCTGCATGTTCATGTCCTGCCACTCCAGGTGCAGGCAGAGCTGCTCCAGGAGGTCCAGGAAGGTGGCCTGTGTCATTCTGAATGCCTCCAACCACTATTTGTTGTCCCAGGTGTGCTGGATGATGTGCAACCATCAGTCCTAGCTGGCCCAGCAGGCCCAGAGGCAATGGAGCTGGAGCCCTAGGAAGGCGAGGGCAGCCTCAGCGGTGGCATACTGGAGTGTGTTGTTAGTGTCCCTGCTGGGGTCTGGCCAGCAGGATGAGGTCCAGGCAGCAGCTGAAGGGCTGGCTTTTAAAGATGGCCTCCAGCCACAGGCAGCTGTGGTCTGACCCTCAAGCTCCCCTTGGTGGCATCAGGCGCCCATTGCAGGGCCCCAGGAAGTGGAAGCAGTTTGCTGCCAGAAGCAGTAAATCTACTTCCACATCCCTGCATGTGTAGACACCTGCCTGGAAGCATTTATTTGTGAGTAATTTACTTGCATGTATCATAGTACCATAGTACTTAGGGTCAGAAGGGTCCTAAACAGATTATCAGGTCTGACTCCCCTGCCCTGGGCAGGAAGGGTACCGGGACCATATCACCCCAGCCAAATATCTGTCCAGCCTCCTCTTGAAGACCCTCAAGGTAGGAGAGAGCACCACCTCACTTGGGAACCCATTCCAGAGCCTGGAAGCCCTAACTGTAAAGTAATGTCTCCTGATGTCCAGCCTGAACCTTCTCTCTAACAATTTGTGGCCATTATTCCTAGTAAAACTGGGTGGTGCCCAGGGGAACAGAGCCTCCCCCAATTC
>NW_005842176.1:1112492-1149076 GCF_000455745.1 Alligator sinensis
CCAGATCTCCTCTCAGCTGTCTCTTGTGGAGGCTGAATAGGTTCAGGCCCTTTATCCTCTCTTTGTAGGGCCCGCCCCGCTGGCCCTTGACCATGCGAATGGCCCTCCTCTGGACTCTCTCAATGCTAACTACATCCCTCTTGAAGTGCAGTGCCCAGAACTGGATGCAGTACTCCAACTGTGGCTTGACCAACGCCGCATAGAGGGGAAGGATCACCTCCCTGCACCTGGTTGAGATGCATCTGTAGATATATGATAAGGTGCGGTTAGCCTTATTGACCGCTTCCTCGCATTGGTAGCTCATGTTCCTCCTGGAGGCAACAATGACTCCAAGATCCCTT
This sequence comes from Alligator sinensis, assembly GCF_000455745.1. Taxonomy (NCBI): domain Eukaryota; kingdom Metazoa; phylum Chordata; order Crocodylia; family Alligatoridae; genus Alligator; species Alligator sinensis. The sequence continues at coordinate 1,112,834 of NW_005842176.1, forward strand.
TCTGCCACCATGTGGACAAGAAGGGTGTTCCCCAGCCTATAGGTGTGTTGCTGGTTCCTTCTCCTAGATGGAGCACCTTGCACTTGTCTGTGCTGAATTCCATCCTTTTCTCATCTGCCCACCTCTGTAACCTGTCTAGATCTAGCTGGATTCTGTCCCTTCCCTCCAGTGTGCCCACCTCACCCCACAACTTGGTGTCATCAGCAAATTTGGACAGCATGCTTTCCACACCCACATCCAGATCGCTGATAAAGATGTTGAACAGTATAGGCCCCAGGACCAAGCCCTGGGGGACTCCACTGCCCACATCCCTCCAGGTCAAAACTGACCTGTCCACCACCACTCTCTGGGTGAGACCATCTAGCCAATTTGCCACCCATCTGGTCCCAAAGAAAACTGGTCCAACATCAAATGTATGTGTAGATGCGTCCTGTGATGCTTAGTTTTAGTTCTCAAACTGTGGATTTGCATCTCCAGAGAAAACATCCTTGTCAACAGCAATATATGGAGATGAGAGATAACAGACCTAATTACCTACCTATCAATGCTATTGTCTCTCTGCAAGCCCTTACTTCTCTCTAAAAGTGCAAAGTTTCAAGAAGTTAAATGAATACAGGATTGTTGGGGGTGGAGTAGATCTGGGCAAGGAGGAGGAGTCTGGAGATAAATGCAAGGAGGGATGGGCAGAAGAAACTGCTTTCTGAGCAGAGAAACATTTTGAGCAGAATATTCTAGTAATCTTGAGAGAGAAGCTTCTGAGTATAGCTTCTCCATTGATTTGAGATCTAGCGAGGGAATGGTATGGTAGAAGGGAAAACCTATCATGGCAGTAGGCTTGCCAGGCCATAAAAGAGAGCCTGTTTGGGAATATTTTAATGAAGTTCCTTTACCTGTGCGGAAGACAGGCATGCATGCAAAATGCAAACAGTGCAACAAAGAAATGCAAGGCCTGATTGCCCAAATGAAACATCACGAGAAGTGCTCCTTCTCAGGCGAAAGCTGCTTCCAAGATGATGAATAGAACATGTCTGAACAGGCAGGACCTCCAGGTTAGTAAACTTTCTTATTTCATACTTCTTTCTTAAGGACTGCCTGTCTTCCCTGTCCATATCTTGTGGGTGGACTTCTGGACTACTTGAATTCTCTCATAAAAATGTTTGAGCAAAGATATAGTTGTTACTTTATGGAACTATCATACTTTTAATGCACTTGTGATATAAAATAAGGGCTGAAACAGGTAGATTTTCCTTTTACAGTTTCACTTCTAAAGTAGTACTGAGTGCAGTGAGTAATACTGAATGAGCAGTACTGTAGTGACTGCATTGACTTCTTTTGTTCAGGAGGATCCATCCTCAAGTTACAGGATTCTGACTATCCATCTTCAACATCATCATCACTGTCTATAGTTTCAGAGTTATTTGCTAATGATACCAGTGTTCCAGTCAAATGTATGTCATATAGTATATCACCTGTAGCAAAAAGAAAAGTCCATCATCCAGAAACAACCATAGATAAATTTGTAACAAGAACCAGCAGATTACAACAAGAGCTACTTGATGAAAAACTTGCTCCATTTGTTTATGCAACAAACTCCCCTTTCTGTATGGCTGAGGATGCACACTTCATTGACATGGTTCAGTCATTACAACCAGGATATAGTCCACCCAACAAAGCAGATATAATAGCAGGCAAATTGCTGCATAAAGTGTATGAGAAAGAAACTGAACAGCGTGCAAAAAGTTTAGAGGAGAAAATTGTTAACCTGAGTCTTGATGGGTGGAGCCATGTCAACAATGATCCAGTAATATGTGCTTGTGTGAAAACAGAAGAAGGGACTGTCTACCTTACAGAAACAATTGATACATCAGGAAATGCACACACAGCAGAATACTTACAAGAAGTAACAGTAAAAGCTATAAAAAACCTGAAAAAAGTTCAAATGTCTAGTATGCAGCTTTGTCACAGACAATGATGCAAATGTATCAAAGATGAGAAGAAATCTAGAAGAAAATGAAGAAAGCCCCAAGCTAATAACCAGGGATCCCTGTTTTCCCTGATAAAAAACTTGAAAATTCTCTGATAAAACCCCCCAAATCTGCAATTAAAATAAAATGCCACTATATATATAGTTATCAGTTGAACACAATGATATATTCCTATATTTACAATTTTAAAGCAATCTGGAAGTCTACCAGTGCCTCAATCACTACAGTAAAATAAATTCTAAGTACCTGTGCATTTTGGTGTTTGATTTGGAGTCTTTTATTATGGCAAATCAGAACTTACCCTGCCCCCTTAACTCACCAAGACACAAGTCCAGGCCCCTCACTGTCAAGCTACAGCCCCCTAGGCCCTGCTAGTGCTCCTCACTCCACACCCACAGTTGCCCCCTGCCCCTCCCGGCCCTGCTGGTACCCCTCACTGCCCCCATACAGCTCCATGGGCCCTCCTGGTGTGACTTGCACCCCCACCCACAGCCTTGCCAGAGAGGGCCCCCAGCTGCCAAGGCTATAGGCCAGGGACCCAAGTCTGCAGTCCCCTGCCCCCTGCAGCAGTGCCCAAGCCCCAGCTGCTGCTTGCAGGAGGCTGCTGCAGCCTGAGTGGGGAGCCAAGCTCCCCCTCCCCCACTGATGGCATGGCCAGAGCAGAGCCCATGGGGTGGGGGGGGCAGGTGCAGGCTGCCTGCGGTAGGCTCAGGCGGGGGGCTGGCTCCTTGCCACTGCACTCACTCCTGGGTGGGGCAGGGAGGACCCGTAGTCCCCAGATCTGTGTGCGGGGCAGGGGTGGGGTTAGGTGTGGGCTACCTTTTGTGGGCTTGGGCTCCCTGCCCTGCTGTCCTCCCCCAGGGCCTCCCCAGCCCGGCGGGCAGGACCTGGTGTGGCAGGGCAGAGCAGGGCTAATTGGGGAAGCTCCTTGCCACTGCCAGCCCTGCGCTGCCTTGGCGAGGTACCCCCAGCCCGCCTGGCAATAGTGGAGGTGGCAGTGCAGAGTTGTGCCCCTTGCTGCTTTGGGGTAGGCAGGGGGCATGTCACCTGGGCAGCATGGGGCTCGCAGCAGCAAGGAGCTTCCCCATGTGGCCCTGCTCTGCCCCGCAGTGCCGGGTCCCACCTGCTGGGCTGTGGAGGCCTGTGGGGAGGGCAGCAAAGTGGGAAGCCTGAGCCCGTAGCAGGAAGCCCACACCTGGCTCTGGCCCATGCACAGATCTGGGGGGCAGATCTGCCTCCCAGGAGTGCATGCAATGACAGGGAGCTGGCTCCACTACCCCACCCCCGGACAAGTCCAGGCCCCTCACTCTCAAGCCACAGCCCCCTGGGCCCTGCTGGTGCTCCTCACTCCCTGCATACAGCCCCCTGGGCCCTCCTGGACAGCTTCAGAGATTTGGGCAGTCTCCACTCACCGCTGCAGGAAGCTGGACCCAGACTCTGTGCTGGGAAGTAGGGGGTGGGGGAGGGGACCATGGGGGGACCCCCACCAGGCCCCATTCCCTGCCTGCTCCCCCAGCCTCTCTGAGCCTCCCCCACCCATGGCTGCCTTGCCAACCCCCCTGTTGGCTCTTAAACAATAAACAACCCCGCCCTGGACTCATGGGCTGCTGCAGCACCCATCAGGGCTCCTGGAGGCTCATGGCAGAGCCCCCCCACACAGCGTGGGGCAGTGGTGGGCAGCAGGGATTGCCCCCTTGCCTGGTTGGGGCCTTTCTTTAAAAAAAAAATCAGGAGCTGGGGCCGGGCAGGCAGCCATGGGGGCGGGCTGGGAGACTGGGTGGGGTTGGGGGGCTCATGGCAGAGCCCTCCATGCAGTGGGGGGCAGCAGGGATTGCCCCACCGCCTGGCAGCAGCTGGTGAGTGGGTGGCTTTTTTTTTTTTAAGAGCCGGGAGGCTGGGGATGGGCGGGACAGCCATTGACTGGGCTGGGAGAGTGGGTGGGGGATGGGGCCTGTCTGATTGGGAGATTCAGCTGAATTAATTCAGGGCAGTGATTCAAATCACTGTCCTGAATTGATTCGGCTGAATCTCCCAATCAGACAGGCAGCAGCCCGTTCAAATCACTTTCCCCCAAATCGGCCAAATCCGAAGTGAATACTAGCCGCTTCGCACAGGCCTACTGCCTGGCAGCCATGCACATGTACATGCACATAGTATGCCCTGCCTGACTGCCCTCCTCCCACTCCCCCCAGCCCCCTGCAGGCTGGAATTCTGCCAACCCGCCGAGAGCACTTTGCAAAAGAGCAAAATTGGCATGTTTCTCTGTTAAGATGAAAATTCTGTGGTTTTCTCCAGTAAAGGGGAAAATCCGTGTTTTTTTCTGTTTCCCCATGGGAAACGGAAAACCCAGATCCCTGTTAATAATGTATGGCTGCAGTGCTTATTTGGTGCACCTCTTACCCAAAGTCTTCAGTGCTGCAGAAATGAAGGCTAATGTTGAAATTGCAGAATAGTTCTGTAACAACCACTTTGCAGCCGCTGCTCTGAAGAAAGCAGGAGGAACCAAACTAACTTTCTCACAAGATATATGATGGAACTCAGTAGTGGACTGTTTTGAGTGATATATTGAGAACTGGCTTAATCTGATGACAAATTGTGAACATAATTGTGAGAAAAATCGATGGAACTGTCGTAGCCAAAGTTTTCAACATTGAGCTAAAGAGAAATGTAGAACGTATGCTGACTATCCCAAAGCCTATTTCCATAGCCTTGAACAAAGGGCAGGAAAATCACTGTTTTATTGCTGATGCTGTTGAAATTTGGAAGGAATTGAATGAGACCTTGGAAAGAGAAATACACAATGACAGAGTTAAATTACAGGCATTAAAAAAGGAATGAATCAAGCACTATCTCCAGCTCATTTTCTTGCCAATATTCTCAATCCTCAGTACCTCAATCCTTAACTGCTGAAGAAGAGTAGTTGGCTATGACATGGGCATCTAGCAATTATGCCTGCATAACACCAACTATAATAAATTTCAGGGCTAAGGGTGAACCATTAAAGAAATATGCTTTCTGATGAGGTTTTAAAGGAAGTCACACCAGTGAACTGGTGGAAGATAAGCACCTGGATCCATCAGAGACTATTGAAGTGATCATCCAGTTTTTAATAGTAGTGCGGCGTGTGTAGATGAAACGGGGACCCTAAATTGAAGTGGCGGGTTTTAAAAAACACCGCTTCAATTTAGGGCTAATTAAACCCCTGTGTCGTGCACACCCCGCTGACTTACCTGCCTTTCCACCTGGGAGGGTGAGCTGCACCTGCCCACAGGCACCTGGCTCAGGTGGTCCCAGGGGGTACCGCAGCCACGGAGGGAAGCACCAGGCCCCTGTGCAGCTCAGGCAGGCAGGCAGGCTCCAGGAGGGGGGCTCAGGTTCACCACTTTTCTTGGTCACAGGCTGATTTCCCAGACTGCTCACAGGTTGCCTGCAGGGCTTCCTGCAGAGCCATGGAGATGCACAGAGCCTGGTGCTTTGCTCCATGGCTGTAGGGGCAGTTTGCTGTGCCCCAAGTCATTGAAGACACATTACGCCGCCGAATTTCCTACAGCAGCTGGAATTAATGCACAATACGCTGCTGAGGCGTGCAAACACCAACACCATCAAAGTGGTGCAAAAACATTTAGCCCGCTTTAAAGTGTCATGCATACACACCTCTTGTTTACTTTTTCTGCAGGTGTAGAGAGAATATTTTCTTCCTGGACAAATTCATTCTAAATTGAGAAATTGCTTGGGAACTGAAAAAGCAAGAAAGCTTGTCTTTCTTTTGCAGTCTATGAATAAACAGAAAGAGGAAGGTGAAGACTGAGTTTGCGGCATAACCCAGTATTTTAAGTTTCTCATCTTGGCTGAAATAATCTATTTAATTTTTGTTAAAAACAAATTTCACATTTATAACCAATATAGTTAAAAATTCAAAATATGCTTCTTTTGTTAAAATAATTATCCATGTTTGTTGTTGAAGAAAAATATCCAAAATACATAAGCTTCTTGTTTTATTTAGATGTTTAAATTGTTTTATATTTATTTATTTATTTATTTAAATTAAACAATTTAAACATCTGTTGTTTTTGGTGACCACTGCTGTTGCCCTCCTAATACAGTATGGCAAAAACATCCCCTAAATATCCATGATTAATCTAGTGTACAGGAGATAGTTCACTTCCCAATGACTTCACAAGTATTTGCTTCAATTAGCTTTGGTAAATAAAATAACTAAATCATAATTCAGTTTTCTGATGTAGCTGCAAAATTAATCTGAAAAAATTTCAAAATAAATCGCTGCTTTAAAATGTAGTGGGTATGTTCTAAAAATGAAACCTACATCTATCTCTGAATTGTGAATAATACGTATTGAAGTTATATCAAACAGCAAGAAAGCCCTTTTTGGTAGAAAACAGGCTTCCTGACCAGCGATTTAAATTGTGATTTAAATCTATTTGATTTAAATCAAATCCACCCTAATTCAGGGGTGCCTTTTCTGTGATTGATGGAGTTTTGTGCGTGGCTGGCTTCTGTCTGAAAAGCCCTTGTGTTTCTGAGGCTGCTCTGAAGCAGTTAGAAATGCTCAGAGATGATGCTTACAGCTGAGATGCAGCCAAGTGGTTTGGAAGAGACCTGGGAGCTGTGGAGTGGCAGTGAAGGTGACCGAGAGCAGCAGAAAGGAGCAGTAGCCTGGTGGAGAGACTCCAGAGAAAGCTTCGCTCCCCAGAGCACTTCTGCAGGGGTAGGTGGTAGCACCCCTTGGAAACTGCATAACCTGTAGGAGCAAGGGTTCGACTTGCCTAAAACTTTGGCCCTTCTGAGCCAGGACACCAAACAGTGAGTGGGGCATAACAAGGGGACCAGGGTAGAGCCAGCTACCTCAGCACCCCCATACAGCTGAGGGAGGAGGGTGGGTTCAGAGCTATTCCCCGGCTGGGAATGGGGCATAGTCACCCTCACTGTTGGTTGATTATTCATGTTTCCCTACGCTGCTTTCCATGTTTCTCTTTTCGCTTTCATGAAGTCTGATCTGGTAGTGAAGAAATAGTATGTCCCATGAATGAACTTCCTGTATGATATAATTTAGTTTCCTGCATTTCTGGTCCGGTGCTTAAACTTGTATGGGTGAATTTGTTAGGAGGTGTTTCTAGGAAGTGAATGTGAGCTTTCAGGTGGGCAAACCGTGCCTGGTAGAAGGATTACACCTGGGCCAATTAGCCGGGTGTACAAGTTGGACTACATGTGTTCACTTCCTGATTGGCTGGGAGGCCCTCTAAGTACCCACTTAGAGCAACAGGCCACAGGCTTGCCTCCGAGTATGGGTGCTTTGTGCCAAAACACCCTCACTCTGTCTCTGGCTCTAGCCTTTTTGAGAGGTAGCTAGCCATGTTAGTTTGATTGTTAGTCTGAAGTCAGTCAGAAGGCAGGGTCGATATGTACCTTCATAAAATAATAAATACCAATAAAACAACTAGATAAGATAAATAGAGAGCATGAGGTTTCATGAACCCAAGTTCACTTCATCAGATGCCAGCACATCTTCCTGATCTGGTTTGTTCCCTCGTTGTGTGACCCCAGTTCCAAGCCTCAGCTCTTCTCACTGGGTCTGACTGCCCATGTCCTAGTAGCATATCACACTGTCTAAATCTCTACCAGTCATCTTACAGAGAGCTTAAGCTCTAGTTGATCTTTCAGCTGTACCAATAACCTGTTCCACTCAGATTTATTTTCTTTAATTTCTTTTTATTCCGGGGGTTCAGGAATTGCTCTGGGACCAGGGTGGGGCTTGAAGCAGCACCTCTTTAATGGCACCATTCCAGTTGCCTCTTGCTTCTGGAGTGCCCCTCTGCCAGACCTCTTCTTTCTTGGAAGGGGAAGCCCCTTAAAGGCATAATTCCCAGTACCACAGGGTGCTCACCTTCCTGGGGCTGACTGATAATGCAAGGAAGGGATGTGGAGTTCCCTACCCTCAGCTGTGGCAAGCAGTGCATGGACCCTGGAAGTTATTTGTGCTACAGAAGCAGAGGCCTTTTTTGAGACTGGGACCCTACTGTAGCAGCATGCCAAATTCAGGGTCTTACCAAATGCCTCATTATACCCCAAAGGTGTGAACAATCCTGAAAGATGCCTTTAGATCATAACAGAACCCTTATCAAGTGAAATGGGGCATGCTGTAATTAATTGTTTTCCCTTAATCAAAAACAATAGGTTTTTTAAACTATATACATCATTTTAAGGCCAGAATTTTTAATTTTCATTCAGGCAGGAATCAACAGTTGTCAAAATGAGAATTACTGGCATTTGCATGTTTGGGGAATCCAGCAGACAAATGGGTTATTTGTCCACAACAGGATATGTTCTCATGTGCTTTGGGCCCAGCTCTCTAGGAGGGGCCTGTGACACATAGTGTTGCAACAAAATGTTGAGCCCTCCCTTTCCATTCCAGTCTTGCTCCCCCACAGTGTCCCCGCTCTGTTTGTGCCCACAGATGCTTATGTTGCTACTTCTGGCATTACCTGGTGAAATGGCTTTCCAGGTATAAGCAGTGTCATCCAACCTGCATGCCTTAGCAAGTGCAGGATGGCACTGAATTTGTCATCTGGCTTTGTATATAATGTATGGGCTAAGTGTACACTGAGAGCTGGCCCAGCATCCCCTGGTCTGAGTTCCCTGCTCCCTGCAGTTTCCCAAGGAGCTGTCCACACTGCAGGTCACCAGCCCAGGGCCTAGAAGATGATTGTTAGCTCTAGTGACTTGCACACTGTCATCACAAGTGTCTATCCTGCTGTCTAGCACCCTTGGGCAGGGAGAGCTGCCCAGGTATCCAGGGGTTAGCGTTCACACTCCCATGTCCCTGCTCTGATTCTGTTTCAGAGAGAGGCTGTGGGTCTAGGTTTTGAGGACAGCTGGAGCCAGCAGGGTTTGGCAGTGTAGCACATCAATGTTAAGGTGCAATAGAAGAGGACATGGACAAGGATATGCCTGCCCTCTCACTCACTGGTGGGGTCCAGTTCAAGTTCTCAACTGTTCAGTCTATCAAAGAGAAACAATTCACTCCAACAGTTTTACATTCTTTATTCTACTATGGTAGTCATAACAGCTGATGCTTGCTTGCCAGTTTAACTCCCTGTGGGATCTGGGATCATCTGATTCATACATGTTGGGGGTTCCAGAGAAGTTCAGACTGTCCAGGGCCAGTCTCCATGGCCATGTTCTGGGAATGGCATTGTCTGTTCACACCACAGGAGCCAGGCCCACCTGGCGGTTGGCTCTGTCGAAGACGGTGTAGTAATGGCGGAGGAAGACGTCACCAAGGATCCAGAGTTGACCAGAGTCCGTGGGGACACTGATACCTTCAAAGTTGCATGTGCAATAGCCTGTTGACTGCATCAGGGAAAATGCACAGGGCAATTATAAGGTGGCAGGTCCACCAAGCCCTTGAGCAGCAGCTCTAGAGGACTCATGTATTGTAATGACTTGGGTTGCTGTGGGATCTCCATAGCTAAACTGCATTAGTTTGGGTGAGGACTTAGATGGGAAGCCTCTCAGGGTCAGGGAGAAGGTGCAGGAAGAGCCACTGGGGAGTTAACACTGACCCAATGCAGCTTGCTGCTTTCAGGTCCCTTGTGATAGCTAAAGAGGCCTTTCTGAGAGAGAGGGTCTTCTCACCAGTGCCTTGCTGCTATGCTAAATCCTGCCATGTTTGTAACTGGGTAGGGGCTTCCCCTGGCTGTTTCTCTATTCCTCTGTGGCCAGGGGTTGTTAAAACTCTTGTTCCACCTCAGTGGGAAGGGCATGCTTTGATCGCAGAGGAAGACAACTACTTCCTTAACCCCAAACACATCTACTTGGGAGCATAAGGGACTGCTATCTCTTCATTTAACTCCCCACTAATCTCCCCTGCCTTGGTGATATCCTGAGGTGACCAACTCTGTGGGCTAATCCCCTTGAATTTCCTACTTTGGGATTCCCTTGACCTTGACTGTTTCTCTTCCTGGATCCCTTAGGGGAAAGGCTTTCTGCACTTCGTGTATTAGGGGCAGACTGTGGGCTGTGTGAAGTTTCTGGAGCCTCATGCTTTAGATGTGCAAGGGGCTGTTAGTAACCTTGGGTATAAATTCTTGCTAAGAGGCCCCATGTCTGATTTCTGGTCAGGACACTCACCTGGGATATGTAGGCACTGGCAGGCAGAGGGAACTCAATGCCATGGATGATGAAGATGACATCAGGCAGGTGGTTGATGTCACGGCAGTTCACTGTATACTGTAGGGAGGAAAGTAACACACATGAAGGAACAGTCACATGGCAGGTACTAAACTCTTCACCGAGGCAGATGGATTGAGGGGACAGAGGAAAGTTGCCTGGGATCAGAAATGGAGTTTAGATAACAGTCTCTCTGTGACTGGGCCAGCTCCACAGACTGAGCCAGGCACATCTGGATCTGAGAGCAAAAGCCCCATTAGCTGAAGGCTCCTGATGCTGGCTCTAGCTTCCAAAGTTAAAGAACCAACTTTGAGAGGTCAGAGAGAGTAGCAGATTATGACCCTCTCTACACGGTCTGGCCCCTAGAGGATGGCAGAGAATCTCTCTGTGTTCACGTGGGTCATAGGAGGGTGGAAACTGTAGGGCTGCCGGTGAGTGACCATGTTTAATCCCATTCTTACTGATTGTAGCCTGTGGATGAACACATAGGGAGCCAATGGCTCAGTCTCACCTGTGTGTAGCAGAGACCTGCCAATACTCACACCTTCTCCCTGCACTAACCTCGCCATAGGAATTCTGGCTGATGCCAATGTGTTTCAGGATGAGGAAGACATCATTTGGTGGCCCAGTCAGCAGAGAGGTGCCAGTGTCAATGATGGCCTGACAGCCAGTAGTACAAGCAACGGCTTCGCCATTTATCATAATTCTGGAAAAGAGAAGATCAGGTGAATGATCCCAAGAAGAGCTCTGATCTCATTCCCTCTCCTTCCTTCTCATTTCTTGAAGGCATGAACCTTCAGAGGCAGCCCTATGGGGAGGGGAGCAATCCTACCATCCCATTGCTCCAACCGCCAAGAACTTTCTACTCCTGTCTCTTCCTAGATTATGTCTTCCTTTGCTACTTGCCCTTGCTCCTTGTCCTAACCCCTGCAAATAAACACCATCACTTCATTGCTTGTGTGAGGGGATCATGCGAGCACGTTAAGCAGAGCTGGGCAGATGGTAGAGGGTTCCTGGTGTGCAAAACCTTGGGAGCTGCTGGGACAACCTCCTTGCTGCTAAGACCCCTGCCCGTGGTTCTCTAGAAGGTGCTATCATGGCTCTCTGCTTCTCATTTTCTCTGGATTCTGTAATTTGAGCCATCCCAGGCATCTTGCCCCCAATTTTCTTGTTTTTTCCAATAACCCCAGGTGGCTCTGTGAAGGGGAAGCACCAAGCAGCGGTAGTTACCTGTCCATGGTGATTTGCCAGTAGGTTTCAGCAGACAGGGGAATCCATTTGAGGCTCCCGGAGTAGTAAGATGAGTCAATGCCACCAAACATCACAAAGCTCCCACTCTCTTTACTAGGAAAGGGGGAGGGAAGGTTATGGAAAAATACCTAAGTAATTAGCTAAAGCAGCTACAGGAGACATGATAATTAGGACTAGGCTATATTGGACTACAGCCAGAATGGAACACTTCTCAGTGGAGCCACGTATACCATCATTTAGCTGTCAGAGATACAGTACTGTGAATAAGCAGCAGCCCCGACTTGGATATCCCCTTGAGCTGTGTCCTTGGCAGGTCTCAAAAGCTAAACAAGGTTATCACAACACTAATATTAATGACACAGTGGGTGTATCTATATGAGAAGCTTTACTGCGCAGTAAATTAATCTAACATGCAAGAAAGCATCAGCATCTACATGTGCGCAGGACTTACTGCACAGTAAATTAGACTAATGTGCTTTTTGCTAGTACCGAGAAATACAGGGTGTCTGTACATGTGCTCCAGGGTAGAGGTGAGGGATGCTTTAATTAGAGTGGTTCTGAGAGCCGCTCTAATTAAAATGCCTGCAGCATCTCATGTATTCAGTGCCCGCACTTCAAAATGGTGATAGAGGCACTTGAACTAAAGTTTGTTCGATGAGCTTTAGTTAAAGCACCTAGACCACCATTTCAAAGTGTGGGGACACTGAATAGATGTGAGGTGTAAACTGCTGGAATATGTTAATTAGCATGCTCCAGCAGGTTTGATTAATCTAAGTAGCACATGTTGGAGCAGACATCTGGCATGTGAATAGGTGCTCACAGGTACTAGATTAATGGCACATTAGCTACAGCACAGTAGCGGACGTATAGATGCTGGCCAGGAGCAATTCACTTCCAGTCAGCCCAGAGATTGGGGGTCTGCTATTGCCTGGCTAAGCCCCCATGCAGGGGAAGCTGTGCCAGCATCCTGATCTCCACATGGCTAGGAGAGCTGTCAGTTCTGCTGCATCCCAGCCACATGGAGATTGGGTCAGGATTTGGCTGGGTAGCTGGACCTGGGGTTTACAGTGGACATTAAGATGAATATGAGTCAGCAGTGTGCCCTTGTTGCCAAAAAGGCATACTGGGCTGCATTACTAGGAGCGTTGCCAGCAGATGGAGGGAAGTAATTATTCCCCTCTATTCTGCACTGGTGAAGCTATATTTGGAGTACTGTGTCCAATTTTGGGCCCCCCACTACAAAAAGGATGTGGACAAGTTGGAGAGAGTCCAGTGGAAGGCAACAAAAATGATTAGGGGGCTGGGGGACATGACTTATGAGGAGAGGGTGAGGGAACTGGGCTTATTTAGTCTGAAAAAAAGAAGACTGAGGTGAGGTTGGTAGCAGCCTTTAACTCAGGGGTGGGCAAAATATAGCCTGCAGGCCGGATGTGGCCCATGAGGCCATTCTATCCAGCCCACAGGGCCCCTAAAAATTTTAGAAAATTAATATTTATTTGCCCCTGGCTGCCTGTCATGCAGTCCTCGATGACTTGCCAAAACTCAGTAAGCGGCCCTCCGCCCCGAAATATTTGCCCACCCCTGCTTTAACTGCTTGAAGGGAGGTTCCAAAGAGGATGGACCTGGACTGTTCTCAGTGCTGGCAGATGAAAGAACAAAGAGCAATGGTCTCAAGTTGTAGCAAGGGAAGTTTAGGTTGGATATTAGGAAAAACTTTCTCACTAGGAGGATGGTGAAGCACTGGAATGGGTTACCTAGAGAAGGGGTGGAATCAACATCCTTGGAGGTTTTTAAGACCCAGAGAGACAAAGCCCTGGCTGGAATGATCAAGTTGGGGATGGTCCTGCTTTGAGCAGGAGGTTGGACTAGATGACCTTCTGAGGTCCCTTCCAACCCTAATTTTCTATGATCCTATGAAAATGGGTTGACATAAAACTGGTTTTCCAACAAATCTTGCCAGCATTATACAGGAAATATACCTCTTATGTAAAAACAAAACCGACCAAACTGAAATGTCCTCTTCAAATACCAAAGGGTTCAGTGCCTTCTTGTAATTTATTTCTCATGCCTAAGGCTTTCTGACTCTGAGTGTGGGCAAGCATTCAACAGGCTGCCTAGAGAAGTGGTAGACCCTCTGTCCCTAGATAGGTTGGACAGGTACTTGATTGGGGACTGGACTAGATGATCTTGTGAGGTCCCTTCCAGCCCTACTTTCCAATGAACCTACATCCCCATTTCTTTTTGTGGGCTGGGCTGCCCGGTCAGACTCCATTTCCCATGATGTAACTGCCCCCCACTCCTTGAATGGAAACAATTGTTCATTGTGTGATGTAGTCCGATGGGGAAGATTTGTCTAATACAGAAGAAACAGACTGTGATGCACCTAACTACAACATAAACAAGTCACCACGACATTACCTGATCAAGATCTATGGGGTTTTGATATTTTGCCAGGAAGCTGATGTATTCCACCTAAAATAGCTCATTTTCCAACCAGTTCTAGTTACTAGATTCATCTTATGTAAAGTCCCCTTACAGTTTTCATTAACGATATTAGTCATTTCTGCTCCCTGAACTTCACTGGCTCAGTAACACGGAATGGCTGTTGCATTCCACCCCAAAGTTGGCTCGATTTTGGGAATTCTGGTATAAGCCATTTGTTCAGTGATTTTTCAGTGTGGGAAACAGGAAAGAAGGTGAATCCCACTGCTGCCAAATGGGCGGTTTCCAGCCATGACTTACGAGGTCAGGTAGACAGAGAAGAGATCCTGGGACACCAGGTGTTTATTCATCATGTTGTCAAAGACAGGGGTTGCTCCTGCGAGAGAGATGCTAGGGAAGGCCAGACCCAAGATTCCATCGAAGGAGAGGAAGTAGAGGGTGAAAAAAGACTCATTCGTGCTCAAGCCAAAGATCTGGTGGGTGATCTGAATGCCTCCAACCTTCAGGGAGAGATGAGGAAATTGAGACATATACTGTGGGAAAAGCCACCCTGGCCCACCAGAGGGACCTATCAGGATGGAGAGATCTCTGCATTGCCTCAGAGGCTGTGTTTCTCTGTATTCTGCTCCCTCCCTCAAGTCAGTGTAGCCCACGAATGGTTTCAGTAAGTGGTCTGGCTCCAAGAGGCCTGACCTTGATCTCCTTTACTGTGGAGTTATTCAGGTGATGTGTGTGGATATCATGGTATAAATGGGATCAGAATGAGACCCTGGTATCTAGAACAGGTTAAATGAATATTACACATATCAAGAATAGTATGAAAGCTCTTTAAACACATTGGATGTAACAGCTGTCTCTGTGTTGGATGCTCCAACCTCATGCTGATAGCAGGGAAAACAGGATCTTCCTGCTCCAGGACAACCCCTTGCCTATAAGGGAAGTTCCCTATAGCTGCTGATGGAGCCTATGACACAATGGGGAGCATCACCAATTCCAGTCAATAAAGGACAGTGGTGTGCATGCACCCTAACCTGTTTGGTAGGATTCAGCACAGGGAATACTTTGCATGGAAGCAGGTATACAGTACAATAAAGCACAGATCTCTCATACTTTCTCTTTCTCTCTCTCACCCTTTCTGCTTCATTCTTTCTCTTCCCTTCCTTTCCCTTTCTCTCTCTCTCTGTAGCTTTTCATGCCCCATATAGGTTATGTTTTGGCTTCCCAGCTCAGTCCCATCTTATTAAGCCTTCATCTTTCCTCTTCCTCATCTCAAAGTCTTAACACTTTCCTTGCCATTTACCTCAATGGTGTCATAAGCCAGGAAGCCAGTCATGAGGCCAATACCATATTGAATGGCGATGCTCTGGTGTGTGGCCTGGTAGGTGGAGGAATCCTGTGGACTGAAGCGGTTGTGGTGGGCTGCAAGGACAGAAAAGTCAGCTGGTCACAGACTAAGCCTTTCTAGAACCACATGATTAGGACAAGAAAGCACTAACTCCTGGCTTGACATCTATGTTTTGTTACCTAAGATAGGCAGCGGTTCTTGCACTAGTGGTTAGTATCTTTGCACCATGTTCTACTGAACAAAAGTGCACAGCCAGCACACAGACTTATACAACAGGTGGCAGGGGCTTCAGAAAGTCATCTCATTCATTCACCTGTCCAAGGCAGGGCTACACCTAGATTGATTCTGAGGGACATGGAAAATATCCAATGGAAGATATTCCACAGCCTTCCCTAGTATCCGATCCCAGTCCTTTACTATTCTTAGAAGGAGAATGTTATTGTCAATAGTTTGTCTAAATCTCTTTGGCTGAAAACTAAACCAAATGTGTCCCTTTCCATCCAGATTATATGTGCCACAAGGAAGACATTTTTCCAGTGAACACAATGACATGGGCATCAAATGTTTGCTTTATTCTAGTCTATGCTGGGACCCAATCCCATCTCTGGCTGATTTATGGGACTTGTTATGTACAGAGCTCAGCTCTAAATGTGACTTTGTGACCAGGCATCCTCACTTACACCCACTTCGGCTCTTCCCAGATGATGACTCATGTACATTGGCTTCCCACCCTGGTTGGGAACTTCTCTCATGTAGGGGCCTTGACTGATCTCAGCTGTAAGTAGTGAAGGATTATTGCTCAGGAAAGCAGGTCCCAGACTGCTTTTCCCCTTCAAAGAAGGCCTTATCTCAGTTTGGGTGTAGTTTCTTGGTCTCCACAGCTGGCTCACATCTAGCTCTATCAGGACTGTCTCTAGCTTCCATATAGGGGGTTGTGATAAGCAATTTGTATGGAGGGCACACATCCATACCACTAACCAAGGGAATATTGGGACATATTACTAGGACCCATTCTTTGCCTCTGATGCCAGCCAGCCGGTGGGAGGGTGGCAGAAGGACACTTCCTTTTTGCTGGTGTCGGAAGGCAATAGAGTTTGCAGGTGACTTACTGCAAGCTAGGCTGGAGCAGTGCACGGAGGGCACCCACAAGTTGGAAGAGCCAGTGTCAAAGAGGACGGTGAATTCCTGGGGTGGGGTGCCGATGGAGATGGTCCCCATGTACTGAAGCTGTCAAAATAAGACAGAAACATATCAAAGAGGAAACCATTGCTATCCAGGAACCAGATTCAGAGTTTTTTTACCAAATGATTTACATCAGCTGAGGGGCTGAGTCAAGGACTCCTTGCTAAAGGCAAAGCCTGAACTAGTGTTTCTCTGGCACTACATTGCCCAGCACTGCTCCTAGTAGCTGCTGGCAGTTCAGCACTGGAAGGTGATCTCTTAAACTTATTTATGCATGTGCTGGTGTGGTCCCACTGGTGTGGCCCATGGCACATGGGCCCCCAGCTATTTTGAAGTTGGACAGCTCTGCTCTGTTTCATACTATCCTAGCCATAGCCGGAGACAAAACGTCTCAACAGAAGGATTGCATACAGGGCTGTGGTAGTGACAAGATGGGCCCGTGGTTGGGGCATGCATGGGAGTAGCAGGACTGATCAGCTCCTGACAGAAGAGTGAGGAAGCTTTGCAGAGCCAAGGAGAGCTAATCAGTTTTAGGTAACAGTTTGAAAGGATAGGGAAATAAGG
Source organism: Alligator sinensis (assembly GCF_000455745.1). Lineage (NCBI taxonomy): Eukaryota > Metazoa > Chordata > Crocodylia > Alligatoridae > Alligator > Alligator sinensis. The sequence continues at coordinate 1,129,790 of NW_005842176.1, forward strand.
AGTCAGGAGCTGGGCACCAGCAAGCTTGCCCTCCTCAGGGTTCAGAGTAGCTCATGCTGATGAGCAGGCATCCTGGCTTTCTTTGATTAAAAAAAAAATTCTAAAATTTTCAGATATACCTTTCCCCTGCCCCTGCAAATTCACATTTTTCCATGATTAAAATGAAATGCCACTATATATATATTTCTTATATATTCCATACATAGTGATGTTTCATTTTAGTCATGGAAAAATGTGGATTTTGGGTTTGGTTTTTTTATATCTGAAAATTTGAGATATTTTTTATCAGAATCCCTGCTGATGAGTGAGAATGGGGGTGAATGTATTAGAATTTTTTGCAAGAGGAGAAAATATTCCCTCAAGTGTCTTCTCCCCTACCATGGGGCACTAGCCAAGACTCTCAGGTGCTTTCTGTAGCCAACAAATCCACTGTTCTGCCATACTTACATCCATGTGGTTTGTTATGGGCTCAGTGCCAAACTTGGGGAAGTACTTGGATGCCAGGTTACGAGGATGTTTCTTCAGGAAATCGTCTAACAAGCCTTGTTCCTTAAGGTTTTGCCTCATGGATTTTCTTTTCTTGAGGGGGACCCTAAAGAACAAGGGATTGGAGAGAGACTAATCAATAACAAAAGAGCCATAGACCAACCCAGCATCTAGGAGACACAGTGCAACTCAGCTTTCGCACTGCATCAAAACCTCTTATCATTCCTGGGTGGGAGAAGACCAAATTCTGCTGAAAGTTGGTAAAAGTTATATGCACAAATCCCAATGTCCTCAGATTATGTATAAATCATATTATAAAAGGTTGTCTTTTTCCTTGCTTTCAAAAGTGAACAGAGGAACACAAGAAGCGTGTTTACAGATAGAGAGCTGAGGGACAGAGAAACCCATTGACCTGCCCAAGGACAAGCAAGTGTTCTGGGAAGGAACAGGGATGTTCTTTCTGGTAGAGCAAGAAGCTGAACTTGGATCTTCCATATCCCAGTCTAGTACCTTTACAACAAGAACTTTCCTCTTCATATCTATGTTGTGTCATGCTTGTAGAAGTCATAGGATGCACTGGAACACTGCAAGCAACAACTCAGGCCCACACTTGCAGGACTTGCCTTTCTTATTATGCCATTGTAACATCACAACATCATTATGGTAAAGACACTCTACAACTTATGGGTGGTAGTGCACATTGCATTTTCCCCTCTGGAGAAACATAGGACATAAAAGGGCCTCCTGAGACACCGAGTTCTGTCCCCTGTCATTGGAGGCAACCACACCACATTATTCTTTCCTGAAATGTATGTAGCTTTACTTGCAGAGTTGGAAAACAACAAGCTGGTTTTCTTGCCAGTCGATCCTGTATAGATTAGTTCTTCATCTGTATGCTATCCTAGAGCAAAATAACTCATAGCAACTGCCTACAGTCCTGGATGTTGTAGATTTCCAAAAATTGCTTGAATCATCTGGATAGGGAATCATTGTAGGAACATTTTATATGAAAATATTAAAATTATAGTTATTATATGGCTTTGCAGAATTGGAAAACAATATAGGACCCCATGCATAGTGACTACATAGATACATATTTGGTGTATGGTGATGCAGTCTAGGATGTGCATGCAATCCAGTTGGTCATGCAGCCTACGCAAACCCAGGGTAAAGTGGGTAGGAAGTTTCAGCATGGCCCTGTAGAAAGAAAAGAGATGAAACCCCATGCATGGTAACTATATCAGTAAAGTGTTGTCAGGTTGTAAAACATTCTCAGACAACAGCTTTAGCATGCGGTGTATGTAGATCAGTTTTCATAGTTTACATAGTCCCCAGAACAATCAATCAAATCATTAAAAATGAGTATCAGAATGCACAGTGTGCAGTGAAGACAAAGCAAGTGTTAATAGAATGCTTTGATGGTAAAGTTGGTGTCAGGAAAGGCTTTATCACATCCTTCTTTTTATGTGGAGTTGTTATGGCCTCCGGTATGCAACAGACCATGTGCATAGCTGGTGAGCTTGGAGACTTGGGCTTCGCACATGACATCTGTGTCATAAATAAACCAGCTGCAGATATGTAGTAAATAACAGATGCTCTTGCAAATTCTGGCAACCAAACAGGTCTTATGAATAAATCAAAGATGGAAGTTATGAAAGTTATTTTTTATAGCAATACTTTTATTTGGAAGGTGAAGGCTTTACAATGTTAGCAAACTCCCTCCACCCGAGGAGCATCATTCACAACACTGGAGGTGACATACATGATGTAAACTTCTGACTTGGTGAAGTAAGTGCGGTAGTTAAAAAATGTAGTACAGCATGGAATTCTGATGTGATTAGCAAGGACACCAGCATTAAGCTCTTTAGCTCTAATGTCTTAAACATCCTTCTCAGTGGGGCAGTGTTCTGGAAAGAATAATGAGCTCATCCAGTGCAAATGGAACAGCTTTCCATCCAGGTGTCTGTGTAGAATGGACCGATTGACAAAGTAATGAAGAGGTCCTGGAACAGATATAGCTATCTTCAATACAAGAAATAGGTCAGAACAGGTAGACATATGTGAGACATGGTTTAAAGATACCTGGTTGTAAGTGACCCAAACAAGCATTTCTTGGGTGCCCCCCAGAGCAATGATGTGGGGGAGGGTTATGAGCCAAAGTTAGGGGTGATTAGCATGGTTTGACTTCTTCCTTATGCATGTTATGAGAGTGAGAATCATGATAATGATGCCAGCAGCCTGTACAACAGATGCCAGATATGCCTCTTATCTTTAGCCCTTTCCCAAGGGGTGACTTAAATCTCCTTCCCTTTTCTCCTGATGAAGTTTTTTTTTTATCACAGCTTCTCCTCTTTCCTTGTAGGATTAGGTCCCAGGTTGTTTTTTGTTAATACTGAGGTTCCTCTACTCAAAAGTACTCTTTGCTATGCTGGACACTGGGTGCTGAGCTTTGAGAAATCTAGACAACAAGCTGGCAAGGAGCACAAATCCCCAGCTCACAAGACAGTAAGGTAGCCCCACTGGTAACTCCATGAAGGAAGAGGCCAAAAAAAAAATGCGCACAGTAAAACAGAGGAGGGAATTTATTGGGGAAAAAACATCTAGAAAAAGAAAGAACTAGTATTCAAGAAGAATTTAGAAAACAAACTGGTTCCCTTCCTCCTAGCATAAACACACTTCCCCTAGATCCCACCTCTGTCCCTAGCACTGGCCTGGAGTGAATAGTTTGGTCAAGGTTGTGTGTCTTGAGGTGAGTTGTTCTCAGTGCTGTGGTGCCAGCTTGCTTAAATAAATGTTTCCTTGGTTTTTCATCCTTCTTGGATGGGGCAGAATTGTCTTCTAATTTAGCTGTGCTCACTGATATCTGCAATATCAACTATTGTGCTCACTGATGCCTGCAATCCCCCTGCTTTTGAAGGGAGCGGCTGGATCTTATTGGTCTCCTGGACGCTGCAGTGAAGTAGTCACTGTATTCTTAAAACTAGAGTCACAAGACATGCAGCTGCACCTCTAATTACCATGAGGGAAAAGATGGTGAAGTTTTAGTGCCCAGTAGCTACCCATATGTATATTCTTATCCCAGGATAAGTGCAAGGTTGCCTATGCATGCTTAATGCTCTTTCCCCGAGTGCTATCTATTGGTGAAGGTTCTGGCTGTGTTGATCACTACTGCCATGGAAGTCAGGGAGTATTCCTGTTCACCTGCCTGTTGTGTTGAGACCTCATGCCCATCAGTCTGCTCTTGAGTTTCTCTTGATCTAAATAGGCTCCAGGACTGTGTGTCCATATAACCTCCCTGACTTGCTTTCTGGATGCTGTCTGTCTGTTTGTCTGTTCACTCTTCTTAGAAATGGGATTGCCAGAGCCAGGAATGACTCCCTAGAGCCCTCTGTGGCATAGGTACATCCCTGCCCAGAGTGCCTGCTGGTTGGGCATTCTGGGTTTATAGTTCATCTCTTTCTGAACACGTGATAATGAACACACACAGACACACAGCCTTTGTAAAGTGTTCCTCAAAACCCAGCCACCCTTTAATATAGACCACACAAAAGGGATACACCTCCAGACAAAAAATTACAACAATAAAACATCAGCTGGGCAGAAAAGGAAATGGGCTGAGAGTGGATCACAAACTAAATATGAATCAACAAGGTGATGCTTATTGGCGACATGTAGGGGGTGCATGTGGGTGCACATGCATCCCCTGAGATTGGCAGTGCACCCCTTGACAGAAGGGCTGCTGACACTGCTGGTGGTGCCTGCAGGCGGTTGCCACTCACCACCCCCCATCGCCAACACCACTGGCAGCATTTGCGGGAGATTGCTGATTGCTGCTGGCCTCTGCCAATGCTGCCAGTGGTGTCTGCGGGTGGTCACCAATCACTGGTCAGGAGCTCCCTGCTTGACACCACCATGCCTCTGCCATGACTACTGCCACCGCTGCCTGTGGGCAGGTGCCGTGCCCCTCCCCCCAGTCTCTAGGGGCACGCATTGTTCATGGTAGTGCTGGATGAGCATTGTAGCCTCCTGTACCCTGATCTCCTCCCCTAGCCTGTTAAAACAAATTCCATGCCCCCACTTCCCTCCCAGATATGATTTTATTGTTCAGTTTGTTCATTGCCAAAAAAATTTGGGTTTTGGCAGTCAAGGACACAGTGCCCTTGATTTGGTGGCGCAGCGAGGCTAGGGGAAGTTTGGCTTATAGGAAGAGCAGCCAGGCACAGGCACAGGCACTTGGATGTGATCGTCATTGGGGCATTATGGGACATTATCGAGCTATCTGAACAGACAATGGGGGCTGATTTGGGCCAGACTAAGCCTATCACCATTGCTTTGTTTGTAAATGGTGCTTGATCACATTGCCCTGGTTGCCGGTTCTGAGACACAATTGACAATTATGAGTATGTGGAATTTTCAAAAAGGTTCATTCAAGACATGTCTATCTAACAGCCCTGCCAAGTTTCCCAGTGACCTTTTGTGACTCAGTTGTTGTCAGGATACCTTGGCCTGGCAACTTCTTGGGCACGAACAGCTTTCCTAATGTCTCAGAAAACCAAATCCAGCAGTATGCAGGCAACGGAGCAGGAGGCTGATACATCCATCAACTGGGGCCCCAACTGGACCTGGGAAGAACTGAAGGACTTGACTGATATTTGGTCAGAAGAAAAGATCACAGAGTAGCTGGAAATTAGGAGGAATATCAGTGTATACCACAATAGCAAAAGAAATGCAGGTGCAAGGGCACAACTGGACCCAGTGCTGGAGCAAGATCAAGGCCCTGAGATGTGCATTTCATCAGCCCAAGGATTTCATAGATTTCATAGACGTTAGGGCTGGAAGGGACCTCGGAAGATCATTGAGTCCAGCCCCCTGCCCAAGGGGCAGGAAGCCAGCTAGAAAAAAAGGTTACCAGCAAGATAAGCATCCAAACGTTTCTTGAATGAGTTCAGAAGAGGTGCCTCCATCACTTCTGGAGGGAGTCTATTCCAGGTCTAGGGGGCTCGGACAGCAAAGAAGTTTTTCTTTATGTCCAGCCTAAAACAGTCATGTAGGAGTTTATGACCGTTGGTCTTTGTTATCCCTTGGGGTGCTCTGGTGAACAGACATTCCCCCAGATCCTGATGCATAGCCCTTACATAGTTATAGGCAGCCACCAGGTCACCCCTGAGCCTGTGCTTTTCTAGGCTGAAGAGTCCCATGGCTCTCAGCCTCTCTTCATAAGGCCTATTTTCTTGCCCTCTGATTATGCACGTGGGTCTCCTCTGGACTCTCTCAAGCTCCTTGACATCCTTTTTGAATCATGGAGCCCAGAATTGGATGCAGTACTCCAGCTGCGGCCTCACCAAGGCTGAGTACAGCAGGAGGATGACATCCTGAGATTTGAGAAGCATCTATGGATGCAAGCCAGAGTTTTATTTGCTTTACCATCTGCAACATCACATTGGTGGCTCATGTTCATCTTGTGGTCAGTCATGACCCCCAAGTCTCTTTCAGCTGTGGTGCTAGCAAGCATAGCACTGCCATGCCTGTAAGCGTGCTGCAGGGTTTTTTCCCCCAAGGTGGAGTACCTTGCATTTTTCAGTATTGAACATCATCAGGTTTGTTCATTTACTAAGCTTATCCAAGTCAGCCTGGATCACTAGCCTATCCTCAGGTGTGGATAGGTTAGTGGATATGCCCCACAGTTTAGTGTCATCGGCGAACTTGGCCAGTGTACTTCTGACACCAATGTCCACATTGTTGATAAAGATGTTAAAGAGGACCGGTCCAAGGGCAGAGCCTTGGGGGACACCACTGGTCATGGAGCACCATAGTGATTTGCTTCCATTGATTACTACTCTCTAGGTCCGACCTCAGAGCCAATTTCCCAGCCATTGGACTGTGGTATAGCTGAGGCCACAGTTGGCCAATTTTTCCATGAGGAGATCACAGGACAAACAAATCAAAGACTTTTTTAAAGTCCAGATATATGACGTCAATCTCTTCTCCCTTGCCCAGGTGATATGTCACCTGGTCATAGAAGGAGATGAGATTGATCAGGCAAGACCTACCCGCAACAAACCCATGCTGGCTGTCCCTCAGGATGTTGCCATCAGCCAGTTTATCAAGAAGGGTCTCTTTGATAATTTTCTCCAGAATCTTACTGGGGATTGAGGTCAAGCTGATTGGCCTGTAATTTCTAGGATCTACTTTCTGCCCTTTCTTGAAGATCGGTACCACATTGGCCTTCTTCCAGTCTTCAGGTATTTCATCTGAGTGCCATGAGTTTTTGAATATTTTTGCCAATGGTTGAGCTATGACACCTGCCAGCTCCTTGAGTACTCTAGGGTGTAATCTGTCAGCACCAGCCGACTTGAAGATTTCCAGCCTCTCAAGGTGTTCCTTTACAAGGTCTACACCGATGCTGGGTATAAATATGCCCTCACCCTGGCTGTCCCGCATCATGCTAGACTGGACAGTCCTTTTGGGCTGATGAAAGACCGACGCGAAGTACCCATTAAGCAGGTTGGCTTTTTCCTGGGTGTCGGTTATCAGTTGTCCCATTTGGTTACGCAGGGGTAAGGTTAACCTTGCTTTTTATCTGACTCCCTACATATCTGAAAAAGGACTTTTTATTATCCTTGATATGTGAAGCCAGATGGAGTTTGGTTACAGCCTTGGCTTTCCTGGTCCGCTCCCTGCAGGCATGGACCAGTGCTGAGTACTCCTTGGTGGTGATTCCAGCCTTCCATCCTTTATAAGTCTCTCTTTTTAGGTGTAAAATATAGGAGGTCCTCAAGTTCCCTGCTGAGCCAAGGGGGTTGTTGTGTTCTTTTGCTACCCTTCTTCTGAGATAGGATGAATGAGAACTCTTGTTCTGGGGCAGGGTGCTCAATTGCTCCTTTCTACAACCAGCTGTCTGTCATTCTCTCCAATGATGCAGGTAAGGCTTCCTGACTTTGGTTGTTTGAGACTGGCATTGTCCTGGAGAGCACACCTATGGAAGGAGCTTCTGAGCATCTTGAGAGGGAAACTGTGAGCATGTCAGAGCATAGATTCATAGATGCTAGGGTCAGAAGGGACCTCAACAGATCATTGAGTCCGACCCCCTGCATAGGCAGGAAAGAATGCTGGGTTCTGATCACCCCAGCCAGATGCCTATCCAGCCTTCTCTTAAAGACCCCCAAGGAAGGGGAGAGCACCACCTCCCTTGGAAGCCCATTCCAAATTTTGGCCACCCTTACCATGAAGGAGTTTTTCCTGATGTCCAGCCTAAATCTGGTCTCTGTCAGGGCACACAGACACAGCACATTGTAAACAGTTTGCACGGGGAAGAGGGTGTTTTATTGTTGGTGGGTGGGGCAGGTGGTGGAAGGACTCTGGTGTTGAGGGGTCAGGGAGGGTCTGTTTGTTGGGGAGGGAAGGGAAGGGGGCGGCTGTTTGTTGGGGAGGGAGGTGGGATGGGTGGCTGTTTGTTGTGAGGGCAATAAAGTGGTTTTCTGAGAACTGTCAGCAGCATCAGCAGCTGTTCAGGCGACCTACAGTCGGGAGTGCAGGAGAAGGTGGTCAGCCAGCACCATGTGGACCGAGTGCCATGGCCTCTTGTGGCAGGTCTGCAGCTCGCCCAGGGCCTTGGTGGGGGATGGGGGAGGAGGGGGCGCTGCTGTCGCTGCCACTGCAGTTGGTGCTCCCGCTGCCAGGTGTGGTTCGCCTGTTGTGCCTTCTCCTCTCAGGCCTTGTGGAACAGCTGTCTCCAGGCCTTGCAGATGTTATGCAGCATGCAGGCTGTGACAATGACCCAGGGGATATTGTCCTTGGTGAACTTGAGGCAGGTGGTGAGGTTGTGCTAGTGTTCCTTGAGGCAGCCAAAGGTGCACTCCATCAGTATGCAGGTCTGGCCCAGGCACCGGTTGAAGTAGGCCTGGTGGGGGCCCACCTGGCCAGTGTAGAGCCACATGAGCCAGGGCAGTAGTGGGTAGGTGCGATCTCTGATGAGGAGGGGTGGGACCACCACAGTGCCCAGATGGAGGTCCGGCAGCCCTGGCATGAAGCACCCACTGTGCTCTAATGCTGGCAGGGCAGAGTTCTGAAACACACAGTCATTGTGGGCACTGCCCACCCAGCCAGCACTCACACTGGTGAAGGCACTGCAGTGGTCAGTCATGGCCTGGAGTACAGAATGAAAGCCCTGGGGAGCCAGGGGGCAGGGTGGGGATACATAGAGCCAAGGGTCAGACAAGGGGCAGAGTGGGGGACACAGCAGGGAAAGAAGGCCAAGTAATACACTGCACAAAGTACCACACTGTTTCTAGGTGTTATTGTTTTTAGCTTCCGTTTTTCTAACTTCTCTGTTTCCATTACTTTTGTGTGTACTCCTTACAAATTTCTTGGGTGCAACAAAGCTGCATTGTCCCCTGTCTGTCTGCCTCCTTTATTGGGAAGGAGCAAAAATGCCTGCCTCTGGGTGGGATGGGGGAAGGTGAGAAGTGAAGGAAAACCCAAGCATTCCCCTATCTATCCTCAGACCCAGAGTGGTAATGAGACTTCAGTGCAAGGGTGGGTGAGGTTGAAGTGGGGGAAGGGGAAAGACTGGGAATAAATTTTTAACAAGCTCCTCTCAGTTTCTCCTGCTCCTGGGAGAACAAAGAGAAGGAGCTCAGCTTGAGACTGTGCTAATTGCCCTCTTTGAAATGTGAAGTGGTTATGTTATATGCCTCATTGCCAAGGAAAGGAGCAGCCCTGAAAGTTGCAATGCTGAAAGTGGGGTGACTTTCCTTTTGCAATCCCAGTCAGCACAAAGCAAAAATTCCCATGGCTACGGTGCTGCATTTAGTCAAGGGGAGGGAAAGATTAGGGGATGGAGGTGCTGTTGTCACCATGGCCAGGGCAAGTTTGGGGGTGGGGGGGGATGAGGATGTGGGTCTGACTGTGAGCTGAGGCTGTGCAATTGTGACTGGCAGCAGCACAGGGAAGCAAGGTGGCTATGGGCTACCTGCAATTTCTACATAGTGCCTTGACACATGGGTGACTTGTGGGTAGCCCTTGGGACCCTGTGGGTGACCCTCCTTGGTATACCCATCAGTGCATGGCTCTCTTTTTACCTACACCCATTTTTGGTGCTCTTCCACAAAAAAAATTGCCAGGATGGCGCCAGCATATTTGTGCTGAATTATATATTTTGCACTGAAAGGGGGGGGGGAGAAGACTATGCAGATTTCAGGTGCCCTGGTGCTATGAATCTGACTGTGAGGTGACCTTCCTTGGGCAATCCCAGCCAGCACAAAGAAAAAAAATGTGGCTATGGCTCTGGTTGCATTAAGTCGGGGGCAGGGGCAGATTATGGGGTGAAGGTGTTGTTGTCACCCTGGCAAGGGCAAGTCAAAGACAGGCAGTTGGGGAGGGGGGTGGTGGTGAGGATTTGGGTCTCACTGTGAGCTGAGACTGTGCAATCATGACTGGAGACCCTCCCTGGCATGCCTGTCAGTACATGACTTATTTCTTACTTACACATGGTTTTGGTGCTCTTTTGCAAAACAATTGCCAGGATGGTACCGACATGTCTGCACCGAAATAAAGGTGGTGGTGATGGGGGTGAACTTTTTCTGACCCGATGAACAACAGCCCTATAAATTGAGGGAGCAGCGGTTGGGGTATGGGTACATTATATTGATCTGAGATGTCTGAGGTTGAGGAGAGAAGACAGCAGGCCAGCGACAGAAGAAAACAGCCAGTCAGGGCATGTAAGACTAGGGCAATGTGGTCCTATGAATGTCTTGGATGTCTCCAAGGAGAGATGCCCAGTGGGGGCACAATGAGACAGTGCTCAAGTGCAGGCTGAAGTCCAATACGAGAGCTGGTTTCCAATGTGGAGCTGCAAGAGGGCATCACGATGGGATAGCAATGAGGACATCGTCCTCTACAACCGATATGTCTAGCCATTGGGAATTGACATCCCAACATGTGAAATGACACCTGAGATTAGGCTGGGCTTTGCAGGGGGGAGGGGGAAGGATTGGGGGATGGATGAGTGCAGACAAGTGGCATGATACGTGGAGGCGGGGGCATTGTTTACTTCAACTGACAACTAACTAGACAGGTAGGGGCAGGATTTGGTTGTCATGCAGGAAGGTGAAGGGCAACGCAAAGCACAGAGGCTCTGCTTCCTGGTAAATACGGTTCAGGTGTTCAGGGCCTGAACTCCCAAAAATTTAGTCTGGCAGGCAGACAGGTCAGCAGGCGGGCAGGCAGGCCCTTGGTGGGTTTTCCAGAAACCTTCCTATGCACTTGTCTAACACCCTCCTCCCCTGCCCCCCATTCCTTCCTTCCTGATTTTAGCTTTGAACGATACACTGCTGCTGCTACCACCGCTGCCACCGAAGAAGAAAAGCAGACTATGTATGAAGCCTGAGAATGAGACCCAGACACACCATCACTACCTGCATGGTGTGGTTGAGGCACGTCAGTGTTAACTTGCAACAGTCCTACAATTGCCTTCCTTAAAAACTATGCACAGTGGACGCACAGTAATGGCCGATACATTTCTTGGTTAGGTCCTGATCGCTGTTACTATTACTTGGTTGATTGCGTGGTTGGGGGTGGGGAGGGGGGGATTGGTGGTTCTAGGTCTGTCTGCCTGCCTGCTGCCTCTGCTCTCTGCCCCTCTGGCCGTGGGGTGCCCTCCCTGCTTGCAAGTAAGGGCGATAAATAAAGTATGATAAAATGATAAATAAGTAAAACAAAGATAAGTAAAAAAAGGATGATGAAAGAACAAATAAGTAAAAACGATAAATAAAGTGGTTGGCTCCTGATTTTCCCCCACATTTAATGGTGTCAGTTGGTTGCTTGACCATGCTTCCATGGTTTTTACAGAAGGCCTCTGCTCTCTGCCCTACTGGCCATACGGTACCCTCCCTGCTTTTCTTGTGTAGCTTTTTCATTGCTCTCTGCCCCATGGCCAGAGAAGTGGTTGGCTCCTGATTGCTTTTCCCCACATGTAACTGTGTGCCAACTCTGGCACTATGCACCCAGCACCTCTCAGCAGTCTGGCTGTATCCCTGTTGACAAGTAAAAGCTAAGAAACTGGGGGGGTGGGTGGTGTGCAGGAGTTAACCTTTATATTTATTTTAAAAACATTGCTAGGCCCACAATATAAAAGTAGAATAATCTATCGTTCTGGCTTCCACCCAAGCTGGAGGTCACCTCAGCATCCAGCCTATATTTGAACTCTTGTCTTCTAGTACTGCTGGTGCCAAAGGAGTTCTGAGTGCAGAGAAATGCCTGGCTGCTGCTCACTTTATACTCCCAGCACAAAGCCTTTCCTTTCTCATCAGTACCCCAATAAGAAATGCAAATATTTCAATTACATTTATCAAAATGTTCTCAAGGGAAAGATTGGAAGAAGTGTCAAAGTTTAATTTTCATCTTCATGAGGCCATAACCTGAAAAATGGGGGGGAAGGATGGGGAGCTAAGGAATGTTTCCTTAGTAAGGGCCGAGGCACAGGACATGATAATATGAATATACCCTGACATTATACCTGTAGAAACAGGAAGTGAGCCCATGATATATAACCCTGAACTGATGTTACTTACTCAGATCCCATGCAAGAGTTACACCATGCAAAATCAGGTTAAACTATAGTAGGCATGTCTACATGTGCAATTATGGTGTCTGAATAAACTTCAGAGCTTATTGCTCTGGAGTTTATTCAGGTGCAGCATGTGGAGCCCAGGTGGAGCAGCTCCAGCTGGCAGGGGGCCCCAGGGATCACTGCCAACCAACTGCTCCCCCTAGAGCTCAATGCTCTATGCAGAGGCTGGCTGGGGCACAGGGGAGCTTCAGTGCAGGGTTAGCCAGCAGGCAGCCCCTGTACTCAAGCACCCTTGTGCCCCAGCCAGCCCCTCCAGTGTTGACATGTGCGCTGCTACAGTTCTTTACTTTGCAGCAGGATAGTACTTGTACCTACAAGTACTATCCTGCTGTGGGGTAAATTACTTTACTCCAGCCCAATAGGATGTGTAGATGCTGAGATGTTTACTGCACAGCTAATTAGTAGGCCTGTGCCAAGTGGCTAGTATTTGCTTCGGATAAAGATCCACTCCTGCCTGGCGATCCCTGTTGCCCCCCACTGCCCCACACTGCATGGGGGGGCGCTGCAGGAGTGGTGTGTCCTGGGGTTTTTCTCGTTTTTTCCTTAAAGGGCCAGAGCTGGTCTGGGTGGGGCACCCGTGGTGGGGCTGGGGGGGTGGGAAGGGGGGGTCAGAGGGCTCGTGCAGAGCCCCCCACGCAACGTGGGACAGTGGGGGGCAGCAGGGATCGCCCGCCCCCCCAGCCTGGCAGCACCTGATGAGCACTGGGGCTTTTCTTTAAAGGGCCAGGAGCTGTAGTGGGGTTGGGGGAAGAGGGGTTTGGGGGGGCCTGGAGACTGGGGGGCACTGACAGGGGTCCCTCCATGGTCTCCTCCCCCGCCCCTAGTACTTACCAGCACGGAGTCCAGCTGCAGCTCCCTGCTGCAGCCACTGGGGACTGCCCGAATCATCAAAGCTCTCCGAATCTTTCCCAAAGATTCGGAGAGCTTTGAATCAATTCGGACCTTTAAATTTGTCCACTGATTCTATTTGGATTGGGAGATTTGGCCACTGAATCAGGCCGAATCTCCTCCGAATCGAATCACCACCTGAAGTGTCGCACAGCTCTCCTAATTAGTCAGCTACACAGTAGATGCACCTAGGAGTATAAGTTAAAACTGATGCAAGCATTCTGTCTGCTTCTGTCCTAGGGTATCTGGTTGCTCAATGCAAACAGGCTGTTATCAACTCCTCCACCATCTAGTGACAAAGCACTGTAATAAATGCCCACTGTGGCAACTGCGTGAGAAGAGGTCACTGTCGTTGTCAACTTTTGATACCAGCATAATTTACATTGGTGTGCAAAACCAATGTAATGTACACCAATGTTACTGTGTTATGTGTGTAGGCCCTGAGATTTGACACAAATGAACCATCGGAGGTGGGGTATTATTGCTCTAGCTTTAGTGGGGTCTCATGAGGGAAGCCTTTAGACATTTATTTATTTATTTATTTGATTTGGCCACATCCTAAGCTTGGCCGGTCCCAAGGGTGATCTCTGCAGCTTTTCTCCTCCAAGTGTGAGCCTCCAGGCTTCAGCACCCTTGTTTTTCACTGAGCTCTCCTCAGCAGGTTCACATGAATTCAGACTCCTATTTAGGGAATTTGACCCCATTCAGGAACCTGTGTGCCTAGTGAGTCTTGGCTGTGATGCAACACACTTTGCTCAAACCAAGATGGTTTTTGTTAGTAGAGGGGGCAGAGCCCTGAGGTTAGTATGGCTAAGTCAAACCTTACCGCTCAGTCCATCCAAGGAGAGCCATCTGCCTGGCTTACCCAAAGGGTTGTGGGAATCATCTCCCCTGTGGTTCTTGGGGTTGGGTGACCTCTGTACTGCACAGCAGACAGACCTAAGCCCAAGTACCTTTCCACCCAAATTTTTGGACCTGCTGCTTTTTCTCTTCTGGGTGATATGATAAAGGTTAATATTTGCACAGGAATCTTCTCCAATGCACTCCATCTATAGATGCCAATTCCATTCAGATCTTGATAATACATTTCTACCAACTCAGAGTATGCCCTTTGATGAGGACTTGCGTGTCCTAGTCTAGTGGAATATTTGATGCCCCGTCCAGGAGGTAGTGGGCTGACTGAGTTGTGCATATTGTTAATAAAAATCATATACAGTTTCTTAGGTTCCCCACAATCTGGAACTGAGCTATGGAATTTTTCATCTCTAGTCCGTCGGTGGCACTGACACAAAAAGTGTACTGAAGGCTACCAATCTGGGACTGACTCCAAAGAAATGTGAGGGGTTTCAAACAAGAGACAGTTAACCTTGGGGTGCATGATCAGTGAGGAGAATTTCCACTGACAACAATTAAACCTAGACTGTAAACAACTGGCTAACTCTCCAGATCCTCACAGATGTGCAGAGTTTTGTAAGACTCTGCTGCTATTATGGAAGGGTTATTTGTGGGCATGTCAGTACTGAAGAAACACTGTATAAATTGGTTTATTTGTGGGTTTGTCAGTACTGAAGAAACACTGTATAAATTGTGATAGAAACTGAAATCATTTAGATGGTCAAGGGCTTGTGATTTTGCATTTCAAAAGCTGAAAAGGATTCTTCTGATAATTTTTGTTGTGGTTGACCTGCATTTCAGAATGCCTTTAATATGAGCTTGGAGGCAGCATTGACATAGGACAAAGAGGACTCAAGAGTTGTGGAGTTTATTACAAGAAGAATCAAAGGTTTCTATAAGAAAAATAGTGTCAGAGCCTAAAAGAAGCTCCCAGCAATGGCAGAACGGAAATTAGAGAAAGAAAAAAATCGCAGGACATTTACTTGGAAGTAAAATTATTTTGTGGTGATATGAAAATATACAAACAGAACAACGCTGTATATAAACAAGTAGTTAAAGTGAAATATTCTCCCTCTACTCACTTTGTCACCAAGCAGTGTGCGAGTCCCACCAAACTCAGCAGCAGCAGCAGCCACTTCATGATGTTCCCTTAACACCCAAGTTGTTGGTGAAAGGAAGAGTGAGTGCTAACTAGAGCTGATGTTTGCACATTGCTCCTTATATATATATATATATATAAATAGTGCAGAGCAGAGCATATTTCTTTAGTGACCCTGCTTAGAAATGCAAATCTTCATGATAAGATCTATCTAAATGTTCTTACACGGAAGAACATTTCCTGTAATTTGCAGCTTCTCACGTTCGCTAGCGCTGTGCCCTAACAAAAAGGGGACTCCTTGAGCGGGAACAGGTGAGCAGAAGGGAATGTCTCCTGACTAATGTTTGAAAAGCAAAGTCTCCAAGTTGATTTAAACAACAGCACAGGAGGTACAAAGGAATGGCAATGGGAATGCAGAAACATTTGCCTCTTGGTCACTGGCTCCACTCTGGCCCCATATTGGGAGCAGAGGTTCTTTCATGGGATTGAGGGATGAGGCCTGGAGTCTTCCACACCTTTGGCACCATTTTAATTTGATCCCAGGTCCTCACAGAGAGCTGCAGTCACAAGACTGGGAAATAAAATTGGGGGTACCAATGGGCTGGACCAGCTGGCTGACTCAGGCAGTGGATTCTGGAGCCTTTCACATCTGGATTCCAACACACATTTCCAGAGTGACAGTCTTGTTTCCACATTCAGTGGTTTCCTTCCAGCTCTGGGTTGGACAGCTGAATGTGGGGAAGGATGAGATGTTCAGACTTGTTTTAGGATTGAGACTAGGTGAGCAAGAAGTGATGGCCCTTGATATGTGTGAGCAAATGGTAAACTGTGTTTGGGAATGATAGCGGGGGTGGTGGTGGATTATGGCCATTGCTGGAGGGGAAGGGGCAGGGAGATGTCCAGCCCTCCTTTGAGAGGGGAGGTCACAGTGATGTAGATCTCGAGGAGGAGGTCCTGGATGTCCCCCATCTGCAGGGAGATTACCTGGATGTGGAACAGTTCTCATCCCAGTGTGAGACCCAGGCCTCGGTCTGTAGTGAGGCCTCATGGCTTACCCCTGACACTGCACCTAGGCTATGTGCCAGTGAGCCAGAAAGCTGTCTTATCTGAAATCACAAGGGGAATCACATGAGATTAGAGAACAGTATTTACTTTATATTTTGCCTATCAGGCTCCTGACCCTGTGATAACAAGCAAACAGTCAGTAGCTGGAAATGACATTGCCTCAAGCCAGCTGTACCTGTAAGGAAGCAGCCTTGTGCTGTACATGGAGCTGAGGAGTAGTTCCTGATGATCAGGGATCCTGGTTTTCTCTGTTTAAAAATAGCAAATTCTCTGATTAAAAAAACCCCAAATCCATGTTTTTCCACAATTAAAATGAAACGCCACTTTATATATACAGTAAAAGCTCTGTTAACTGGCACCTTACAAGCTGGGATGCTCTATTAACTGGCATACCGGCTTGTAAGGTAAAGTGAAACTGGAAGTGCCCACCATGGCATTTCCAGTTTCTCCAAGGACCCATGGCCTGATGCAAAGCAGCCTGTGCTGCTGAGCCCCCACAGCCCGGGGCATAGCAGGCTGTGCAGGGCCTACCTCCCCGTCCTGCGGGGCCCACAGGGCCCACGGGAGGGTCGGCGATGCTGCAGGAGGGGTGGCAATGCCCTGGACGTGGCGGGAGAAGCGGTGGCTCAAACAGGCAAGGACTCCTGTTCAGGCTGCTCAATTAACCGGCATATTTTGTTATCCAGCATCCCTCATTCCTGGGGGATGCTGGAAGACTGAGCTTTTACTGTATATAGGTATCAGTTGAACACAATGTTTTACTGATATATTTACAATTTTAAAGAAATTTGGAAGCCTACCAGTGCCTCAAACACTCTAATAAGATAAATTCTAAATACCTATCAATTTTGGCATCAGATTTTGAGTTTTTTATCATGGAAAATCAGGGCTCTCCCTGCTCCCTTTGCTCACCAATACACAGGTCCAGTGCAGCTGTTCCCCCTGCTGCTTTGTGGTGCCGAGCAGCCCTGATATGCTGATTCCTGCCCATGCCATTGCCACTCACTCACAAGCCACAGCCCCCCCACCCCGCCCTGCTGGTGCCCCTCACTCCCCACCCACATTCCCCTGCTCCCAGCCCTGCTGGAAGGGGGCCTCAGCTGCCATGGCTATAGAGCCAGGGACCCGGGTCTGCAGTTCTCTTCCCCCTCCCACAGAAGCACCTGAGCCCTAGCTGCTGCCAGTGGGAAGTGGCAACTGCCTGCTGCGGGCTTGGGGCTCCCTGCCCTACTGCCTTTCCCTGGGGCCTCCACAGCCCAGGGGTGGGACCCAGCGTAGTAGGGCAGAGTGGGGCAGGGAGGCTTGTGCCTCTGCTAGGAACCCTGCGCTGCTATAGTGAGCCACCCCCTGCCTGCCCGGCAACAGCGAGGGTGGTGGCATGGAGTTGTGCCCCTTGCTGCTGCCGGGTGGGCAGGGGGTGCCTCACCATGGTGGTGTGCAGCTTGCAGCAGTGGCATGAGCCTCCCTGCCCCACCCTGCTCTGTCCTGCCACTCCAGGTCCTGCCCACTGGGCTGTGGAAGCCCCGGGAGGGCGGGCAGCAGGGCAGGGAGCCTGAGCTTATAGTGGGCAGCCTGCCCACAAACCCGTCCTGTGCACAAATCTGGGGACTGTGTGCCCCCCACTTCTCCCTGGGAGTTCGCACAGTGGTGGGGAGCCAGCCCCTGCTAGACCCTGGATGAGCTCCCCATGGCCCTGCCCTGCTCCCCACTTGGCCGCTGCAGCCACACATAACCCCAGGCCCCACACACCACCTGGGCTAGGCAGCAGCCCCAGCCCTGGCCAACTTCCTCCATCCCTCCCTCCCTTCCCACGGAGGACTCAGTCCCCACTCCCTACCCCACCAGACTTACCTGTGGGGAGCTGCTCTTCAGGTTTGTGGCCATGTGTGTGTGTATGTGCGCATATGTATGTGGTGAACCTTGCCTGACCGCCCTCCTCCCAGTCTCCCCAGCCCCTTGCAGGCTGGAACTCTGCCAGAATGCAAGGAGAAACCCACTGTTTCCCCACATTTTTTTCTTTAAAGGGAAAAATCTGGGTTTTTCTCCCTAAAACGAGAAAATTTGCATTTTATTGTATTTTACCATGCTTTTCATCACAAATGGAAAACCTGGACCCCTGATGATGATCAGTTAATTCAGAGGTCTCCCCATCTCTCACTGCCCCAAGGCTCCAGGAAGTTGGTGTTAGATTTGCTAATGGACAGAATTTATGTTTTGTGTCCTGGTCTACATCATTCAGCCAAGAGGCAGAACAAGTTGTCAATCTGAAGGAGGAAGGTCTGGTTTGGAAAGGGACCATAGATAATCTTGGGAGGGAAGTCTGGCAGGAAGCATAGATAATCTTGGCATTTTTGAACACCTGGACAAGGCACAGATTAATTTTCCTCCTAGGACGCCTTGTTATTCCAGTCTGGGTCTCTCAGGTCTTCTCCTGGGGTGCAGACAGAAGTGACAATTTTTGCCCAGTTTAACACCAGAAAGCACTCTACAGCTGTGACCAAACAAAAGTGCATGGCTAAAAAGCACTTTAAAAGGGTCCAATCCCACAAAAATCTGAACCCTTATTGCATGAGGGTTCAGATGAAGAGGTTTCAAAACAGTCTTCTGTAACTCGTGTCTCCACTGCCTGCTAGCCTGTCACTATTTTCAGAATGGGAGGGGGAAAGGGAGTGGCAGGAATTCAATCTGGGTTTTTTTCAGCTCCCGCTGGAGGGTGGGGTGGGTGTATTGGACACCCCCCCCATCTAAGGTGGCCATCCTCCAGTGCTGGCTGGGGAACCTCTAGAACAGGGGCGGGCAATTACTTTGGCTGGAGGGCTGCTTACTGAGTTTTGGCAAGTTGTCAAGGGTTGCATGGGTAACCCCATCCCTTGACAGATGCCCCACCCTCTGGTTGCTATCTTGGGACTGGAAGTCCTGTCCCTTAATCCCTGATCTTTGCAACCAGAAGTCCCTCCCTTTGTGCCTGGAAGTACTCCTTTCGGCAAGGGGGTTTGCCATCTTGGAACCAGAAAAACATTATATTCTAAAAATCAAACATCTACTACAACATTCATTAATTTGATTAAAAAAATTTTTTGTCCTGATTTACATGTGTTTGTGTAGTGTACATAGAGGTGATTGTATAATAGCTTAAAAATAAGTCTTACTCTTGTATATTGTGGGGGTGTTTGTGGAGGAGTATGGGGGGCTTGAGGGTATAGGTTTGTTGGGGGGTCGTGGGTGT
>NW_005842176.1:1149210-1163649 GCF_000455745.1 Alligator sinensis
TTGTGACGGGTTGTGGGGGTGGGGTGTGCAGGGGGGAGGGTGTGGGTGCATGTGCATGGTGGGGTGAGCATGTGGGATCCCCCCCCACAAACATACCCCAACATCCCCCCCTCCCTCATTGCCCACAGCCCCTGCCACCAGTGGCAGCAGCAGGTGGTGAGCCCTCAGAGCACTCACAGCCTGCAGCAGGCAGAGCCACTTCCACCCTGGGGTCCGTGCTCCTGCTTCCTGTGGCCCTGAAGCACCAGTGTGGGCCCCACGCTCCCTCCTGCCCGGCCCAGCTGTCACTGCATGGAGCCAGCCAGGAATCATAGAGGCTGAGCCAGGCTGGCTCCTGCTGCATCCTGTGGTCTGGCCATGCAGCCAGGAATCACGTGGTGCCGAAGTGGCAGGCGGGTGGGTGGGAAGGGTGAAGAGAAGCAGCGACTGTGGGCAGGAAGATGGGGAAATGGTGGTGGTGGGGGGGAGTGGCAGCAGACAAGCAGGTGGAACCCCAGCAATAGCTGGGTGGGAATACAGGGCCATGGCCAGCGGGGTCCCAGGGTGGGGCAGCAGGAGCATGGGGCCTGGGCTGGCAGGGGCTCTAGGGAGCTGGACTGGCTCCCCCCTATCTCTGCCGACACTCCTGAGCCCAGCTCCCTAGAGCCCCTGCTAGTCCAGGCCCTGCGCTCCTGCCACCCCTCCCTGTGCCCCTGCTGACCCAGGCCCCAGGGCAGTGGTGTAGGCTCCATGCTCCTGCCCAGCTTTCGCTGCGCTCCTGTCCGCCCACTTGCTGTCACTTCCCCCACTGCCAGCTGCTGCTTCCACCGCCATTTCCCCACCTTCCCGCACACCTGCTGCTGATACTCTCCACACCTCCACCCACCCACCTGCCCACCTGCCTGCTGTTCCAGCACCATGTAGTTCCCAGCTGCATGACCGGGACCGCAGGACACAGCAGGAGCCAGCCTGGACCTGAGGACTGGGGCAATCACTGGCAGCCCTCCCCTTCCTCCCCTCGGTTTTTAGCTGAGTTTGCACTCCTGGACAGAGGGAGGGTGGGGGAACAGCCCCAGGGTTGCCAGGTCAGAAGCCTCTGCTAGGCAGAGTGGAGGGGCTGTTGCTATGGAAACCGGGCTGCAGAGTCACAGCCAGCAGCTAGATTCCCCTCCTCCCTGGAACCAACAGTGAATTTCTGTTTGGTGTGGGGGGAACACTGTAACTCATCATGCTTTCTGCAAAGCCTTCTCAGTTATAGTGGGGAGCTACACTTCTATCTGTGCCTCAGCCGGTGTCCTTAACCTGACCAACAGCACCACCTAGAGTTTTAGCTGAAGGTGCACCATGGGTACACACTGCTGCCTTTTAATCCTGGCTAGGGTTACCATATTTCCAGTTCCAAAAAAGAGGACAACTGTCAAAGGGACATCTGTTGAAGGGACATCTCACTGCCAATGCAAGGCCCCCTGGTCCTGCCAGTGCCCCTCACTCCCAAGATACAGCCCCTCATTCCCAACCCGCAACCCCCTGCTCCTCCCAGCCCTCCCAGAGGGAGCCTTTAGCTGGAACAGGTGGAGTGTCTCCTAGCTGACCCATATCAGTAAATATGGGCAATGGCCCAAGTGCTGCCAGCCCAGCCATGGAGCTCCCCACTTCTCTCAAAGAACGCCCTGCCCACTTCTCTGGCTGGAGGGGCAGGTGCTTCCCCCCAGCCCTGCCATAGCCTCAGTGCCTGGGCAGCTTTCCCCAGTGCTGGCAGGCACCTGCGCCCCTCACACACCCATCTGCTCACAAACCCCTGACACCCCCTCGCCCCCTCCACAGACATTCTTTAAACCCTGGCCCTTCAACCCCTATAGACTTACCTGCATCCAGCTGCTAAGGCTGCTCCCTTCACCCTGCATGGCTGCATGCCAGCCATGTTCATGTGTGCGCGCACATGCACATGGTGACCCCTGCCTCCAGTTGTCCTCCCCTTGCTCCCACTAGCGGAGCAGAGCAAAATCATGGATGCTTGTTCAGATTTTTAAAAAACTTCCCAAATGGAGATCGGAGCACACAAAAAGAGGACATTTCTGGGAAAAAACAAATGTATGGTAACCTTAATCCTGACCCTCCAGGCCCCTTGCTACTACTCCATGATTCAGCCCCTTGTAAGCAGAACTGGCTGGTCATAATGAGCTTTTCTACCTTGTGCAATGAATTCCACAGGGTGAGTCTACATGAGACACTTTACTGTGCAGCAGAGCAAATTACTGCACACTAAGCATCTGCGTATACACGTGCAGATGCTTACTGCACAGTAAATTGCTCTAATCATGAGTAAATTTGCTACCTGCAAATATAAGTAGCAAATTTACTTGTGATTAGTTATTGCACAGTAATGCACATGTAGACGCTGACCAGGAGGAAATTTGCTCTCAGTCATCCATGCCACTACAGGGCCAGCCACAGGCTAGCCCTAGTGCCCCAGGCCTGGGCCAGCTCTATGTCATCTCCAGCCCCAGGCCCTAAAAAGCCTGCAGGGATGCTGGGGTCCAGGGGCATGTGCTGGCAGTCTGTGGCCACTGCGTCCCCCAGGACAGCTGCAAAGCAGCTGCAGAAGCCTGGTCACACCCTGGCATGGTCTGGCTGCCAGGGCCAAGCCATACAGCTCCTCAGCATGCTGCAGGCACCTGCCAGGCCTGGCAGCTCATGGGGCCACCTGCAGCCAGCTTTTGGCCATCAGGTCTTGTTCCAGCTGGTTACAGGCTACCCACAGCAGCCTGCCCAAACCCTGCAGCTGCTGCCTGGCACTGCCTTGCTGCCAGTCCCATTCTGTGTCCCTGCATTGGGTGCTGCATGCAACTGCCCAGGCCTGCTAGCACTGGGACTGCCACATGGAGGCTGAGCGAACTATTGAGGGAGCCATGCTGGTGTCCTCCCTGATACTATATGCCTCCTCCAAGGGCCCCAACTGGTCCCAGAAGGAGACTGGGGACCTGATTGCACTGTGGGGCAAGAATGAGGCCTCAGCCAGTTTGTGTGGGGTGGGTGCTCCGACATGCTCATCTATGAGGGGCTGTTAGGCCACATGCAGAAGTGCAGGCATAACGTACAACTGGTCATCATGGCAGCGCCACATAAAGGTCAAGACCTTGCAGGCACAGTGGGCTACAGCCACCAACCACAACCATCGGTTAGGGGCTGCCCACAAGGCCATACGCTTTATGTAGTAACTGGATGACAACCTTATGCTCCAGAACCCTGGCCACAGGTGTGCCATCTATTCAAGCACAGGTGGCCTGCCCTAGCCTCTGCTGTGGCCTGGCACCCGTGGTGACACATCACTGGGGCAGGGTCCCACAACCGGCCAGGATCCCATCCCACCATGCTCCCTGCCCCTAACATCATTGAGCAGCTCCAAGAGCCTGGGCTGGAACCTGCCTCACCAGCTCCACAACCTCAGCCTTGCCCATGAAGCCAGGCCAGCCACGGCACCATCAGCCACCAGCAGCTCCAGCTCCTCCCTGGAGGGCGCTTCTGTCTGGGCAACCTGATGCCACACCCCTGCACCCCAGGGCACTGCTGGGAGCTACATGTCCTTGCCACCAGCAGGAACTACTGACTCGAACTCCTCCCTCCCCAATCTGGCTTTTCTGCACTCCCCAGGCCCCTGAGTCCCTTCCCCCAACATCACGCAGGGTGGTAGGAGACAGTGCAAAACTTTATTGAGCAGCCTGTGCCTCTGGAGTTAGGTGGACATGGGCCTTACACCCTGAAGAATGTGTCATTTCCAGTGGCAATGTCCTCAGATGCACAGTTGCACTCGGGACACCATGGCCCTCAGCAGCAGCGGGGCCTAGGGGGTCAAAACAGTTCCTCATACTGAGCCTGGGACACTCACAGCTGGGGCACGCTCGGGGCACAGAGCCAGCATGGAGAGGGCTGGCCCTGGAGTACCTCACTAGAGAGGTCACCTGTGGGGAGGGTGGAGGTGCTGGCAGGTCTGCATCCCAGTCTTCTGGGAGCCCTGCACCCCCTAAACCTAGGTGCTATGTGCTTGGCAGCCACAAAGAAGACAGGATGGCCTGCAAGAGAAGTAGAGGGAATGGGCATGGACCTATGGCAGCAGGTGCTGCCAGGAGCCAGGCCTGTCCCATCCTGGGATTGGGGTGGGAGAGGCAGGCAGCCTGCAACTAGGACCCAGTAGCCCACCAGCCCCCGTGGAGTGAGTGGGAATGGAGGACTCAGCCGGCAGCTGCCTGGGCCCAGGCCTGCCTGGCCAACTTGCCATGGCGGGCACCCCTGCATGCATGACCCCCAATCTGTGACCAGGCAGTGCATAGGCCCCTGTTATAGAGCATCTTATCTAAAAAATGTTGCAAACTCACACAAACAGCCTCTGTTTCCTGGCTCTCCAGGTCCTGTAACTGTATGTTGGGGAGAGGCACCAGTTGGCAGGTGGGATGGTGGCTCAGGGTCACTGCCAGCCTTGCCTGGGGCCCAGGACCACAGCCTCCTGCTGGACTGCCTGGTCATGGCTTCTGAGGAGCACCTGGTGACTTGTGGGCTTGGCAGGCAGAGGATGTTGTCCAGCAAGATGCTTGGTGGGCAGAGGATGTCACCTGGCAGGACATTTGATGGGCAGGAGGTGTGGCCCATGAGGAAGCACAGGACTGACATGAGGTGGAGAGGGACTGGCAGTGGGACTGGGCAGACTGGGAGTTCTGGGAGTGGCTCCTGGCCTTGAAGGAGTGGCACATTGAGGCCCTAGAGCGGCAGGCTATCCTAGTGGCTAGGGCAATGGAGGCCATGGAGGAGGACTGCCGGGTGCTGGGCACTGTCCTGGCCCTGGTGGTCACCTTCATCCTGCCTGCTACCCAGCTCCTGGTCATATCCCTGCCTGCCCCCTGGCAGCCACCTGCCACCCAGCAGCAGGCCCCCTCATGGCCCTGGGTGGAGGTGCAGTGGCCAGGAGCCCCTGCCCTGGCTCCTGGCTCAGGTTCCCTACCACCCAACCCCCCTACATGGACCCAGCCCTACCACTCCCTCTGGCTCCATGTGGCTACAGAGCAGAAGCTGCCTGCAGCGGGGCCAGCACCATATGCAGGCCCTGCTGGCCCTGGCCACTGGCTGCAGGAGGGAGAGCAGTGCCCACTGTCACCTCTAAGTGAACCCCCCACCTGCCGGCTTTGCCACAATGTGCGCGCCTGCTAGGGAGCAGCCAGAGGCCAGGGTGCTGGGTGCCTGTCCCTAGGCTTCACCCCCTAGGTGCCCCTACCCCATGGCTCCCCACCCCAGGAAGGTGCATACATACCCTGTAAATATTTAGTACAGGGAAGAGGATGTTTTATTGGTGGTGACTGGGGTGGGTGGTGGACGGGCTCTGTGGGGAGGGACAGAGTGGGGGAGGGCTCTGTGGGAAGGGGTGGGCTCTGTTGTAGGGGAGGGAGGATGGAGGGAGGTCTGTTTCTGTGGAGGGGAATACACAGCTTTTCTGAGAACTGTCTGCAGTGAGTGTGGTGCTGCAGGTGCATGATGAGGCCGGGGTCCATGGGTGGCCATCCAGGTGGGCTACAGCATGCAGCATGGTGAGGCTGGCCAGGCAGGTGCCAGGCATGGGGGAGCTGTAAAGGCCCAGATTTCCCTGGGCCAGATGGCAGTTGCCATAGTGGGCCAGTGGGGCCAGCACCATGGCAAGCAGGAGCCTCAGGTGCTGGACTTCACTGCAGGGCTAGGGGGTGGAGCAGCCATGGTGTGTGGGGGTGGGAGTAGAGGATGTAGCAACAGAGCTGCCATGTGCTGCCACCATGCTCTGCATGCTGCTGTTGCCAGAATAGCAGCTGGCTAGGGAGCAGCACATGCAGCTGCCTTTTGAAGATGGCTGCTGGCCACAGGCAGCTGCGGCCAGAGCCTCTAGCTCCCCCTGGTGGCATCAGGGGGCTGGTGCAGGGCTGCAGGGTGTGGGAGCTGTCTGCTGCTAGGAGCAGCAAATCTGCTCCTGCATCCCTGCTTGTGTAGATGCATGCTTGGGAGAGTTTACTCTAAAGTAGTTTACTCTAAACTGTTCCCGGATTATTTACATGTGTAGATGCATCCACAGTGGCTCTAAGTGGCTGTGCTGAGACTGAGTAACTCAAAGCTGTTTGGGGCACAGCATGGGATTTGAATGCAAAGCCCCAGCAATGAGAGGGCAGAATCACACCCACTACTACTCCAAGGGTCTAATAATCCAAACTTCCAAGGAACCTGTAACTTGGAGTTACTGACATGAAACAAAGGTCTTACTGAAAAAAACAAACATTGCAAACAAGGGTTTTGTATGGTTAAACTTCCACCTATCAGGCTTTGGATCCCATTGGATCCCAGGACACTTACTGCATGTTTTGTGACCCGCTATGGGATGAGTGGGGAATATGTCTCAGTTCCAGATCCTTACAAGATAGAGGCCTGTGCTGCAAGACAAACTAAATCACAGTGGACACTAAGTAGGCCTCTTCACCTGAGCAGAAAACCCAATGAACCATGGATTGGAGAGTGCAATATTCCTCCCTTATTTTCCAGGTGAAGGCTGGAGCAGAATAGGTGAAGTGGGGCTGGAAGACTTTTGTGTCCTGGGACCTTTCCCCAGCACAGCATCTCCTGTGAGAACAGTATCCCTGGTGCCCTTAGTTCCTTGTCTGAGCGATGCAATGTGCACTGTAATTGCCACCTCCACGTTGAACTTGATAAGGCTGAAGGTCTAGACAGGTAGAGATTCTATTCCTATTTCACACAGTGATTTGAATATATATTACTATACATCATTTCACCTAGAGGAAGACAGCAAATGTCTTGGGCAGCACAATTTAAGCCTGACCAGGCCACTGCATGGAACTTGCTTTAGGAACACAGGAAGTTTATGAACCTAACTGGTGATGGTTTGGTGTCCAGCCCTGCCTACTGCATGACTTGGGCCTGGTTGAGATGCTTACTTTTCTGATGCTGACTTCTTCTTGTCCTGGACATGAAGTGGGGAGGTGGCTATTTTCTGTTCTTTGCTGGGAGAAAGCCTGCGTGGACTCTTTGAGTTGTTATTTATGCTATAGTAGTGCTCAGAGTTCCCACTTCAGGGACCCCATTGTGCTGGAGACTGCGTGTACATAGAGTGTGAGACAGTGTTGGTGTGAAGAGCTCACTATCCATGAGGACAAAAGGCTGGGGAAGGGTTATTGCCATCCACATTTCATAAATGGGGACCTGAGACACAGGCCAGGATCACATAGGGGTTTTTTGTAGTAGAACAAGTAATTGGATGCAGGTGGCCTGAATATCAGTAAAGTGTCTTAACCATGTAGGGTTGGGTAGTTTTGATCACTGTGGTTTTAACCACTGGGTTAAACCACTGTATTGTTCATTGAGTTTTGACTACTGGCTTTCTGGATTTTTCAGTGAACATTTTCTTAAAAGTTTGGCTTACTTAGGAAATTGTGTGTCATTGTTAAGGATCTATAAACTATATTTGAAATGTCTATCAATTAGGTCTATGCAGTACATTTTTAAAAATAAAGATTGTCAAAAGGAGATCAAGTTCTCTTTAGATCTTGGGTGCAATTAAGAAATGAATTATTCTTGTATTGAAAGAATGGCATGTACTTGAATTAAT
The DNA here is from genome assembly GCF_000455745.1 of Alligator sinensis. Taxonomy (NCBI): domain Eukaryota; kingdom Metazoa; phylum Chordata; order Crocodylia; family Alligatoridae; genus Alligator; species Alligator sinensis. The sequence goes on from NW_005842176.1 coordinate 1,156,817, forward strand.
ACAGAGACTTACTAACTACTAATTATCACCATACTCCACACACATTCAAATTAAACCATGGAAAAGTGAAAGGCAGTTTTTAATGAAAAGTCAAAACTGAAAATATTTTTTAAAAATCAGTTTTATTCTTGAAAGAAAAAATCCTGTTTGTGATATTCTTGAGTCATGGAATCATAGAGAGGTAGGGCTATAAGGGACCTCCAGAAGTCATCTAGTCCTGTTATCTGCCTGAGGCAAGATGATCCTTATCCAAACCATACAAATTCTTGTCTAACCTATTACTAAAACTACAAAATCAATCCTGTTACCCAACTACGAGGTATAGCACCCTAACCTAATACAGGTAAAGCAGGGGAACAACAGAAGCAAGTGCCATGCTACTGCCAGGGTTGTTAAAATATGCTGAGAGATCCAACGAAGAAGGCTATGCCCCCTGCTACAGGGGAAGGCAAAAATCCCCACAATGCACACCAGTCTGACCAGGGAGTAAAAGTCTTTCCTGATCTCAAATGTGGCTATTCATCTGACAGTGAGTGGCAGAGCAAAATCCACTAGCCAGGAAACCCTGGATTTTAATCCTAGCAGAAGCACTGGCACACCCCAGTCAAAAATCCCCAGCCATGGCTGCAGCCAACATCCAGTACCTCTGAGGAAGGCAAAAAAACCCCTCTTGATATATGGCAACAGAAAAGGGGAAAATTCCTTCCCAGCCCCACGTAGCAACCAGCAAAGCCTAAAAGCATGTAAGTACCAAACACCCGCCATTCTGCTCTGCAACCTGGGGACAGCAAACTAGACATCACATCCTCGTACTGGGCAACCAGAACTCTCCTTTCTGTAGCCCCTCCATAAACTTATCTCTTATCCTTTCATCTTGTTTTCTAACTAAGGCAAATTGTGAAGCTCTGCTTCATTTTCCTGCTGTTGAGCAGGGTTATCTCCAATAGCCACCTGCTTTAGGCTGCAGAGCTCTTCTCATCTCTCAGCAATTCATGTGGGGGCAGATGTGGGGTGGGGGAGGAGATGAAGAGATCTCTTGGGCTTCTAGCTGTTGCTCTTTACAGATAACTGCAGGCATAGCTACTCCTAGATCATTTCTGTTCATTGCTTATCCAGCATCTTCTTGAAAACCTTCAAGGATGGAGATCCCAAAACTTCCCTAGGCAGCTAATTCAATTGCCTCGCTGTTCTAACAGTCATAGGCAACTGGTGCTGCCTTAGTCAGGGGGGGCACATGTCCCACCCCAGTGACCAGTCAGCGAAGGGGGGCAGGGGGGCGGTGTCTCTTGCAGCTAATCACTGCAGCTGCTTCCAAAAGTGGCTGCAGCTGCTTCTGGGAGCACTCCACTCCCTGGCCGGTGCTTGCAGCGGGGGCACCAGTGCTCCTGCCTGCCCACCCTGCCTGTCACCTAAGTGGCAGGCGTGGCTGGTGTTACCAAATCTGCCCATTACTTTGGGGTGTGCTCATTTATTAAGGATAGTTTCTAGGGTCTTGGTGATTCTGTCAATGTGCTGCTTGTGTTACTATACGGGGCTGTATTTCTCCCTTCTGCAAGCCCTCACCCCCAGTGGAGCTATCTTGCAGGACTCAATCTCAATGGGACTGGGTTCCTCCAGTCACCAAATCAGTCATACACACAAACACACACAAATTAATGTGACACGCCTGACCTGGCTGGGCTAATCAGCATGGACAGGCTGACACCCTCATATGCCAAGAATCAGTTCATAAGAGCAACAATAAACTGCAGTCAGACACAAGCACACAGGTAAACAGAATCCCTCTGAATCCGGCTGGGTGTCCAGCTGACACCCTCATGGGCCAGCATTCAGTTCATAAGGGCACATCTGAGTCAAACTGGGTCAATCAGCCTGTACAAGCTGATCCCCTTATGTGTTTCAAACTCAGCACGTCCCAATCTTTGGCCTCTTGATGAGCAGACCCCACAATAATTTGGGCTTCACAGGGATCTTTAGCATAGGTAAAAGAAGCGTTGCTGCAGAGCACGGGAGGAAAGAGAAGCAGAGAAGGAAAAATATACCCAATTACTACCAGTTTGACTATAAAAGTTATTTATTGCTAAGCATATGAAATATATAATAGTACTAGTAGTAATAGACATGCAAAAGAAAAACAAACACCAACAATGACAATACTACCCTGGTTTCACTAAGTATTTGGGGAAACTTAGCTCAAGCTTAACTGATACAGTTCAGGTTCAGAAGTTTATGCCTAGAAAGAAGACAGAGAACGCTGGGATCTCACCTAGTCCACGGTACTCAGGCTGCAAAGCTGACAGGCACAGTCCGTAGCACAATCCTTGAAGAGAGAGACGATCTGTCTCAAGAACGACAGGGAACGTCCCAAGAACGACAGGGGATGGTGTCAGCACAGGGGTTTTCTTCTTCTCCTTCTTTCCTCCTGCTTCTACTTCTTTTCCTTCCTCTTTAAGCACACACACTTACAGATTTTTATACCCTCAGTTCAGCTGCTTCGAAGCACCCTCAGTAGTGTAAATCATTGTCTTTTCTATTGACAAGGGGTTATCTGGTTTGGACCATCTCAGGAAACTGATTGATAATCAGGAAACACTTAAGATTAGGGAGTAACCCAAATACTTGGGAGCCAGCTTGAAATTCCTATGGGTGGCAGATATACTGATGGGATATCTCATGGTTTCTTCAGGAACAATAGATAGCTTGCAGCATCAGGATTTTGGATTTTTACTTGTTGTGCACAAGCCTCAGCTTAGCATGACTTTTCCAGATCTTACTATAGTCTTTTAACAGACTTAAGACAATTATTGGGGTGCTCATAACCTTTTGTGGAGAGGACTCCCACCAGTCGTCTCGGGAAAGATATGACAACACCTGGGATTAGGGCTCCAGCAGGCTGGATGCTGTGATGAACCCTTAACCATTGTTCAAATGTTGCCCATACCCCCTCTGACTCGGTCTCTTGCCTCAGCATTCCCTAACCCGGCAACCGAGTTTTAGTCAATCAAGTTTAAATAGGCCTCCCATAGTGGGACCGGGGAATGTACGGCCCGAGATGCCTATTAAACTTAGAGCTGTGTGTGTGTGTCTGGGGGGGGAAAAGTCCTTAGCAAATCCAGATTAGAACTGGTCTGATAAATGCTGAGCTGGGTGTGTGTGAACATGGGTTGATTAACATTGGAAGCACAGATTCCCCATCATGCAGCGCTCTCCTGCTTCTCTGGTCCCAGAATTCACTGCAGTCTCTGCTTCAGGCTTTCTGTTTTCCATCTCTCATGTAAATGAGACCTAGGGCAGTTGATTCACTCTTGTCACCCTTATCTGGTGAGGGTCTTAGGTGCGTCTCTCACTGCATCTTAATCAGTTTCATTTAGGTAGAGGAGGGGAGGGAGGGGGGGTGAGTCCTTTGTGAGTCAGACAGACTGCAGCCTGTACCAGGGTTGCCCAAGAATACAGAGCTGAGACGTAACACTGGTAAGGGGGTGCATCCCCGTGCACCCCCTACACATTGCCACTGCTAACAGTGAAGAAGTTTTTCCTGGTGGCCAAACTAAACCTATTTTTCTGCAACTTCAAGCCACTGATCCACATCCTGTTCTCTGCAGCAAGAGAGAAAAAGTGGTCTCCCTCTTATGGAAGCCCTTCATATATCTGAAGACTGCTATTATGTCCCCTCTTAATTGCCTTTTCCACAAGCTGAACACGTCTACTTCTTTCAACCTCAACCTCTCCTTTTTCAACCTTGCCTTTATCATTTTTGTTGCCTGCCTCTGGACCTTCTCTAACCTCCATGTCCATTTTAAAACTGTGAAAGAGAAACAAATGGGGAAAAAACCCACTATGCTCTGTCCTTCCCTTTTCCCTTCAATATTCTGATTCAGAATATGGCTTTTTCCTGTACTTTGGCGTTAAGCATTTTATAGTACAGGTTTGTTAGTTTTCTTCAGTGCTAACCTGTTTATTAGTTAATTCTGAATGAAACAAAAATTTGAGAAAATGATTTCTACTGAAGTGGGTGCCGCTATGTATACTTGCTGGTGAGTTGCAACTGTAACAACTCAAATCCAAAGATCTAAATATTTTTAGATGTCTAAATTCAAAGATCTAAACACTTTTTTTTCAGTAAAGACCACCTTGTTGCTAGTTTTCCATGCATCCTCATAGCCTCTGAGTAAATCAGTTTAGAAAAGGACTTTAATATGCCTGGAACTGAATTATCTGGGGCAAAAGTGAGAATCAACTTGCAGTTTGAGAAGTTTCTGGAATATTTAGGAATGTTTAAATATGTTATATAAGCCTGCAGAGAGGAAGGGGCTCAGTAGACATGTGTTGGTGATCTAGGAGAAAAGAGGCTCAGCACAGGACTGGATTGGCAGAGGGAGATACAGGTTGTGACTGACATAAATTAGTACAAGATCTGCATGGGCATTTCCACTTCTTCCCATTGAAGTAGGGCCTGCATACAGTCTATCAAGTGACTGGAGTGATTCAGTTCTTTTTTTAAATGCTTTATTCCAGTATGGTTATAGCTACAGGACAGCAGAACGAGTCTGGGCTGCGATACAGTGTGTGTTAACTCCCAGCTCAGATAGAGAGATGGAGACTGTCCTGGACTAGCACTCTGTGACCATGTCCTGGGAACGGTGTTGCATTTACACCACAGGGGCCAGGCCCACCTTGTTGTTCCCCCTGTCAAAGACGGTGTAGTACTGGCGGATGAAGATATCACCAAGGATCCAGAGCTCTCCTTTGGCAGTAGTGATGTCAATACTTTGGAAGCCACTCTGGCAAGAGCCAGACATCTGCAGCATGGAAGAGAGGGACATGGTGATTACTGAGACATAAACTCCAGCGACCCCTGGAGATCCTGCTTAGGAGATGTCCCACAAGGGATCTGCACATGTGCTTTCTTAGGTTGGGATCTCGTCAGAACTCCAAATGTAAGCAGTATTTAGGTTGTCCATGGCCTGAACAGGAAACACCTCAGGGACAGTGAGGGGCTGCAGAAAGTAGTGCAAGTCAGTACTGACCTGGTGCCACAGGGATGTAAGGTATAATCCCTTTCAAATGCACTTTAAATGCTAGGTCCTCAATACTTGTACAACTTAAGTATCCCTTATTAAGAGAGAGGCAGCTGTCTCCAATGTCTTAGCCAACTTCCTGTGGGGGCTGCTTTATTCTGCCACCCTAAATCTCACTGTGGTTGTAAGTGGATACAAGCTTCCTCCTGTCTTCTTCCAGCTGCCAGAAAGTGTTACTGTGCTGAAACAACAGCTGACCCCTTTCAGCTCAAAAGAAAGCACACTTATTGTGTGTCAGTGTGACAGGAGGCTTTCCCCAGGGCCTGTCACAGTGTTGGCCCACCCACCTGTTTAGGGCAGTCCACCCTGTCTTTCCTGCCATGCCTTGATGTATCAAACAAGACAGATAGAAAAATGCAGGAGGCTGCCCATTTTATGCCCTGATGCCAAGGGCGTAATACACAGCTCCAATCTCCCTTTACTGTGTCCCATGCCTTGAAGATGGTATCCAAAAATCACTACCCACTATTATTTCCCTGGCCCCGTTGCTGGGCCCCACTTGGCCTCTGGCCCAGACTTGACTTCAGGCATCCTCAGACTTATCTTGGTCACATGCCCTCTCACAGGGGCCTCTGTTTCCACATGTGCTCTGGGTTCCCTGCCTCTCATTAGGCTCCAAGCCCCTCTCACACTGCCCCTTTCTGGGGTCACTACTCTGCCCCATCACTGGGGCTGTGGGGCCTTATGCGCCATGTGCCACAGGTGTCTGTTGACATACCTGGACCTCTCTCTCCTTCAGGCCTCTCACTAGGCCACACTCATTTAGTCCTTTGGCCTTGGGTCCTTCTGGCCCCCACGTTGTCACCCAACCCTCACTGTCAGACATTGGGCCTCAGGCCCTCCTGGCCTCCATGTTGTTGCCTGTACCTGTTGCTTTTCTGTCGGGGTGTGCTCCGCTAGCCTTTCCCCTTCACAGGGTCTTACCCACAAGGCAGCAGGGGCTAAGACTTTCCAGCACCCCATACTCGCCATTCACTAGGGAGGCATAGTTAGATGGGTGGACCAGAACCAGATGCTATTCAACACTGAGAAGTGTGAAGTGACTCCACCTGGGGAGGAAAAATCTGCAACAAACTTACAGGCTCAGTGGTGCTACACTAGCTAGCACCATGCCTAAAAGGGACCTGGTGGGGGGTCATTTAATAGATTTCATAGATTTCAAAGACATTAGGGCTGGAAGGGACCTTGGAAGATCATCAAGTCCAGCCCCCTGCCCGAAGGCCAGGAAGTCAGCTGGGGTCATAGGATCCCAGCAAGATAAGCATCCAATTTACTCTTGAAGGTGTTCAATGTAGGCGCTTGAACCACCTCTGATGTTAGGCTATTCCAGACCTTGGGGGCTCGGACAGTAAAGAAATTCTTCCTTATGTCCAGCCTGAAATGGTCTTGCTGTAGTTTATAACCGTTCAACCTCGTCATCCCTTGGGGAGGTCTGGTGAACAAATGTTCCCCCAGATACTGGTGGTCACCCCTGATAAACTTATAGGTGGCCATCAGATCACCCCTGAGCCTGCTCTTTTCCAGGCTTAAGGGTCTCATAGATCTCAGCCTGTCATCGTAAGATCTGTTTTCCTGACCTCTGATCATGCGGGTGGCTCTTCTCTGGACTCTCTCAAGCTTCTCCACATCCTTTTTGAATTGTGGGGCCCAAAACTGGATGCAGTACTCCAGCTGCGGACTCACCAAGGCCGAGTACAAGGGGAGAATGACGTCCCGGGATTTGTTTGAGAAGCATCTATGGATGCAAGCCAGCAT
>NW_005842176.1:1164088-1175962 GCF_000455745.1 Alligator sinensis
TGAAGTAAATTATCCTCCCACTCTACACAGCAGCTGGACTACTGTGTCCAGTTCTGGGTGCCATAATTCAAGAAGGATGCGGAGAAGCTTGAGGGAGAAGCTTGAGGGAGTCCAGAGAAGAGTCATTCATATGCAATGTTCCTTCTAAGGAACCATGAGCGCGCTGCCTTGGTCTGTGAGCATGTCACCTTGGTCTGGCGTGGGACACTTATCGAAGGGGGCTGGGGGCTGGAGGCTGGGGCCTGGAGGCTGGGGGATGAGGGCCGGAGGCTGAAGCCAAGAGGCCGGAGGCTGGAGCTGGGGGCTAGGGGCTGGAGCTAAAAGGCTGGGGGCTGGAGGCTGGGGCCTGGAGGCTGGGGCCAAAGGCTGGAGCCAAGAGACTGAGGCTAGGGGCCGGGGGCTGGAGGCTGAAGTTGGGGGCCAGGGGCTGGAAGCTGGAGCTGGGGGCTGGAGGCTGGGGCCAGGGGCTGGAGCTGAGGGCTGGCATGAGCTCTGCCAGCTCCGGGGAAGTGCTCTGCTCCCCTGCATCAGGGCCAGGGAGTGCAGCACTTCCCTGGACCCGGCAGAACCCATGCCAGCCTCCATCCCTGCCTTGCCTCACCTTGGGGAGGAGCCACTGACTGCCCCAGTGAGGGTCCGCCAGCTCCAGGACACTGCTCCGCTCCCCGGCCCTGATGCCACGTGCCTCCTCGCTCCCTGAGGTCATGTGGGGGAGTGGAGCAGTGTCCCAGAGCCGGTGGAGCTCGCACCAGGCTCCTGCCCCAGCCTCTCCTGGTGCGTGGCCTTGAAAAGGCTGTGCATGGCCACACTTTTAGTTGTGCATGGCTGCGCATGCGCGCACCTTGGAGGGAACCTTGCTCATATAATTAGAGGCCTGAAGAACAAGCCATACGAGGAAAGGCTGACAGATATGCAACTGTTCAGCCTAAAAAAGAAAAGACTTCGGGGGGGATTTGGTGGCAGCTTACAAATATATTAGGGGAGAACATCAGGGGCTAGGTGAACAACTATTTAACAAAGCACCCTAGGGGAAAACCAGAAGCAACAGTCATAAACTCCTAGAAGGAAGTTTCAGGCTGGATGTAAGAAAAAACTTCTTTACCTGGTTCATTTGACCAGACTCTGGAATAGACTCCCAGCAGGGGTGGTGCAGGCACCTACCCTGGAGATTTTAAAAAGGAGACTGGATGCACACCTTGCTAGGGTTTTGGCCCCAGCAGTCTTTCCTGCCTAGAGCAGGGGGGCTGAACCTGATGAACTCACAAGTTCCCTTTCAGCCTAATCTTCTGTAAACTAAACTTCTGTGACTTTCCTGAGGATTGCCCTGCCACCGGCAGCCCCACCACACCATCCACCCCAGCAGGGTATAGTTTTAGGTCATTCCCCAGGACCAAATGCAGGCCTACCTCCCCTGGTCCTCCTTCCTTACACTGGACTCCTGGATGTTGTACCTGGGATGCTCTCTCCCCTGGGCCCCCTTTTGCAGCCTCCATCTCATGGCTTCCCTCAGTCACTGGCCCCTTCACTCTCAGGCTCCTTGTAGGATACCTCCCCTCAGGAAGCTGCATGTCAGCCTCCATCATCTCAGCGTGCTGGGCAGCTGACCACCTATCCTCTCTTTGAGAGTGATGTGCCCCCCCCATTGAAGGGACCTTCAGCCTCTTTTAGGCTTTGGACCCACCCCCAGACCAGTTGGGGTGCCAGTAGCTCTCTGCATCCCTGGCCTTACGGTGGCCTTAGGTGCCCTTTGGCCTTGGCCCTCTTGCTTTGACCAGTTGAGATTCCCTGGCAGCAGTGTAGCAGCAGTTGACCTCCCTACTCAGCAGGGGTCCCCTCTGGGCCCCACCATAAAGCCATCATTTCTTACTGGGCTGTCCTGGTGTCCCCAAGGTCTTATACAAGGCAGCCCTTTTCTCCACTGGGCTCATCTGAGCCTCTGGCCTCACCACCAGATGTAATCCAGGGCTTGCCCAGCCCCTCAGTAATCCCACACTCTAAGCCCCTTTCCTAGGCTGGTCTCGCCCTCCCTAGGCTCATAGCCATTTCCTCAGGGCTTGGGACCCCACCCCCGGGTCCATAGGAACCTCTTCCATCCCCATAGTTCCTGCCCTTGACCTCCAGGCTGTTCCTGGGAGCAGCAGAGCTCAAGCTGGGCAACGTTGCTCCAGCAGCATCCCTGCAGCAACTGCAGGCTCTGTTCCTCATGGCCTGCTCTTATACTGAAGGCTGCTCTGCCCTGCTCCAATCAGGCGGCCTCCTGGCTATCATGTGACCACCTGATTGACTCTGCAGTCACCTGCAGGCTGCCTCACAGCCTGCTTAGCCTTCTCCCTCCCTTAAAATCCGTTTTTTGGAGGGGAAGAAGGGGTGTCTCTCTGCCGTACCCCTCTGCAGGCTCCTCTGCAGCCTGCACATGCCCTTAAAGTGGCAAGCACCCAAAGGTGCTCTGCCACAGTCAGGGGGAGAACTTCTCTCAGATCTGAAAAACTGGACATCTTGGAGTGATGCCTCTTAATCTAACTGCCTAGTTCTTAGTCTAACTGATCACTTCCTGTCAGCTCCCTTCTTCTGTAGGGTTATCCTGAGGTGGCCAGTTCTGTAGGCTGACCTCATGGACTTCCTGTCCATCAGTTTACTGTGGGCTTCACTTGACTTTGACTGCCCCTCCTTTCATATGCCTTTAGGGGAGGAGCTCCGTGCATCCCCTGTACTATGGTCAGACTGAGTTGTCTCCTGCATCCTCATGTCCTGGATTTGCACGGTGCCAATGGGATAACCTTGGATACAAGCCCGCACCAAAAGGCCTCAAGGTGTTCTTCTCTACTCACATTAATGACATAGGCACTGGCTGGCAGAGGGAAGTCAATGCTGTTGATGGTGAAAACAATGTCAGGCAGTATATTGCTGGCGTTGCAGTTCATTGCGTACTGCAGGGAGGAAGGCAATACATAGAGAAAAAGATGAGTAAAAAATCTTACCACTGAGACAGAAGGATCATGGCAGAAGATGTGGTTGCATGATTAGACTACAGATGGGGATAACTCTGTGACTGAGTAATTTCTAGGGACTCAGCCTGGCACCCTGGATCCCTTAGAGGCCCCACGAGCCTCTAAAGCAGGCTGAAAGGTTGGCTTTATCAGCTCAGCCAAGACTAGATTGATGAGCCTATACATAGTTTGGCCTGTAGAGGGAGACAGAGACCATTCCTAAATTCATGTGGATGTTTGCTTAGTGGAAATGCCAGGGTAATTGATACGCAACCCTGTAGAACCCCATCCTTGCTGACTGCAGCCTGTGGGCAAGGTGCATGGAGGATCAGTGGCTTGGGATTAAGGGATTGATATCACCCAAATGTAACAGACCTCTGGCAATACCCATCCCTCCTCTGTGCCTAACCTCGCCATAGAGGTCCTCCTTGGCACCAATGAGCGACTGAATGCTGGAGACAGCATCAGGAGGTCCGGCCAGCAAAGAGGTGCCAGTGTCAATGATGGCTTGACAGCCATTACCACAAGCAATGGCTTGGCCATTCATGCTGATCCTGAGAGAGAGAGAAAGAGAGAGTGAGAGAGTGAGAGAGAAGTCAGGTGAATGCCCTAGAAGACTTCTGCTCCCATTTCCACTCAGCCCAGGATCATCTCACAAGACTCCTGTTTGGGGGGAGCTCTCCTATAGCCCCATTGTTCTAACTGCCAAGAACTTTCCCCTGCTGTCTCACCCTAGATTCCTTCCTTTGCTGTTGGGTGTCACTATTTGTCCTACCACCTTCTGGCAGTAGATGATCCCATGAAGCAGTCCAGAAGAGGTGTCAGGAGATTGTGTGACTACCTTCCACTCTCCATGTTGCTAAGTAAACCTGGACAAATGGGAAAGTGTTCCTGGTGCAAAAAAACTCACTCCTTGTTGGTAAGCTCTCTGCCTGTGGCTCTGTGGAAGGTGCTATCATGGTTCCCTGCCTCTCATCTCTTCAGGACTCCAATTTTGCTTGTCTTTTATGAGGGAGAAGGACCATATACTGAAATTTACCTGTCCACAGTGATTTGCCAGTAAGTTTCAGCAGACAGAGGTATCCATTTGAGGCTCCCCGAGTAGTAAGATGAATCGATGCCGCCAAACATCACAAAGCTCCCATTCTTTTCATCACTAGAGAACAGAGAGAGGAAACTCATGTCAGATGCAGGACTGATTGGCTATAGATACAATTGCAAATGCATGGCATGCTAAAAAAAGGACTCCAGCTGAGATAACAGGAACAGGGTGGGAGCAGAGCACTTTGTGGTGGTATGTCCTTATTTTGTGCTGGATTTGGGACAAGGTGCCAGGGGACAGGGAATAGCAACAGCTGAGTGTTAGTATTTGCTTTGATATTGTCTTACATTTTAATCTTGCCATATTTCAAAAGCTAAGATGAGCTGGTTCTGAGCAACACCTGGATGAAAGGGGTCTGAGAAAAGGCCTAAATGCTGTGCCTCAACAAGTGAAGCTCTTCTTTCCAAAACAGTACTGAGAACATGGGCCCAGTTTAATATTAGAAGATACTGAGCTTCGGAGAGTCATGTGTGACTTCTTTGGACCATACTAGACTTGGAATCAGACTAATGCCAGTGGCCCAGGAAGATAGTTCCCTCTGCCCCCTTTTTAGGCTATAATATGGCTGTTACCTGATCCCTGTCACTTTTTACAAAGAGGATGTTGAATAGTGTAGTGGTAAAATTCTGTCTAAGGGACCTCCTGCACCAAAGGAACATTCTTCTTCAAAGCTAGTGTTGATAGTAAGTAGAATTTTGACACTTTCTGTTTGCAAAAAAAAAAAAGGACCCATGCCCTACCAAAAATGTCAGCTTTTTGTCAACTCAGGGTTCCCATGGCAGGGGACTCCCAGCATACAGCTACTTCCCCTCACCTTGGTGCATCATGGGAGATACAGCCCAGTGAAGGAGACCAGCCCATGGAGGAGCATCTGAGAAAGAGATCCTGGAAGTACTCTGCCCATTGAACATGTGGGGCATTTGTACATGACATGGGGGTTTAATTCTCCCTAAATTGAAACAGTGTTTTTTTAAAAACACTGCTTCAATTTAGGGCAAAGTAAATTCCCGTGTCATGTACACCCACGTTGGAGCCTGATCCTTACCTGCCTCTCCAGCGGTGAGGAAGGGAGAGCAAGCTGCTGGCAGGCAGAGAGGTCCCTGAGCTGTGGGTTGGGGGCTGGTGTTTCTCTCCACAGCAGCGGTGGCCTCCCCCAGGTGGCACCTGCCTGCTGGCACCCAGCTCGGGCAGTCCCAGGGGGCACCACAGCCATGGAGGGAAGCACCAGGCCCCCACACAGTGCAGGCAGGCTCCGGGGAGAGGGGAAAAAGATTAGGTTCACTGGTTTTTTTTTTTTCCTTCTGTAGAGCCTGCCTTCCCAGGCTGCTGCTGGGCTGCCTGCATGGTCTCCCTACACAGTCCCTGAGCCACATGGAGCCCGGTTTGTCCCTCCGTGGCTGTAGGGTAGGAAACTAAAACTCCTCGGAGGTGTTTTAGTTTGCAGCGCCCCAAAGTCATTTGCCATATCCCAAAGTCATTTAAGGTGCATTACACTGCTGAATGTGCTACAGCAGTTGGAATTAACATTCAATATGCCAAACGTTCAAATGTGCAAACAGCAATTCCAGTAAAGCGGTGCAAAAGGCATTTAACCCACTTTCAACCCGCTTTAAAGTATCATCTACAAACGCTCCTGGACAGTATTTCTAAATGGAAACAGATCTGTTTTTGATTTCTTGTCCCCAGATAACCATTTTTTATCAAGCTTTTTTTCTTATTGGTTCTAAAACTAGGTTCTTCCAGTAGTGTAACTGAGAGACGGTGACTGTGGCAGCAGCCTCAGGTGCTGCCTCTGTGGGAAGAGGACTCAAAACTAGCCACCATTGCAGTGGCACCTGATTGTGCCACTGCAGATGACACAGCAGCAGTCTATGGTTCCCTGTACATTCAAAATGCCCTGGGCATGGAGCTGCTTTGCTATACCTCTGGATTTTTCCCAGTATAAACTATGTCTTCTGCAGTTTTCATTAGGATTGCTGTTATGTGGTTCCCCCCAAAACCTCTTTTGCCACCAGCATAGAACAGCTTCTGCATTTCACTACAGGGAGGGGCCTGCCTTTAGAGATTTCTGGTTAAACATCTCTGGGATTCCTCCATGTCAGAGGCACTACAGAACTGTGAGTTTCACTGCTGGCAGAGGGGCTGTCTCCAGCCCTGACTTACGAACTCAGGAAGACGGAGAAGAGGTCCTGGGACACCAAATCTTGGCTCATCATGTTGTCAAAGACGGGGGTGGCTGCAGAGGCAGAGATGCTGGGAAAAGCCAGACCCAGGATCCCATCAAAGGAGGCATAAGAGAGGAAGGGTCCAGGCTCAGACTCACTCAGGCCAAAGATCTGGTGGGTGACTGGAATGCCTCCAACCTTGGGGAAGGGATGTGATAATCAGACATGTTGCATCCTGGGGAAAGCTGTGTGGTCGCATTAGAGGAAACTTATGGAGCAGGGAGTCTCTGCACTAGCTCAGAAGTTCCTTACACTGTGTCCTCCCTCCTCAAAAGGATTTTGCCTATAAACAGCTAGGGTGAGTGGTTTGGGGCTGGGCTTAGGTCTCCTTCCCTGTAGCACCTTTCTGCTGAACTGGGTGGTTTTACAGGTGTAATTCACTGGACAGAGTGACTGATGGGAATGTGTACTGAATGTAGCCTTGGTATTAAAATTGGCTACATAGACATTAGAAGTATCAAGAATATTCTGAAAGCACTTTGACTCCTTCAGACTTGCCTCTGATCTGGACTAGTCTAACTACATGCTGACTGCAGAGAGAGAACTTAGCCGCACTGGCTTGGAAAGGAGAATCTCCACCAGTCACTGACTATGTGGGGCCTGTGAAGACAGCAATAGAGGTTAGTGGGATTCACGCACCCTGGCGGTTCGACAGGAGTCAGCACTGTGGATACCTTGTGCCTGAAAGTGGGTAAATAGAAACCCTGGGGGCATGGAATGATAATACGATGATCTCTGGCTTGCTTCCTGCCTTCATCTTCCCTCTTCTTTTCCCTTTCTATTTTTTTCTATTCTCTTCCCGTATTCACACCCCATGTAATTTCTATTTCAACTCCCCAATGCCATCTGGTCCTTATTTTCCCCCTTCTCCACTCCAGAAACTTTGAGAATTTAGCAGGGATTTACATGGATGATGTCATAAGCCAGGAATCCAGTCATGCTGCCAGTGCCGTACTGGATGGAGATGCTCTCATTGGTGGCCTGGTAGGTGGATGACTTCTTTGGGTTGAAGCTGTGGTGGTTTTCTGCAGGGACAGCGGAATTGAATTGTCACAGACTGACCCTTCCTGGATCCACAAAAGGAGAACAGGGCAGTGCTAACTGTTGGAAGGACTGGGTGATGAGGACATTTTGTATTTTGCCACCCAAGGCAGGTAGCAGCTTTTGTGCTAATGATCACAGTCTTTGCTAAATACTCCTCTGGACAAAATGCAGTTGCAGCACATACCACAAGGAGGAAGTCTTTGCCACTGAGCTCTATGGCCTGAACCTGAGTGGCTCACTTCTAATCTCTGCTGGGATAAGTTCCTGCTCTGGCCATTGAATGGGGTTTGGTCTTGAGCTCTACCCCATCCCTGAATGGGGCCGTGTCCCCCATGGTTGAGCTTGCCATGTGCCTAAATCTCCAGGTACCATTACCATTACACAAAGGTTAATGAAACCTGAACTGCTGCACCCCCACCCCCCGCATCATCACCAAAAGCTTCTACCAGGATTTCATACCCTTCACAGAGCAGAGATCCCCACCCAAAGCTACTTTAGCCTCCATAGATGCTCCCTCACAGAAATGGGCTTCCCAGCTTGGCTAGAGCCCTACACAGAGCACACTTTTGTCAGTGACCCACCTCTGCCACCTTCCTTCCCTGCATATAGGAGGACTCTTTCTGAGGGACTCTGCTGATCTTAGCCCTAGGCAGATAGTGACTCTCAGGCAGCAGGCCCCAGGCTATATCTCACCTTTGAAGGAGGCCTAGTCTCACTTGGGGCAGTTTCCATCCCTGATATGCCTGATTTCCTGAACTGAGCTTCACATAGAACAATGAGGATTGGCGTGATATGGGATTTGTGTGGATGTAGTAAATCCACACCACTCACCATGAGCAAATTGGGACATAGTCCTGCTAGGACCCATTCTCTGTCAGATAGCATCATACTGCACAGTTAGGGAGAAGGTGGTATAGGGACACCTATTGCTTGTTTGTGTCCAAAGGCAAGAGAATTTATATGTGGCTTACTGCAGGCTGGGCTGGAGCAGTACACAGAGGGCACCCACAGGTTGGAGGAGCCAGTGTCAAAGAGGACGGTGAACTCCTGGGCTGGGGTGCCGATGGAGATGGTCCCAAAATACTGAAGCTGTAAAAGCAAGAGAGAAATGTTTCAGGAAGAGAAAGTCATTTCCGTGTGTGGGTGATCCTCATCTGTCATAAAGAAGAGCTTCTTTTCCAGCTGATTTGCACCAGCTGAAGGACAGGGCCAAGGAACAGACAGGGCCAAGGAACCCATGTTAGGAACAAAGCCTGGGCTGGTGTTTCTCTGGTAATGAGTTTGCCCTGCTCTGCTCCTCATAGCTGCCAGTCTGGTATTGGAGGGTTTCTGGCAGCAGGGAGGTGGCACATTGGCCAGTGGTGGTTTGGAAAATTGGTTGTAAAAGGAGTGAGGTACATTTATTAAATTGTGGTGGGCTTGCTGACAGCCGCCCAGCTACTGACTTGGAAAGGGCTTCAAAGGATTGATGGGGATTTCCCACCAATCAGGTGATGGCAAAGGAGGAGCTTGCCCCACCCCTGCCCCAGGGGTTGGGGGGAGACTAAGAGCCAGACCTGGTTGAGGACTGCACATCCCCTCTTCCTGATTGGTCCATTCATAATCTGGGGGCAGAGCCTCCAGAGGGAATAAAAGAGCTGCGTGCCCAGCACATGGGCGGCTGCGACGAGGAACAAAGAAGAGAGGAGGAAAAGAAGAGCTGGTAAGAGCTGGCCAGCAGGGCAGAACAGTTGTCCTGAAGACCCTGAAGACCTTTTTGCTGGATGGGAGTGGCAAACAGCCATGCCAGCCCTGCTGCTGAGGAGCGTGGTGTTGGTGCACAGCTTGGTGCACATAGTGGGACGTTGGGAGCTGCACAAGGTAGCTCGGGTCTCCAACCCCTGGCACGGAGCCAGGCACTTGGTGCATGAGTGGTGTACAAAGAGAGACCCTGGGAGCCTCTTGGAGGCAGTTCGGGTCTCCAACCCTTGGCACGAGGCCAGGAAGTTGGTGCAGACAGCACTGCATGGTGGGTCTGGGAGTGGACTGGGGCCCTGGGACATGTCGGGACAGCTCAGGTTTGCAACCCCCTGGCACGAGGCCAGGAACCCGGCGCAGGCCTATGCCTGGAGTGCCCGGGAACAGACAGAGACCTTGGCGCCACGCAAGGTGGCATGGGTCTCCTACCCTGAGCAAAAGGCTTTTCTTTCTCAGGGGATATTCTGACTGGGGTGAAGAAGGCCAGAAGGGCACTGGGGATCTTTTCCCCCATTTTCTTGTCACTGGGGCACAGCCACTGCTCCAGAACAGCCTGGACCTTGGTGTCCCTTACAGAGTTCCTCTGCACCTTCATGCGCCTTATATTTTGTGAGTTAGCGCCTCATATTGTGTGTATTTGCATTTTATGGTTCTGAGTTGGTATTTCAATAGAGTTTCATATTACCTGATCTTTATCCTTTGTTCCAGTTTACTTACCTGTATCCTGGGGGGGGGGGGGGGGGGGGGGGGGACGGGGGGGGGGGGGGAGGGGGGGTAAAGGAGTGTACGTATATTGCATATAATACCATGTTTTGTGTGTGTGTGTGTATTTATTTATATTTATTTATATATATTCCTTCCTATGGTTTATTTTATTAATACATTTGTATATAGTTCAGTTCACAGAGTATCCTGGCTTGACTCTATAGGGGAAGGAGGGAAACTGCATGCAGGCAACAGTTTCATCCCACAGTGTACCTGTCCTGCTAACCTTTCCCTTTGATTGGAGAGTACATAACCAGGAACTACCTGTGTTACAAGATCGTCTTTTTTTCCCCCTGGGGCCTGGCCAGTTCTTCTGGGTATACCATTGAGACTGCAAGACAACCTGGAGAGTATATACCATAGCCAGTGCCCTGGCATACTCACATCGAGACTGTTTTTCATGGGCTCAGTGGCATCCTCATTGATGATACCAGGGATGTACTTGGAGCCTAAGTTGTAATGATGATTCTTCAGGAAATCCAGCAGCAAGCCCTGTTCCTTAAGCGTCGTCCTCAGGGGTTTCCTTTTCTTCAATGGAACTCTGAACAAGAAGGGCGTAGTGAGCAATTGATTAATAATAGTAATAGACCAGCTTTATGTTCAAGAAATACAGATCAGCCCAGCATTTGCGCATACATTGCACATTGCAATAATAAATTTTATTATTATAGCTGGGATTATCTGAAGAAAAAAAAGATGTAGGGTATTGGGTACAAAAACCATTTTACAAGTCACTAGGATTTGGGCAGATACTTTTTTTTTGGAACCTGAACAATCCCAGGCCATATGTAATATAATAGCATCTGCAGGATCCACCATGCTAAATACTGTGAAAATCTAATTTCCCAGGAGAAAATTTAGGGACTGATCTCCTATTCAATTAATATAGCATAAAGAGTGAAGTCTGACAGAACTCAAGGATGGTCAGAGGAATTTATCACAGGAAATAAAGAGCTGTGAAATATATTAAAGTAGCATCTGGAGGGTTCTCAGAAAGGGCAGAAAGTTTGTTGGGAAATAAGAGTGGCCAGGAAAGATTTGGTCAATTTAGATCTCACAAACAAAGGGAAGTTGCAGCTAGGGCTTATGGAGTGGAGAAATCACCTTATACAGGAGATCAAAATGTAACAGAGCACAGAGGGAGTCAGCTGTCTGGATTTGGAGCTGGACCCACTTACCTTTACAATAGTTTTTAACCCCATTGGATGATGCAGACACCCAATATTTCTGAGAGAAATTCCCTGGGGAGACTTATTAGGCTCATCTGAACTTCAGAGCCCATATGAATGGCTAGAAAGGTGGAAAGGGGGAAGGTGGCTTAGCAACCAATTTGAGCAGTCCAACTCTGATACAGGTTTCAAAAGGCGCAGTTCATTCAGGAAAGACAGAAATAGAGCTCAGTAAGAATTGTGCATTAATGATGTGAGAGAATGTAAAGCGTTCAAAAAAAAGATTGTGGGGATAAAAGAGTCTTTTTAAGTCAAATCATTTTGGGTAAGGAATATAATAGTAATTCTACAGAGTTAGTGCTAGAGGTCTACCTTAAACTTCAAGGGTCAGACCTTTAGAAATAGAAATCTCTTTGTGTGTGAGAGAGATGCTACTGGGAAACATGTCATTATAGAAACCTTTAAATTTCTAGGTATAGAGTACAGAATAAAGGCTTCTAATTCTGATAAAGCCCAGATATTCTTGGTTGTGATAATTCATGGATTCATTTACCAAATGGTCATTGAATCAATTGGATATATTGCTGTTTTAGATGCAATTGTAGTCAGCAGTGATGTTTTAGAAGAGTGGGGGGTCATAGCAAACAACCTTGGATCATAAATTGATGTTTTTTCAATTTCAAAAGGACAGACTTTGAGAAACGATGGAAACTAGTTAATGGAGGCAGGAGGCTTGCAGAGCTCTGGGACTTGAATGTGGAGGTTTGTGATTTCTGTAATTCAAAGATACAATAACCAATTTGGAATGTGCATCCCAAACCAGGGAGGAAGGGGGAACTTGTAGG
>NW_005842176.1:1175993-1179813 GCF_000455745.1 Alligator sinensis
GGGAAAGGCTCCATGAATGACCATGTGTAAAAGGATAGACAGAGACCATTCCTAAGTTCATGTGGGTGTTTGGTTAGTGGGTTTAAGAAAAAAGCCTATGAAGAGCGGAAAGGGGGCCAGATCCACAAGGAAGACTGTCTCAAGTCACCATGTGTTAGGCTTTGCAAAAAATAAAATAAATAAATAAAATAGTACATGGTTCTTTAGCTATATAATAAAAAACAAGGAAGAGGGATTAGGCCTGCTATGCAGTGAAGGTAGAGTGGAGAGCAAAGGTGATCTAATAATCTGCAAATGTTTAACTGAATGCTTTTTTGGGGTCCTTCAGGATGATGACGCAGGAGACAGGGATCGAGGCAGCCTAGATATCAGGAAAGAGATCACAAAATTCAAAATGATTATATCAGTTTGGCCCCTACTCTGAGGGGCAGCTTGGCCTCGGCTCCAGAGTGAGATGCATGAGAAGAACTCCATTGGGTCCCCGTGAGCCCTGGGATTCCCAACAGGACCTCAGCAGATCCTGACCCCAACCTCCAGCGCAGCCGGCAGGTAGGTGTGGTCCACAGTGGGTGGGAGTTATTTCAGCTGCAGGGCAGCTGAGGAGCTTAGGAGGGTCCTGCCTCGCCGGCCCAGCCCCCCAGGGAGCCATGCAACCGGTGCCATCCGGTGCATGAGATGGGGTGGGGGGGGGCGTACTTACCTGTGCCCTTCTCTGTGTTCCCACCAGAGAAGGACCCCCCAGTTCCCCAAGAGAAGTGTGGCACTGGTGGGCCCTACTGCACGTGTAGAGTTTAAAAGGGCCCGCCAATGGCAGAAGCTGCAGTTTGGCCCTGGCTCCAGAGCAAGACTTCTTCCTACGTCACTCAACCCCCCAGGAATCCATGCAATCAGAGCCTCGCGAACAGAGCATGCAAACAGGCGTGCTTTTGGCCCGGTCCGTGAGTTAGCATGGGAGTTTGTGCAGGAAGGCAAGCAGGAGGGGCATGAGGCGAGCCTGAAGAGAACGATCGGCACAGTAGTAGCCAGACTACTATCTGTGCCATGGTGGGTGGCACGCATCACACCCAGAGGTTCCCCCCAGCGGCGGGATCCCCCGCTCTGGTACTGCTGAGGCCTCCACCCAGACAGAACCCATGGTTCTGGCCTCCATTTAGACAGAGCCCCTGGCTCTCGGCTGTGGGGGCTGCCTGGCATGACTGCAGGCACATGAGGTTAGGAACATTGCAACCTCCCCTTGTGAAGTTTGCTCTGCATTGGAGTCTCTGGAATGCCAGATAGTGGAACTCCAGACCATGGTGCAGAGGCTGTGGGCCATCAGGGATAGTGAACAGGAGATTGACTCCTACTGCCAGGCCCTTCACCCAAAAAAAGAAGAGGAAAGAGCTAAGTTGCCTGCCAGGACAAGGGAGGCCAAGAGGCACTCGCATACTGTTCAGCCAGGGGTTTGGACAAAGGTCATATCTGGCCCCAAGGCTCGGAGGTCACCACCCCCCCTGGATATCTGCAACAGGTACAAACCCCTCACAGCACCAGTAGAACCTGCAGAGCTGCCAGCTCCTGCAAGTGAGGAAGAAACGTGAGCAGCTACCATCCCTAAGATGAAATGCAAAGTGGTCATTGTGGAAAACTCCATTCTGAGGGGGACAGAGGGAGCGAACTGCTGCCCTGACCCCTTAGCCTGGGAGGTCTGCTGCCTCCTGGGAGCCCGTATCTGGGATGTGGCTGAGAGGATCCCCAAACTTATACTGTCCTCTGACCACTACCCCATGCTCCTTATCCATGTGGGCACAAATGACATGGCTCGGAGCAATCCCAGCCAGGTCATGAATGACTGCAGGGCTCTGGGAGTGGGGCTCAGAGGGTTGGGGGCACGGGTGGTTTTTTCCTTGATCCTTCTGGCTATGGGTCATGGGCTGAGGAGGGTGAGACAAACTGAGGTAGAAAAGGTGGTAAAAGGGCTCAGCAACCCCTTGGCTCAACATGGAGCTCATGGACCTCCTACACCTAAAAAGAGCGGCTTATAAAGGATGGAAAACAGGAAACACCACTAAGGAGAAGTATTCCACACTGGTCTGCACCTGTAGGGTGTGGACTAGGAAAGCCAAGGCTGAAACCAAACTCAAACTGGCTACACGACTCAAGGACAATAAAAAGTTCTTCTTCAGATATGTGGGGAGTCGAAAGAAAAACAAGGGCAACATTGGACCCCTGCTAAACCAATTGAGGCAGCTGACTCCTGACACCCAAGAAAAAGCCAATCTGCTTAATGATTACTTTGCATTGGTTTCTCACCAGCCCAAAGGGACCACCTTGCCTAACATGGTGCGGGATGACCAGGGTGAGGGTGAATATATGCCTACTATTGGCATAGATCTTGTGAAGGAGCACGTTGAGAGGCTGGACCCCCACAAGTCAGCTGGTCCAGAATGGTTGCACCCAAGAGTGCTAAAGGAACTGGCAGACATCACAGCACAGCCACTGGCAAGGATATTCAAGAACTCGTGGCGCTCGAGCAGAGTATTTGAAGATTGGAAGAGGGCTAATGTAGTGCCTATCTTCAAGAAAGGGAGGAAAGAAGACCCAGGAAACTACAGGCCAATCAGTTTGACCTCAATCCCTGGGAAGATCTTGGAAAAAATGATCAAAGAAACCATTCTTTGAAAGAGTCCAGTGCACAGTAACAAAAATGATTAGAGGCCTCCAAAACACAATTTATAAGGAAAGGCTGAAAGAACTAGAATTATTTAATCTGGAGAAGTGAAGCCTGAGTGGGGATTTGATAAGTCTTCAAATTCCTGAATGACAATTGCAGATAAGATGGAGGCAGGCTGTTTCTCTGTGGCTGTAGAGGACAGGACTAGGAGCAATTGCCTCAAGCTTCTGCAGGGGAAATTTAGATAAGAGATTAAAAGGAGCTTTCTGACTATGAGGATGGTCAAGCATTGGAACAGGCTACTTAAAGGAACTGTGAAATCTCCATCCCTAAAAATTTTCAAGAAAAGGTTAGACAGCCACTTGGCTGGAATGGTCTTTAGTAGTGGTCCTTGAGTAGGAGACTGAACTAAACGACCTCATGAGGTCTCTTCCAGGCCTACTTTCCTATGTTCCTGTGAACATTTGAATGGGAGTAAGATACTTTTGGGGGGATATGAATATTCCCAGACATGAAGACACTGTAAATAAACAAGTAGTTTAAAGACTGCATCAGCATTACATTATTTACTTTTTGCCAGCCTGGGATTGGTTTATTCAGAAAGACACAACTTGAGACTCCATTGAGATGATAGAGTAAAGGCAAACATAGAAAACAGGGCTGGAAGGGATCTGCAGAGGTCATTTAGTCCAACCCCCTGCTCAAGGCAGGATCATCCCTGTATAAACCATTCTGGATAAGTGCTTTTCTAACCTGCCAGGAAGATATAGGGTGTTACTGAAACTTGGGTTAATTTTTTTTTAACTTTTACACTTTTGAGGGGTGTAATCACTGGTGTTCAATTAAGATAGTTCTGAGAAGTCCTTAAGCTCTCTTAGGTGACCAGATGGCTTAAATAATAGTAGTTCTCACCCCAGGGACAGGCACATCTTACTGCTGAAAACGAAGGCATGTGCAGGTGGCAGGGTTTTGACAGTGCATTGTTCTAAGGAAGTTTATACATCTGAAAGACACAGCACAAAATCTCTAGAAGCTGAAAGAAAAGACTGCAAAGAAGTCCCCAATATACAGACATAAATACTGGGAATGTGGCCCTGAGAAAAGGAAAACAAAGCCAAGTGTTGGTTGAAGGACACAGTACTGTATACAAATAAATTATCACCTCCT
>NW_005842176.1:1179827-1180097 GCF_000455745.1 Alligator sinensis
TTCCTGCTGCATCCAAGGAACCTGGAAATTGTGCCTTCAGAATTGCATCAAAGAAAGACCTGACTCCATGATCAGTTTCTTCTTCTAACCTTCACAATAATTAAGAACGTGAATTTTTTTGGCTGTTTGGGTTCAAAAAGTGAGACAAAACCAAGCCAACTAAACCAAAGCAACATATTTCGCCATACTCACTTTGTCACAAGGCACTGTGAGAGCGCCACCAAACTCAGCAGCACCAGCCATTTCATGATGTTCCCTTATGCCCAAGTT
>NW_005842176.1:1180116-1187193 GCF_000455745.1 Alligator sinensis
GAGTGCTGAAAAGGTGACCAATGTTTGAGCATTGCTCCTTTTATACATATAGCACAGAACTTAGCATATCTCTTTAATGACACTGATTAGAAATGCAAACCTCCATGATAAGATCTATCTAAATGTCCTTAAAGGAAAGATTTGGAAAATTCTCAAAATGTGTAGGTTCTAACCTTCACTAAGGCTGTGACCTAAGAAAAAAGGGGCATCACCTAGTGGGAATGAGTGAGTGGAAGGGAATGTTTCCTGACTAATGTTTGAAAAGCAATGTCTCCAAGTTGGTTTAATCAACAGCACAGGACGTGCAAAGGAATGGCAATGGGAATGCAGAAACATTTGCCTCTTGGTCACTGGCTCTGTCCTGGCCCCATATTAGGAGCAAAGGTTCTTTCATGGGATGAGGTCTGGAGTTTTCCACATCTTTGGCACCATTTTAATTTGATCCCAGGTCCTCAGAGAGAGCTGAAGTCACAGGACTGGGAAATAGGATGTCAGGCACCCATGGGTTGGATCAGCTGGCTGACTCAGGCAGTGGATTATGGAGCCTTTCACATCTGGGACACTGATTCCAGCTCATACATTTCCATAGGGACAGTCTTATTTTCACATTCAGTGGTCTCCATCTAGTTCTAGGTTGGACAGACAAATGTGGGGAAGGATGAGATGTTCAGACTTGTTTTAGGATTGATCCTAAGGGAGCAAGAAGTGATGGCCCTTGATATGTGTGAGAGCAAATGGTAAACTGTTTTTGAGAATGACAGAATGAGGGGGTTGGTGGACTACAGAGACCATTGATGGAGTGGAAGAAGCAGGGAGATGACCAACTCTCCCTTGAGAGGGGAGAAGGTGACGGTGATGTAGACCTCAGGGTGGAGTTCTTGGATGGCTCCCATGTGCAAGGGGATTATCTGGGCTGGGAACATGTTGCATCCCAGTGCTCTGGATGCATGATGAAGTCCCACTGCTTAGCCCTAACACTGCAGCCGTCATGTTCCTGACATGAAACCATCCATTAGACTTGGGCATCCCAGACTATGTGCCCATATGCCAGGAGAGTTGCCTCACCTGAAATCACAAGGACAATTGCATTAGATTAGAAAGCAGCCTTTATTTTGTATTTATCATACTGGGTATCAGGCTCCTGACCCTGTGGGGACAAATATCAAATGGTGGGAATGACATTGTCCTAGCAAAACAGCCCAAACAAAGGGGTCCGGTACTTGGCAGGCCTCTCTTCATGATGTTGTGCAAAAATAAACTGTTTCTAGATGCTATTAGATCAGGTTTGGCATGGAGCTGCAGGGTTGGTGAAATAAAGCACCATATTCAGATGTGGCCTGTTGCCTGGATTCTGTGATATGGGACATTTGGTATTAGAGCTGCTAATGAGGTGAATTTACTTTCCATTCCCAATTCCATATGTTTCAGCAAAAAGCAAAGCAGATCCCAGGACTGAAGGAAGAAAATTTGGTTTGAGAAATCTGCAACTAGAGAGAACCTTAGGCACTGCTCTGCTACTGGAAGCAGAACAAATCAATCACATCTTATTATACCTCTTGCTATTCCAGTCTTAAATCTTCAAAGAGCTCTGCAGATGCTTCTCAGTCTTGACATGCTATTTCAAAATGTAGCTTTTCTAAACCAAGTTGACTGACTGATCATAATAGGTTGTATTGCAATTGTTATAACAAGGAACAATAGTCTCAAGTTGCAGCAAGGGAAGTTTAGGTTAGATATTAGGAAAAATTCTCACAAGGAGGGTAGTAAAACACTGGAACAAGCTACCCAGAGAGGTTGTATAATCTCCATCCTTGGAGATTTTTAAGACCCAGCTACACAAAACCTTGGCTGGGGTGATGTAATTGGGAATAGTCCTGCTTTGAGCAGGGGTTTGAACTAGATGACCTCCTGTGGCCCTTTCCAGCCCTCATTTCCTGTGATTCTGTGATTCTGTAACAGTAGTGATGAGAGAGCCTCACTCACAGCAGCTTGAGGTAGGGACAGGATTTGAAGGCAGGGGCTTTGCAGTCAGAGGACAGCACCATAACTCTCTGCTTCTGCTACTGAGGCCTTGTGCTCCATGATCTCCGTCCACCAAGAAGTCCTGATCACCAGGGAACCTGGTTTTCCCTGATAAAAAATGGCAAATACTCTAATTAAAAACCCAAAATCCACAATTAAAATAAAAGGCCACTACATATCTATATCTATATATATGTGTGTGTATGTATGTATCTTAAAAAACCAAAATCCACGATTAAAATGAAAGGCCATTATATCTATCTATCTATCTATCTATCTATCTGTATGTATGTATGTATCAGTTGAACACAATGTTTTTTTTTATATATATTTACAATTTTAAACAATTTGGAAGCCTACTAGTGCCTCAATCGTTATAATAAAAAAATTCTAAATACCTATACATTTGATTTTGGGTTTTTTATCATGGAAAATCAGAGCTCCCCTTGCCTACTTAACTCAGAGAATGCAGGTCCAGGCCCCTCATTCCCAACCTGCAGCCCCCTAGCCTTGCTGGTGCCCATCATGCCCTCCCACAACACCCAGCTCTGCTGATACCCCTCACTCCCCACCCACAGCCCCCTGCTCCCCCAGCCCATTCTGCCAGAGGGAGACCCCAGCTGCCAGGGCTACAGGGCCAGGGATCCAGGTGCACAGCTGCTTTCCCCCTACAGCAGCACCCGAACTTTGGCTGCTGCCTGCATGAGACAGCAGCTGCTGCAGCAGAGCAGAGCACAGAGCCTGGCTCCCCCCACATCTGCTGCCTGCAAGCCTACTGCAGGCTTGGGCAGGGGGTGGGGCTGGCTCCCTGCCACTGCACGCACTCTCGGGAGGCGGGGGGACCCATACTCCCCAGATCTGTGCATGGGGTGGGGGTAGGCATGGGCTGCCTGCTGTGGGCTCAGTTGGGCTCCCTGCCCTGCTGCCTTTCCCCCAGGCTTCTGCAGAGCAGGGCCATGCGGGGAAGCTGCTTGATGCTGTGAGCTCACGTTGCCCTGGTGAGGCATCCCCTTCCTGCGTGGCAGCAGCAGGGGCTGTAGCATGGGGTTTTGCCCCCTGCTGCTGCCCCCTGTGCAGGCAGGGGATGCCTTGCCAGGGCAGCATGGAGCTTGCAGTGGCAAGGAGCTTTGGGTTAGACCTGCTGGGCTGTGGAGCCCCAGGGGAGGGCAGCAGGGCAGGGAGCCCGAGCCTGCATTGGGCAGCCCACACCCACCTCTGCCCCGCACACAAATCTGGGGGCATGCGTTTCCCCTGCCCCGCCAGGAGTGAGCGCAGCGGTGGGAAGCCGGCCATCTGGCTTCCTCCCCTCCCCCCGTGGCCCCATCCCACTCGCCAGTGGGTCCCTGTGGCTACACATTTTGGCCCCATACCCCAAGCCCCACACAGTCCCTGGCTGTGCAGCAACCCCAGCCCTGCCCAAGTCCCTCCCTATGGGGGTCACAACCCCCCCCCCACTTACCTTCAGGAGCTGTTCTCCAGCATGCCTGGCGGCCATGTGCATATACATACACATAGTGCTCCCTACTTGACTGCCCTCCTCCCACCCCTCCACAGTGCCTTGCAGGCTGGAACTCTGCCAGCCTGCAGAGAGCTCTTTGAAAAAGTGCAAAATCCATGGGTTTCTCCATCAAAATGTAAAAAATCCATGCTTTCCTCAGGTAAAGGAGAAAATCAGCATTTTTCTCCGTTTTCCCATGGGAAATGGAAAACCTGGATCCCTGCTGATCACTAAAACTTCTGAGGAACATACATGATGAAGTTAATGGCTTGACAAAAAAACCCTATTAAAAACATTTACAACCAAGGGAACTGGCCTGACCTGGTAAGTTCAGGAACCAAACATGAAGCCTTTTGCATCTTGTTCTCTCCCATTGCCATCTGGCCACAAGTTGGGAATTAGCTGGATCAGGGGCTTATGATTTAACCCAGAAAATCACTTGTAGGCCTGCAGGTCTCATCTGATCCCTGGGTACTCACTGGTTGTTTGGTGGCCATAGGTGGTATGAGTTGGGAGAGGGCGTGCCTCAGATGCTGTTATGATGGCAGCCTGTTGTCACCAAGTGGACCCTTTTTTCTGATTAGAGAAGCCAAAGAGTCTATCCCTATGACTCCATGCATTGATCTGACTATTTGATATGCATGGTCTTATATACACCTGGCAATGGATATCTTGATTAGCAGACCTTAAACCTGACAAGGCCACAGTATAGTATATGCATGCAGAACACAGACCTGCCTTGTCCCCGGTTGCCAACTCTGGTCTTGTATCCTAGCAGTTTCCTGAGGCTCTCTCCATGCTTGTCTCTCATCCTGGTCTAGGTGGTTGAGATGTGCCATGGTCAATACTGATTCTTCATCCAGATGCTTGAAGCAGCTGTGCTCTATTCTGCCATGCATCTCCATCTGCCTCTGCTTAAAAGAACATGTGCTCTTTCAGTGTTCCTTCCTACTGGCTTCTTGTTGCTGGAAGGCTAAACATTTCAAAAGTCCAGTTCCCAAGATCATGTCTTCCTTTTCCAA
The DNA here is from genome assembly GCF_000455745.1 of Alligator sinensis. Taxonomy (NCBI): domain Eukaryota; kingdom Metazoa; phylum Chordata; order Crocodylia; family Alligatoridae; genus Alligator; species Alligator sinensis. The sequence continues at coordinate 1,184,659 of NW_005842176.1, forward strand.
ACATAACTGAATAATAGTCACATACTTATAACCAGCCTACCAGCTTAACTGATCAATATTACTGACCTGAGCCCTGAGGTAGCTGTCACTACCACTTGGACTTGCATGTCTGCCTTGCATTATCAGTGCTGTCAGGTGGCAGTAAGTCCATTTTTCTATTGGTGCTGTATCGTAGAGCTCAGCATGTGGTCTAAAATTAATCAAATTAAATTCAGCAAGGACAAATACCAAATCCTACATTTGGGATAAAAAAGCTTCACACATAAACAGAGACTGGGGAATGACTGGCTAGACTGCATAACACAGAAATGAATCTAGGGGTTACAGCGGAACAAAAGCTGAATATGAGCCAGCAGTGTTGCAGAAAAGCAGAAAAGTCAGGACTATTAAAAGGGCTATATTAAAAGGAGTTGCTTGCAAGTCAATGGAAGTAAATCTTTCACTCTGTTCAACGCTGGCAATGTCTCACCTAGAGTCCACACTTCATCTGAGACTTCAGTTTTTCAAAAATCAAATTGACTACATTACTTTGCTTTGAAGTTTGCTCAACTCTGCTTTAATCAAATGCTCTAGAGAGTGTGCCTGCAATCACCAAATCTCTCCCAAGTTTGTATTTGATTTGCAAATCAGACAGCAAATACGTGGCATTTTTTATACCTACGTGCCAAGGGCAATGCCTGTTTCTCTGTTTGAACATACTAGTACTCAGAGATTATTTGCCAATTTGATATTTAAGATACTTGTCTCAAGTTTTGACCAAACTGTTGTAAGAGAATTGTGCAATACCTTACTTAAAGACATATGATTTAATTATATATTTACTGTGTGTGTAAGGGCGGGTGGCTCCAATGGGTGTGGGGTAAGGTGCACTTGTCCTTACTGAATATCATTCAGTTCATTTTAAACCATTCCCTAGTTTATCAGGGTCATTCTGAATCCTAATCCTCAGCTTCTTCACTTAGCTTGGTGTCAGCTGTAAATTTGCTAACTGTACACTTAATCTGACCTTCAAAATCATTACTGAAGATTCTGAACAGATTTAGATCCAAGACAGACCCCTGAGGAACCCTACTCATTACCAACTTTCAATTAGACATCAAGCCATGGATGACTATTCTTGAAAGAAAATAATCCAACGAGTTTTATATCCACCTTGCAGGATGTTCATTTAGATCAGAGGTGTCAAAGATACAGCCTGTGGGCTAGATCTGGCCTGTGGATATGTATCATCTAACCCCTGTATTGCCCATGGGTCTTGGAGCGACTCACAGGAAGCACGTGGGGTGTGCTAGATAGCCCTGCATAGTTTCCTAGTTTCCTAGTAGGTAGGGTCGGAAGGGACCTGAGCAGATCATCAAGTCCGACCCCCTGTCATGGCAGGAAAGAGCACTGGGGTCAAATGACCCCAGCAAGGTGTTCATCCAGGCTCCTCTTAAAGACCCCCAGGGTAGGAGCCAGCACCACTTCCCTTGGAAGTTGGTTCCAGATCCTAGCCACCCTGACTGTGAAATAGCGCCTCCTGATATCTAGCCTGAATATACCCTCTGCCAACTTGTGACCATTATTTCTTGTCACTCCTGGTAGTGCTCGGGGGAACAGGGACTCCCCCAATGCCTGCTGGTCACCCCTGACTAATTTGTAAACAGCCACTAGATCCCCCCTCAGCCTTCTCTTGTGGAGGCTGAACAGGTTCAGGTTCCTTAGTCTCTCCTCGTAGGGCCTGCCCTGCTGACCCCTGATCATGCGAGTGGCCCTCCTCTGGACCCTCTCCATGTTGTCCACATCCCTCCTGAAGTGCGGCGCCCAGAACTGGACGCAGTACTCCAACTGCGGCCTGACCACTGTCGCATAGAGGGGGAGGATCACCTCCTGCATGATGCCAGCAGAGTGGTGGAACAGCTGCCAAGTGTAGCACAGCCCCAGAGTGACTGTGTGCAGCTCTTTCGGATGGGGAGGCACAGGCCTGTGGTGGCTAGAGCAGGACCAAAATGCGGGACTGGTTTGTGGTGTTGGTCTGGCTTATGGACTGGTTCCACACAACTCATACTACCTTCAGGGTTGGATCAGTTTGACACCCCTGATCTAGACTGTATTTCCTTAGCTTACTAATGAGAATGGCAGGGGACAGTGCTCTCTCCCATCCACAAAACCCATCACCTTGTCAAAGAAGGAAGTCAGGTTGATCAAGCATGATTTGCTCTTGATAAATCCATGTTGACTGTTCCCAAGTACTTTGTTATTCTCTAGGTGCTTAGAAATAGGTTCCTTGATGATATGCTCCATTATCTTTCCAGCTATTAAGGATAGACTGACTGGTCTGTAATTCCCTGGATCTTCCTTTTTCTCTTTTTTAAAGATGGGCAACTATATTTGTCATTTACCAGTCATCTAGGACCTCATCCAACCTCCACAATTCTCAGAGTTGTTGGCCAATCACTCTGGATTACCCTCAGTCAATTCCTTGGGCATCCTAGGATGAACTTTGTCTGGCCACACAGTCTTAAAAACATACAGCTTCTCTAAGTAATCTCCAAT
>NW_005842176.1:1187203-1189315 GCF_000455745.1 Alligator sinensis
CTCAGGCTGATTATCTTCTCCTCCATCTATTCATGAAGACTGAAGTAAAAAAAGTATTAAATACTTCAGCACTTCTCCATATCATCCCCTATTAGATTGCTTTCTTCATTGTAAGGGACCTACACTTCTCCCTTTTGCCTTCAACATACTTGCAGAATGCTTTTTTGTTGCCTTTTATGTCCCTTGATAGCTGTAGTCAATTTGTGCTTTGGTCTTCCTGGGTTTCTCTCTGGATGCCCGGGCTCTTCTCTTATATTCATCTCTAGTAATTTGGCCATTGAAAAATTTCTTTTTGAGTTTCAGCTCATTGAAGAGCTCATTGTTTAGCTAGGCTGGTCTCATGCTATGCTTCACATTCATCCTTGCTTCAGGATAGCTTGAAGAAATTATGCACAACTACCAGGCTGTATCTATACCTGCCTTGTACTCCTTTCCAATGGAAGGTAGCCAGTGCAAATCATTTCAAATACAGGCAACCCCCGCTTAGTGCTCTTAGTTGATTCCTCTAAAAAAGCGAAACTAGTGTTAAGAGAAACCAAAAGTTTTTGCCGACCAAAGATGGTGACCGCAATTATTTTAATGACCCAAGATGGCGATCACAAGCATTATAATGAAACTCACTGAGTGCTAAGTGGAATCAGGTATCAATTTAAAATGAGTGTTATAGCAAAATAACGCTAAGCGAAACAGCATTAAGTGGGGGTTGCCTGCAGTGCCATTGAGATAATCATTTGCATAAGGCCTCTGTGAGAGAGATTTGACCTTTTTTGGTTTGTGCTTCCAAACTCTAATGATAAAATGTACTAAGTTGCATATTAGGCAAGAGGAATATCTCTCTTTGATTAGGTTTATTGACATACGATTTCCAAGTAAGTTATTTCTTCATGCTGCCTTGGATAATAGGGAGGGGGCACAGTGTCCTTAGATGAGGTTCTCCTTCTCCTGAATGAGAGGTGCCATGAGTATATTTATAGCCATCTCCCCTCTGACTGGCTTCCCAGTCCTTACATCCACATGCTTAGATAGCCAACACACCAGCTCCCAATGCTGTAGTCCCTCAGAGACTCTTTCATATCTTTCTAACCTTGGAATGAGTTCTTGGTAAGTAGGCCCCTTCCCACTTCAATCACCCTTTACAATCACCTTAATTTTTCAAACTTCCTTCTTTCTTGACCCGCTGCTTTTCTTGGTACGTGCCCCTTCTGTTACCAATGTCAATAGTTTTGTGTGTCGAGTGACCCGATGTATCATGCATACCAGTAAGGGCCTTTTGCTCCTGGTGCATATTGGCAAATAACAAATGTTTAAACAGCAGTAGATCACAAGCTGGATTCTGTAAGACCTGGCTATATACCAAGTACAAGTTAATGATAAAAGTCCAGGGATGTTCTTGCCTCTTTCACCTGTGTCATGATAGGCACCAAGTTGGGATTTGGCTACATCTCCTGTTTAAGATGGATCATGCACTGCATCCAAAATAGATCTTGGCAAATGCTGCTATAGCTAGCTAGCCAAAACTTTAGATGTTAGTAGCTCAGTCTTCACTATCCGAGCACACTTAAACAAGCATGTCCAGATATTGTTTAGGTCTGATGTTCCTGGCATTCAGCCTGCAGTTTTTAATTATTCCAGGCTGTAACTTGTAGTTTTAATAATTATGGTAACTGACCTCTTTCCCCATTTTGAGCAAGTAGCTGGAAAGTAGCTGAGGCAACCATTAGTTTTGGTCAACCATGCTCCCTCCCAAGGCTTGAATGAGACAATCGTCCTCAGAATTGTAATATTCAGGACAGAAATCAGGATTGTCACTGTTGCTATTGTCTTCTGCTTCCAACCCCCTCTTCAGCTGGTCTGGCCCAGATGCTATCAAACTGAAAAGAAGTGATGGCTACTCTAAACCACTTGAATTTTTCCTTTGCAATTGCCGAGTTCTGTCTTCCTTCACACTGTGGTCACAGCTGTAATAGTTAATGTGCTTAGTTCTCTCAGTATGACCACTAAAAGGGCTGCTTGCACTTCCCGTATGCTGCCTGTTACTGAAGCTCTGTTGTTGTAGCAGATTCCTGTACAGGCATTTGGGATGGCTTTCCTTCGAACTATGTCTACCACACT
>NW_005842176.1:1189346-1200182 GCF_000455745.1 Alligator sinensis
GTTTTTATTTTATCTTCTTCTAACACTTTACTCTTAACCTCTTGCCTCTCTTTTTTCTGTTCCAGAAATAGATTCCTCTTGCTAACATGCTTGTCTATTATTAATTGTCACTGTGAGAAAGCTGCCTTTCTCCATTTCTTGGCTAGCTTTTTGGCACCATTCATGTTCCTCTCCCCTTCTCCACTTCACTCTGCCCTGGGACCTGCCTCATCTTCCAGAATGGGCCGTCATGGTTTGTTACATATTTTTTAATGAAATCCGCCACGCTGGTTGTGAGCTGCTTGAGGGAAAGGGAATTCAATATCTCGGGTCCTTAATTGCCTTTTCTCTCTCAAGAATTCACTTGAATTTCACTCTTTTCTGAGAACTGTGCCCACCCAGGGAAGTGAGGAGTGTCACTAGTTCTTCTGGAGTTTTAGAGATTCCTGGCATGGTACTCTGAGAGAGGCCCTTCTTGCAAAGCCCTTTAATCTGGCAGGTCAAAGTGTAAGAGAAAAGAAAGATAATGGACTGTTACGCTATCATCTGATAGTGCATTAGCTATCTCGATGGTGGGAGTTCCTGTCCGGAGACAGTTTTTATGTCCCAGTGGCTCCTTTTTGCTGCTCAGCAAGTCACATTTGACCGGCTACTGGCCCAAGTTGGCCAATAACCCACCTTTGGTTGGGCTTCAGCCAAGCACTGCCAACAATGCTGTACAGAATCCCCAACAACACACACATACACATATGAACTATCTACAGATTCCTGCAGGCTATGGACAGCAGACAGCTCATCCCATAAACCTGGGCTTCTCTTATGCAGATTTTTAGATCCTACTCTCCATTGGGCACTTGCTGGGTCTTTCTGAACGTGGTTGGAAGGACCCACTCCAACCACTTATGCTCAGTTACAATCCTATTGCACCCCAGGTAGGCATGTCGAATGCAGAATGTAGACTGCAGGAAGCCCAGGGCTGGGATATTCAAGGACAGTGTGTCAGGGCTTGGCAGAACTGTGGAAAGGAAACCCATGGGTGGTATAACAGGGACTCTAGCTAGGGACTGAGGGGCATGAGCACAAGCATGTGTCTCCCCCACTTCCCATGAGTAGAGACTGAGTCAGAGCCAGGTCTACCAGAGGCAAATGAGTCATAACAGTGTTGTTATGATAGCTTTATTTCACCATTGTCACTGTTACAGGGCACCAGAGGGAGCGTGAACAGAGGAACAGAGTGTGTCAGTTTAACTTCCAGTTTAGTGCAGAGTCACCAGATTCATACATGGTATTGGGTGTCCAGAAGAGAGCAGAGTGTAGACAGTCAGCACCCTGCAGCTGTGTCCCATGGACAGTGTTGTGTATACAGGCTACAGGGACCGGGTCAACCTGTTTGTTGGCTCCATCAAATTCACTGTAGTACTGGGGGATGAAGACGTCATCAAGGATCTAGAACTGTCCTGCTGTGAGGAGGTCAGTGCTTTGGAAACTATTCATGCAATAGTCTTGTATCTGCACCAGGGAAAATGGCACACACTGACTACTGGGGCTTGAACTCCATGGATACCTTGAGCAATTGCTCTGGGGGAGCTGTAGGTGTCAAGCTCAGTCCTATCATGGGCTTTCCAAAATTAAAGCAGCATTGGTCGTGGTTGTGATCTGAATGGGAATGTTACCAAATTTGCCCATTACTTTGGGGTGTGCTCATTTAGTAGGGATAGTTTCTAGGGTCTTGGTGATTCTGTCAATGTGCTGCTTGTGTTACTATATGGAGCTGTATTTCTCCCTTCTGCAAGCCCTCACCCCCAGTGGAGCTATCTTGCAGGACTCAATCTCAATGGGACTGGGTTCCTCCAGTCACCAAATCAGTCATACACACAAACACACACAAATGAACGTGACACGCCTGACCTGGCCGGGCTGATCAGCATGGACAGGCTAACACCCTCATATGCCAAGAATCAGTTCATAAGAGCAACAATAAAATGCAGTCAGACACAAGCACACAGGTAAACAGAATCCCTCTGAATCCGGCTGGGTGTCCAGCTGACACCCTCATGGGCCAGCATTCAGTTCATAAGGGCACGTCTGAATCAAACTGGGTCAATCAGCCTGTACAAGCTGATCCCCTTATGTGTTTCAAACTCAGCACGTCCCAATCTTTGGCCTCTTGATGAGCAGACCCCACAATAATTTGGGCTTCACAGGGATCTTTAGCATAGGTAAAAGAAGCGTTGCTGCAGAGCACGGGAGGAAAGAGAAGCAGAGAAGGAAAAATATACCCAATTACTACCAGTTTGACTATAAAAGTTATTTATTGCTAAGCATATGAAATATATAATAGTACTAGTAGTAATAGACATGCAAAAGAAAAACAAACACCAACAATGACAATACTACCCTGGTTTCACTAAGTATTTGGGGAAACTTAGCTCAAGCTTAACTGATACAGTTCAGGTTCAGAAGTTTATGCCTAGAAAGAAGACAGAGAACGCTGGGATCTCACCTAGTCCACGGTACTCAGGCTGCAAAGCTGACAGGCACAGTCTGTAGCACAGTCCTTGAAGGGAGAGATGATCTGTTCTTCCAGCGTCCCAAGAACGACAGGGGATGGTGTCAGCACAGGGGTTTTCTTCTTCTCCTTCTTTCCTCCTGCTTCTACTTCTTTTCCTTCCTTTTCCTCTTCCTCTTCTCCCTCTAGCAGCACACACACTTACAGATTTTTATACCCTCAGTTCAGCTGCTTCGAAGCACCCTCAGTAGTGTAAATCATTGTCTTTTCTATTGACAAGGGGTTATCTGGTTTGGACCATCTCAGGAAACTGATTGATAATCAGGAAACACTTAAGATTAGGGAGTAACCCAAATACTTGGGAGCCAGCTTGAAATTCCTATGGGTGGCAGATATACTGATGGGATATCTCATGGTTTCTTCAGGAACAATAGATAGCTTGCAGCATCAGGATTTTGGATTTTTACTTGTTGTGCACAAGCCTCAGCTTAGCATGACTTTTCCAGATCTTACTATAGTCTTTTAACAGACTTAAGACAATTATTGGGGTGCTCATAACGTTTTGTGGAGAGGACTCCCACCAGTCGTCTCGGGAAAGATATGACAACACCTGGGATTAGGGTTCCAGCAGGCTGGATGCTGTGATGAACCCTTAACCATTGTTCAAATGTTGCCCATACCCCCTCTGACTCGGTCTCTTGCCTCAGCATTCCCTAACCCAGCAACCGAGTTTTAGTCAATCAAGTTTAAATAGGCCTCCCATAGTGGGACCGGGGAATGTACGGCCCGAGATGCCTATTAAACTTAGAGCTGTGTGTGTGTGTCTGGGGGGGAAAAGTCCTTAGCAAATCCAGATTAGAACTGGTCTGATAAATGCTGAGCTGGGTGTGTGTGAACATGGGTTGATTAACATTGGAAGCACAGATTCCCCATCATGCAGCGCTCTCCTGCTTCTCTGGTCCCAGAATTCACTGCAGTCTCTGCTTCAGGCTTTCTGTTTTCCATCTCTCATGTAAATGAGACCTAGAGCAGTTGATTCACTCTTGTCACCCTTATCTGGTGAGGGTCTTAGGTGCGTCTCTCACTGCATCTTAATCAGTTTCGTTTAGGTAGAGGGGTGGGGGGTGAGTCCTTTGTGAGTCAGACAGACTGCATCCTGTACCAGGGTTGCCCAAGAATACAGAGCTGAGACGTAACAGGAAACTTGTGAGGAGCCACAAGGGGTGGTGTGTGTGAGTTTGTATTGACTGAGTGCCTCAGTGTGCTGCTAGGAGTGCTGCCTTTAAAATGGGGTGTAATCACTAGATCCTGGCCAGTAAGGCTGCTTGAGAACTCCTCATTAAGAGAGGTGACTGTCTCTAGTGTCCTGGCCAACTTTATGCAGGGGTTGTTTTATTTTGCTGCTCTAAATCTCACTGTAGCCATAAGTAGATTTGGGCTTCTTCCTGCCTTTCCTTAGCAGTCAGGTGGTACTGATGTGTCTACTGACCACGCATCACCCATTGCTGCACCATGCAGCCCCCCTCCATTCTGCCATGTTCATTCCTTGCCCCATGTCCAAGCTGCACAGCTTTCCCCACCTGCCCAAATAAGCACCCTGCCTCTTGCATCCCCCTCCAGCCCCCTCAAGGCGCTCCCAACTCCCACATCCCCAAAGCGCGTGAACTCCCACAGGCCATTCCATTTCTGAAAGAAAAAACGGCAAATCTTTATTTGAAATCTTTGTTATAAATTTTTTGAAAAGGCCATTCATGATAAAAAAATCATAGTAAATAAATTAAGTAGGTAAGTAAATAAACAAACAGAAGAATCATATAAAAAGGAGTAAAATTTGAATAAAAATAAAGGTAATTAAATAATTTGAGATAAATAAACATAAGTACTGGATAACTAGGAAATATAAGTAAAAATGTAAACATTCTAAAAAAAATGCAAGGCAGTATAAGACAGTATAAGAACATTATCAAAACATTATTAAAAGATTATAGAAGCCATGATAACATCATTATGAATATTACAAAGCATTAGAAAATATTATAAAATATGAAAACCATTTAAGGATCTTTATAAAAATATTAGAAAAGCATTATAAAACGTTAACATTTTTACATTATTATGTATAGTATTTATAATACTTACACTTATAATATTTATGTTACTATACTACTTATGTTATTTATACTACTTACACTGTGGTATTTATACTTATTTGCCATTTAGACTATTTATCTATACATATTTATATTATTTATACCTTTGATTTGTACTCTGTACTCTATTTTTATTCTTCTTACATCTCTATCTATCTATCTAGCTAGCTAACTATTTCTAATCCATTTTTTTACTGATTAATAAGTCTAATTTATTCCTTGATTGTTCTTTCTTCTCTGTCTTTAACTTTTTGTATTCTTCATTACCTTCATCTACTTTTGATCTTTTCTGTCTTCTGCAGGGGAACAAAGAAGCAGAAGTTTGGTTTTGGCCTATAGTCCCAAAAGGCACCTTCTTCCTCTTCCCTGCTCCTACAGAATACAAAAAAAGTTGGGATATTTCTGACATTACCTATATATAACTTGGGATGCCTTGTATCCCGGGGGCCATGTCTGGCATGCAGTGTCTGCCCTCGCTGTGACTTGCATTTCTGGAATGCAGTTCTAAGAAATATGCAAGTTATCTCGAAGTATTAAAGTACTAAGAACAGGTGCCACACCCCCTCAGCTGCAAATTTACCTGCTGCTGCTGCTGCTCTGCCACTCCTCATCCACTTCCATCTTGCCCAAGAGAGTGGCTGGGTTGTGGGGAGGGTATAATAAATCTGTAGCAGTGGGGGTGGTAGTGTATGTACCAACAGCACCACAGGGTACCAAAATATGTTCTTCATCGGGGGGCAGGTAGTATGACCCTTACCCATTCTCCTTTTTTTTTTCTATTTAAGGACTATAGGCAACCCCCACTTAGCGTTCTTAATTGGTTCCTGAAAAACTGAGCGTTAAGTGAAACGAGCGTTAAGTGAAACAGAAAGTATTTGACAACCCAAGATGCCATTGTTTTTAATGATGCAAGCATTATAAGAAACTTGCTGAGTGCTAAGTGAAATCAGGTATCAATTTAAAATAAGCGTTATAGCGGAACAGTGCTAAGTGAAACAGCGTTAAGCACGGGGTGCCTGTACATTTCCCAGCATCCCCCGTGGTTGCCTCTTGGATCAGTTTCCAGGGAAACCCCTGCAGCAGCTACCTAGTGAAGCCTCAAATACCTGGCCAGTACGGCTGTGCGAAACGGCACTGTTCCCTTCTGACTTCAGTTTTGAGGTCTGGACAGAACAGTGTTCTTTATCGAATTTCATTTTGAGTCGAAACAGCCTCACTGTTTTGCTTTGTCAAAACAGTGAGGCTGTTTTGACTCTGTTTCGACGTTTCACCCAACCATCACACAGGGGAAATGAAGTCAGCCCAGCTGGGCTGACTTCCCATCCCTGGCGCTAGATCAGGTGGGGGACAGGGAGTCAGTCTAGCTGGGCTGACTTCCTGTCCCCAGTGCTAGATTGGGTGGTAGATAGGAAGTCAGCCCACCTGGGCTGACTCCCTGTCCCCCACCCGATCTAGTACCAGGGATGGGAAGTCAGCCCAGCTGGACTGACTCCCCAGTCCCAGTGCTATGGTTGAAACGTTTCGACTTTCAAAATGTTTTGACTAGCCTTGGTTTGTTTTGAGGCTGTTTCACAGCTCTTTGTTTCATTTCAATTTTGCTGTTTCAACCTTGAAAATGAGTCAAAACAGTGTTGAAATGAAATGGCCAGTGAAATTTCGCACAGCCCTACTGGCCAGGCCAGATCTGCGCAGCTGGGTATGCAGCTCTGTCAATTCTGGGATAGCTATCACCAGCTATAGCAGCCCCCTGCCCCTCCCCCACCTCCTACATTGCAGCAGACCTGCTGCGAGGGTGTGCAGTATGGCATGCAGCTGTATCACGGGGTGTGGCATAGCATGGAGTTGCATTGCATTGCATCGCATCCAGACATGGCCCGGGGCAGGGGGTCGGACCTGATGATCTGTTTAGGTCCCTTCCGACCCTACGCACTATGAAACTATAAAACTATAACTCAATAAAATTAATTCCTTTATTCTTTAAATGAAAATATTCTTCTGAGTATACTTGGATGTAGCGTTAATATTATAATCAAATAATAAAATAGTTCCAATACTGTATTAGTTATAAATACATAAATATATGTATACATTTATACATTCATAGATTCATAGATTTTTGGGTCAGAAGGGACCTTAGCAGATCATTGAGTCCAACCCCCTGCCCTGGGCAGGAAAGAGCACTGGGGTCAGATGACCCCAGCCTGGTGCATGTCTAGCCTCCTCCTAAAGACCCCCAAGGTAGGGGAAGGCACTACCTCCCTTGGCAGCCCATTCCAGATTTTGGCAACCCTTACTATAAAGAAGTTCTTTCTGATGTCTAACCTAAATCTGCTTTCCGTCAGTTTGTGACCTTCCTAGTTACTCCAAGGGGTCCCCTGGTAAACAGAGCATCTCCTATTCCTTGCTGTCCCCGCCTGATGAATTTGTAGGTGGCCACAAGATCACCTCTCAGCCTTCTCTTGTGGAGGCAGAAGAGATCCAGGGTCCTCAATATCTCCTCGTAGGGTTTTGCATGCAGGCCCCTATCCATATGAGTGACCTTCCTCTGAACCCTGTCAAAGTTGTCCACATCCCTCCTGAAGTGTGGCGCCCAAAATTGGATGCAGTACTCCACCATACATTTGTCCTTATTGAACTGCATCCTATTCTGTTCTGCCCATTTTTCCAACCTGTCCAGATCCACCTGGATTCGTTCCCTACTCTCTGGTGTATTACCTTTACCTGATAATTTGGTATAACTGCGAATTTGGACAGAGTGCTCTCCAGTCCCTCATCCAAGTCACTAATGAAGACATTGAACAACACCGGTCCAAGGACTGAGCCTTGTGGGACTCCACTGCCCATATCTTTCCAGGTTGATACTGACACATCCACCACCTTATAGTGGTGGCCCTAAGCCAATTTGCCATTAGGGAAGACCCTAAGCCAATTTGCCATCCACCTGACCATGAAATCATCTACATCACAGTCGCTCAGTTTATCTATGAGAATATAATGAGGTACTGTATCAAAGGCCTTCTTAAAATCCAAGTAGGTGACACCCATCTCAATTTCTGCATCTAAGCATTTTGTGACCTGGTCATAAAAAGAAACAAGGTTAGTCAGGAAGGATCTACCTGCTATGAATCTGTACTGGTTGCCCTTTAGCAAGCATTGCTTTCCCTGCTGGACTCCCACAAATGTGATCCTTAATAATTTTTTGTAAAGGTTTCCCCAAGGATAGAGATGAGACTAACTCGTCTATAGTCACCCGGATCCTCTTTTCTCCCCTTCTTGAAATAGGGACCACATTGGCCCTTTTGCAGTCCTCTGGAACCTGACTTGGGCACCAAGATTGCTCAAACAGCCGCACCAGCGGCTCTGCTATGACACTGGCCAGTTCCTTCAGCACCATTGGATGAAGTTCATCTGGACCCGCTGACTTAAACACACCCAGCCCCTCCAAGCGTCTCTTCACTAAGTCGTTGTTAACAGTTGGTGGGCTGGTTTCCCCTTTATGCCTGTCTATGATCCAATTGTGAAATTTGTCCTGATCCAAGTTCAGGAATACAGAGGCAAAAAACTCATTGACGAGCTCAGCTTTGTCCCCCACTATCAGTTGCTAACTGCCCTAGTTTGTCTTGTAGGGGGCCAATGCTACCCTGCGCCTTCTTTTTGCTCCCTATATACCTAAAAAATGAGTTTTTGTTGTCTTTAATTTTTGTTGCCAGCCTAAGTTCCATTTCTGCTTTGGCCTTTCTGATTGCCTCTCTGAAAGTGCAGGCCAAGTAGGTATACTCTGCCTTAGCAGCTACCTCCTGCTTCCACAGCCTATATGACTCTTTTTTTGCCCCTAGGCTTTCCTGGGCCTCCCTGTTCAGCCAAGACAGTTTTCTTGGCCCCCTTTGGCCCATTTCCTGCGCAAAGGGATTGTCTCTTTCTGCACCCCTAGGATTGTTCTCTTTAGGAATGACCACCTTTCCTGGACTCCTATCTCACCAATTCCCCTGTTCTTCAGTGCCTTGCTAACTAATCTCCTGAGCACACTGAAGTTAGCCTTTCTGGAGTCTAGCATTTCTGCCCTACTGGTTATCTTTCCCATCCTACACCTAAATTCAATCAAGTGATGTTCACTGTCCCCTAGGCTACCTTGTGTCAGTAGAACCCCTACCAAATCATCCCCTGTAGTCAGGACCAAGTGCAGTAAGGCATTTCCCATAGTTTGATCTTATACCTCCTGTGTGAGGTGACAGTCCTGTATGCAGGTTAAGAACCTATGTGAACAGTTGGATCTAGCTGACTGCTCCTCCCAGCAGATGTCTGGGTAGTTTAGGTCACCCATGACAACCATGTCCCTTGACTGTACAGCCTCTGATAGTTGTCTGGAGAATTCCAGGTCCAAATCTTCCTCCTGATGTGGTGGCCTGTAGTAGACCCCCACTACCAAGTCTCTTTCCCCCTGACCCCCTTGCATTCTGATCCACAATACCTCAATTTGCCCCCCTCTGGTCCCATCTTGGTTATGGAAGATGTATATTGCTCCTTTACATAGAGAGCAATACCCCCTTCTCTTTTCTTTCTACTCTATCACATCTGTACATCCTATAGCCTTCAATGCTTACTGCCCAATCATGGGTAGGGTCCCACCAAGTTTCAATTAGCCCAACTAAATTGAAGTCCTTGTTTGCAAGCAGGAGTGTGAGCTCCTCCTGCTTGTTCCCCATGCTCCTAACATTAGTGTAGAGACATTTGAGCCCCGCTATGGGTGCCCTTGGTGCCCCCCTGTCCTGATGCCCATTGGGCCCCTTAGTACTTGCCTGCGCTGTGCATGGCTCGTGGTTTGTTGATCCTAGGTTCTCACTGTTGTCTGCATCCCTGTCCCTCAATGAACCTAGTTTAAACCCCTGTATAGGAAATCAGCCAACCTGTAAGAGAACAGACCCCTACCTTTTGAAGAGAGATGAAGGCCACCACATCCCAGGGTGCCCCTTTCGTGGAAGTGCAGATCATGGTCAAAGAAGCCAAAACCCACTTGATGACACCAACTCCGGAGCCGCAGGTTGACTTCTCTAATGCAGGTGTTGTGATGCTGGCTATGAACGCTGACTGGGAGGATCAACAAGAAGACCACATGTGCCCCCGTTTTCCTAAGCCTGGACCCCGAGTGCTGTAGTCACTCATGATACATTTCAGACTACTCCTGGCCATATCATTTGTGCTCACATGGATGAGGACCATGGAATAGTAGTCAGAGGGCCAGATTAGGTCAGAAATCCTCGCAGTGATGTTCTAGATCTGGGCTCCAGGCAGGCAGCACACCCCCAATGCCATAGGATCTGGACAACAGATGGGTCTCTCCATTCCTCTCAGGTGCTGATTATGATTTTTCAGAGCATGTACCTGTGTGGTTTTGGCACTCAGCAGCAATGAACTCATTTAGTATGTTAAATATTTCTTCTGCCATTGGTAGAGTTGGAATGCTGTTGTAGATGTGATAGTCCAGAAAGTGAACGAGAGGCAAGGCTTTCTTGTGATATTTATTGCACCTATTGTATTGTTGGTAGAGGTGTTGGATAAACTTTCAGGCATCAGGTAGAAAAGATAGACACAGGCTGAGCTAAATAGCAGAGAGAAGAAAGATCTTGTCAGCAACCAGAAAGCCAGAGACCAGGGGTTGCAAGCAGGGTAAGCAGTTTGCAGGCAGTTCACAGGTTAGTTTGCAGGTCATTTTGCTGTCCCACCCTTTTGATGGGTGAGCCTTTCAGCGTGGTGTGAGGAAGCAGGAAAAAAGGAACCCTTTGGGACCAACAAGCAGTAAACAGGTCAGCTTCCAGGAGAGTTTGCTAGGGAAGGTGTGCTTGGAAGAAGGGCAGTAAGAGAGAAAAGGCAGATTAAAAGACCCAGGGAAATGGCTGAAGGATGTTGCAATGCCAGAGCCACTGGCACTGCCTCTGCCTGCACCTGTGAGGTGTCTGGCATAGGTGGAGAGAGAAAAAAATTTGGGGCAGGGGCTAAGCGTGTGTGTGCATGCATGCATGTGTGCCCTCCCCAGCAAGTAAGTCTATGGGGGAAGGGGTGAATGGAGGGGAAAGGGCCATGGGGTGGGGAGAATGGGGCTGCGGCTGGGGAAGGCCCTGCACAGCCAGGGTGGGGTGCGGGGTGGAGCTGTGGTTCATCTGGGGGTGCAGGGAGGGGGTGGTGGATCCCGTTGCTGCATGC
>NW_005842176.1:1200211-1222005 GCF_000455745.1 Alligator sinensis
GGAGTCTCCCCAGTGGGGGCTGGGCCAGGCTGCACTCAGGACAGGTGGCAGCAGCTCTGGGAGGTGAGGTTGGAGGGCTACAGAGGATTTGGTGGTGGCTGCCTGCCCACTGTAGCTCCCCTCCCAGAGCCACTGCTGTCTGCCTCAAACACAGCTCAGCCCAGCACCTCCCTGCCAGGAAGAGCCCAGAGCAGCCCTGGCCCCAGCCTGCAGCAGCAGCCTGCCCTGCCCCATGCACATGCAGGAGCACATGCCCTCCATGCCTTCCAGGGTGCATGTAGCAAAAGGAGCCATGCCCCCTGAATGAGCCGCTGATGATGGCTGTGCAGTGCCTGCTGCAGCCCCAGCCCCAGCCCCACTCTCTCTCTTACAGCTGTGCATGTGTCCCTCCTCATCCCTGCTGCAGCTGCCAGAAGTCCACAGCCAGGCTGCCTTATGGTCCTACTGCTGCCCTACATTTGGGCGGGGCTAAGCCCTGCTAGCCCCCCACTTTTGTTGCCTATGGTATCTCTCCAAGGAAGATGACTCACCAATGAGGCTTCCACCTAGGTCTGGGTTTGGCGCTGTGGGGACTGTGGTTTGCAAGTTCCTTTAGGTGATGGCCAGGTGGGGGGCGCCTGCGATGTGGGCGGTGCCTCTTAGTGGTGTCTCCCAGGGAACAGGCAAGAGAGCTACAGGTAGAGGTGGTGAGGCTCTGAAGAATCCTCCACCATGAGGAGTTCATTGATTTGATGCTGAAGGAGATCTCCAAGACTGTGGAGGAAGAACAGCCAAAGGCAGTGCTAGAGAAGGGAGAGGGCATGGATTCCGAAGAAGGTGGAAATTGGAAGCTCGTGACCCCTGGCAGCAAGCAGAAATCTTCACTTCCACCTGTAGCAGTTTGTCTGGAGAACAGATATTCAGCCCTAGTAGCACAGGGGGAGGAGCATGTTTCATTGGTGAAGGAAGACAGGCCAGGCCTCACCAAGGTGGGAAGGATCGAGACAATCTCCACCAAAATGAAGTGATGGGTGGTGGTGGTTGGAGACTCCCTTCTCAGAGAGTAGGACTCAGAGAGTAGTAATCAATGGCTCAATGTCTAGTTGGCAGCTGGTATCAAGTGGAGTGCTTCAGGGGTTGGTCCTGGTGCTGGTTTTGTTCAATGTATTCATCAATGACCTAGAAGATGTCATAGAGTGCACCCTCAGCAAGTTTGTAGATGCCACCAAGCTGGGGGGAGTAGTAGATATGCTGGAGGGCACGGCTAGGATTCAGAGTGACCTAGACAAATAGGAGGATTGGGCCAAAAGGAATCTCATGAGGTTCAACAAGGACAAGTGCAAAGTCCTGCACTTAGGCTGGAACAATCCCATGTACCAGTACAGACTGGGGGCTGACTGCCTGGGCAGCAGCTCTGCAGAAAAGGACCTGGGGATTACAGTGGACAATAAGCTGAATATGAGCCAACAGTGTGCCCTTGTTGCCAAGAAGGCTAATGGCATACTGGGCTGCATTGGTAGGTGTGTTGCCAGTAGGTCAAGGGAAGTGATTATTCCCCTCTATTTAGCACTGGTGAGGCTACATCTGGAGTACTGTGTTCAGTTTTGGGCACCCCACTACAGAATGGATGTTGACAAATTGGAGAGAGAGTCCAGCAGAGGGCAACAAAAATGGTGAGGGGGCTGGGGGACATGATTTATGAGGAAAAACTAAGTGAACTGTGTTTTTTTAGTCTAGGGAAGAGAAGACTGAGGTGGGATTTAATAGCAGCCTTCAACTATCTGAAAGGGGGTTCAGAAGAGGATGGAGCTACACTGTTCTCAGTAATGGCAGATGCCAGAACAAGGAGTAATGGTCTCAAGTTGCAGCAAGGGAAGTTTAGGTTAGATATTAGGAAGAATTTTCTTACTAGGAAGGTAATAAATTCCAGATCAGAATCTGATGAAGTTCAATGTCAAGAAATGTAAAGTGCTCCACCATGGGACGAGCAACCCCTAACACACCTACAGGCTTGGTGGCACCAAACTGACTAGCACCACAAATGAAAGGGACCTGGGGGTAATAAAAGACCACAGTATGAATATGAGCAGGCAGTGTGATGCTGTAGCTAGTAGGGCAAATAATACTCTGGCACTGGCATTTTATTCCAGCAAAACCAAGAAAGTGATTCTTCTGCTCTACTCAGCACTGGTGAGACCGCAGCTGGAGTACTGTGTTCAGTTCTGGGCACCGCACTTTAACAAGATCATGGACAAGCTTGAGAGATCCAAAGAAGAGCCACCCGTATGATTATGGTCTTAAAAGGCAAGCCATATGAGGAAAGGCTGAGGGATATGGGACCCTTCAGCCTGAGGAAAAGAAAGCTGAGAGGGGACCTGGTAGCAGCTTACCTCTACACTAGGGGAGTACATCAAGGGCTTGGTGAGCCACTGCTTACGAGGGCACACAAGGGGAAAACCAGGAGTCATGGCCACAAACTCTTGGACGATCAATTCAGGCTCAACGTTAGGAAAAACTTCTTCACAGTCAGGATGTCCAGACTGTGGAATAAGCTCCCTCCAGAGGTGGTGTAATCACCTACCCTGGAAATCTTCAAGATGAGACTAGACAGTCACCTGACCCCCAGTTATCTTTCCTGCTTGGTGCAGGGGGCTGGACCCGATGATCTTCCAAGGTCCCTTCTGGCCTTACAATCTATGAATCTATAAAACATTGGGACAGGCTACCCAGAGAGGCTGTGGACTCTCAATCCTTGGAGGTTTTTAAGACCCAGCTAGACAAAGCAGGGGATTGGACTAGATGACCTCCTGAGGTCCCTTCCAACTCCAATTTTCTATGATTCTACCGGTGTAAAACTCCACGTTAATGCAAATAGTCTGCTTGGAGGAATGGTGGAGTGCTGTGAACTAGGAGCAAAGGAGTGTTATTAGAAGCCAGTTTAAGATAAATAAGGTGAAGTAGAATGGGCAATCTAGTTAGTGGCAGAACAAGACCATTGAAGAAGGGAGAAGATAGTTATTGCCGGTGGAGTGCAATGTTTGTTAAGCTGTCCTGAGAAAGCAAGCCATTGTCTGTACTGAGTCCATATTTGTTACTTTTCAGCAAGGTAATGAATTTTTGTTCCCAGACCTGATTTTTGAAGGTGCTTTGTAAATTCTCTTTGAGCACGAGGATTGTGATGTTACTTCCTTTGAAAAGTATGCTCCTACTGGTATTTGTGTCTCTCTGTCCTTTATGTTTTCTGTGAGAGTTCATTTTGATGTGTAGTTTTTGTCTAGTTTTTCCTAATGAGGAAGAAAGGGCATTAAAATGTGGTCAAGAGGCCAGACTAGCAAAGGAGTGCTGAGCAATTTCAGGGCACTGGGACAGCCCAGGCCCAAGGATGTTAAACTGCAGAATGAGCACATGTGGTAACTGTGTGAATCACTATAGACAAAAAATGCGTGCTCTGGGTCTAGCTGTCCTGTGCTTGCTAAGATGTAATGGTTGGCTTGTTTTCCTTCCATCTAGAAAGCTATGTTAGGAGGTAATGCTGGAAGAAGCACCGCACATGGGATTTGGCTGATAGGCATTGGTAGAGTTAAAAAATGAAAGCTGTGAGCTGGGGCTGAGGAGCTTTGACAGAACTGTCCATGGGGAGAGCCTGGGCTGAAGTTACAGAGGAGGCTGAGGATTTGGACTGACCCTGACTGGAAGACAAAGATGTGTGTTGCATTCCTCATCAGTGGAGTGAAGTCAGGGACTGTGAGCAGTCCATCAGAGACAAACCAGGCATGCCAATGATTTTATACTGCTTTATTCCATTGCCGTTATTGTTACAGAAAAGGAAAGTGAGTCAGGGGTGTGGAGAAGACTGCAACAATCAAACAAGAAATTAAGTTTGGGATTGCCTGATTGATAAACTGTGTTGGGGCTCCAGAGATATGGAGACTGTCCAGGGTCAATGATCCGGCACTTTTCCAAAGGGCAGCATTGTGCACTCATGCCATGGTAGCCAGGCCTATCTGGTTGTTAGCTCTGTCGAAGACAGCATAGTACAGGCGGATGAAGACATCACCAAGGATCCAGAGCTCTCCAGAATTGGTGGGGATGTCAATACCTTCAAGGCCAGGTGTGCAAGTGCCTTGTGACTGCACCAGAAAAAATGCAAGGTGAGCACCGAGCTTGAGATCCATCAACCCCCTGATCTAGTACTCCAGATGAACTGGATGTGTCTGCATTAGTGCTGTCTCATAAGATATCCATTGGGATTAGGCAGTGGCATGGATGGGGGATGTCTAAGGGAGGACTGGAGGCCAAAGACTATGGTGCTTGTCGGTACTGCCTTTCCTAACTTAACCAGATAGTGTTGCTGGGAGATGTTACAACAGCTCCATCCTTCCACCCCAGTGGGGAGCAGGCTTTTTTCAGGTAAGAAAGCATCTCAAGTCTCTTTCCCATTACACGCTTGTGAAGCACATGGGAGTGACACCTCTTAATCTAGCTTTCCAGCTGGGGTAGTTTTTTGTTTAACACCTATAACATCCCACGAAGCCCTCCACCTTGGTGATACCTTGAGGAAAGAAGCTCTAGGGGCTGCCCCTGTCAGCATCTTCTGATTACCTTCACTCTGGCTTCCCTTGCTCCTGACTGTTCCTCATTAGAGCTCTCCCTGTGAGAAAGGCTCAGTGCACCCTTGGCAATTAGGGCAGACTCTGAGCTGTGTCTCAGTGATGCTCCTGAAGCCCTGTGCCCTAGATTTGCAGGGGGCAGTTATCTGGGTGCTCAATGCAACCGTCTCAGGTACAAGCCTTCATGGAGAAGGCCCAAGGTGGCTTTCTGCATAGGACACTCACCTCCATGATGTAGGCACTGGCAGGCACAGAGAACTCAATGCCATTGATGGTGAAGATGATGCTGGGCAGGCTGTCAGCGGCACTGCAGCTAATGATGTACTGCAGGGAGGAAGACAATGAACAGAAAAAAGTATCAGTCACTAAAATCCCCTGTGAGTGCCATCAGGCCGAGGGAGGAGACACAATGTTAGTAATGGGGTGTGGGTGAGATTGAAGGATCATAGATAATGGCCAGATGAGATCACTTCTAAGGAGTGATCCTGGCATCACAGGATCTAAAAGCATGACCCTCCGTAGCCAGAGCTAATGGACTGGCTTGGTCAGCTCAGAGACAGGAGGAAACTTGTGAGCCACTGAACAACCTGGCTTTCACCAGAGAGGAAGAAGCTCGTCCTGTGCTCACATGGGTGACTAGCTGGAAATGATCAAGAGATGGCAGCCTGTGGTCAGGTGCACAGGGAAGCAAATTCCCATAGATCCAGGGGGCTCAGTTACATCTGTGCATAGCAGAGCCCTCTGTCTATATCCACCCCTCCCCACTGCACTAACCTGGCCATTGGAGTCCTGGGTGGCACCGATGGCACTCTGGATGTTAGAAATGGCACTAGGGGGCCCAGCCAGCAGAGAGGTGCCAGTGTCAATAATAGCCTGGCAGCCAGAGGTACAAGCGACGGCCTGGCCGCCCATGGTGATGCTGCAAGAAAAGAAGTCAGGTGAACACCCCCCACAAGACTTCTGATCTCATGCCCCCTCAGCCTTTAATGAGTCCAGTTGGAGGGAGCTGTCTCTTGGCTCTGTCTGCCAAGAACTTTCTCTTGCTTTCTCATCCTAGACTTCTTGCTTTGCTTTTGGCTCTTGCTCCTTGTCCTTCCACATTCTGAGACTGAAAAGGGGTCGAAAGCAGGTGTAGGTAGATTCTGCAACTAGCCTGGACTCTGCCTATTGCTACAGAAATTTGGGCAAATCAGAGTGGGCTCCTTGTATGAAAGAGGTTTGGGTCACTGGCCTACCCTTCTATCTGGTCAGCCCCCTGCCCAGTGACCTTTGCAAGGGGTTGGAATGCTTTTCCTGTCTCTCCTCTTGTCTGGACTCCATACCCAGAGCTCCCTCTGTCTCTTTGAAGCAATTCATATCTATTTTGCTTGTTGTTTCCAAAAACCCCAGGGGACTCGGTGAGTGGGAAGGACCAAGCGGTGGGAGTTACCTGTCCACAGTGATTTGCCAATAGGTTTCAGCAGACAGAGGAATCCAGTTCAGGCTCCCAGAGTAGTAAGATTGGTCAATGCCTCCGAACATGACAAAGCTCCCTTCCTCGTCATTACTAGAGAAAGGAGAGAGGAGGGTCATGGCAGCTGAGGGAGGGTCTGGTTACAGAGACAATGGCAAATGCCTGGCCTGTTAAAGAAGAACCAGGGCAGTGGTGTGCTGCAACAAAGTCAGAACAAGGCACATGGCAATGGAGGTGAGCACATCATCATCTCATGTGGATACAGGGCATGATGGGGTACAGAGAGTTGTGTTGAGTTGAGCATGAGCTCTTGGTTTGATGTGGCCAAAAGGTCAGATATTTCCAGATCTCAAGAATGAAGCATGGCTGGGCCCCATCACTAATTGAATAGAAGACATACAGGTAAAGCCTAGCTGTTTCAGTCTGTCATGACATAAGTAGGTTATCTTCCTTCAAAGTTGATCCTGAACAGTTTGTTTAGTCTGGTGCTAGTCATTGCTGAGATGCTGGAGTTATGTGGGAGCAGTCCTGCTGCTTGGAGTCGGTATGCCAATGACTTAGCATGGCAGCAGGCAGGGTAGTGAGCCTTTGTTTAGCTTCTCTCATATGACGGGAAAGATCCTGATGCTCTAAAGTAGCCATTACATAGGCCTTCAACAGGCATGGTCATTGACCAGTCATTGTACCAAATTGCATCTTGGGGAAGTGCTAGAGCTAGAAAAGCATTCGTTCTTCTGAGAGAACACACAAGTTTGACATAGACAGTATTACTAAAAGAAAAAGTTCCATCTTTCATGGGACATTCCCTCCCCAACCCCAGACCATAAACCAATGAAAATTAAAGTATTTTTCTTCAAACTAAGATGTTTTGATTAAGGTATGCCATCTTGATGGCTTAATAGAGTTGTACATTAGTATTCTTCTGCCCCTATTCTTCTCAGTGGGTTGGGCTGTCTATGTTTCCTATGGTGCACCATGGCTACAGTCTTCTGTTATGTTATTGCTTTCTTTTTCCATGAGGAGAGATGATGTCAGACTTTGGAAGATATAACCCAACTAGGGAGAACAGCTGATGGATAAGAATGAGGGCACAAAGCACCCAAACTACAATTACCAAGTGGCAGCATGACAACATTTTCAGATGGAAATGTTTTGGCTTTGAATTTTTGCCAGAAAGTCTAAATTTGCCATGAAATAAATTTGCCCAAGTATAAAACCCTATTCTTCGTTAAGGAAATTCCCATCTTTAGTTTTCATTGCTTTTCATTGTAGATATTATTATTAACTTCTGCTGTCAAGAGTGTTTTACCACTAGTAGAGAGCTGACACATTGCACCTCAGAGCTTCCTGAACTGTGTACGTTCTTATGGAAACCTCTGACTCCCTTCTTATGACAGGCTCTACAGAATTGCTAATCTCACTTCTGGCAGAGGAGCTGTCTCCAGCCCTGACTTACGAGCTCAGGTAGACGGAGAAGAGGTCCTGGGACACCAAGTTTTGGCTCATCATGTTGTCAAAGACGGGGGTGGCTCCAGAGGAAGAAATGCTGGGGAAGGCCAGACCCAGGATCCCATCGAAGGGTGAATATTCAAGGAAGGTGCCAGGCTCAGTCTCACTCAAGCCAAAGATCTGGTTGACCACCTGAATGCCTCCGACCTTGTGGGAGAGATGGGGAGGATAAGACACAAGCCATGTCCTGGGAAGAGCTGTCCATGTCCAGTCTATAGCTTAGGCTCCAGAACCAAGTAAGCGTGCCACACTACTACGATACTACCTGTCCTGGGTGTCCACAGCAGTAGAGGGCATCAGACACAAGTTGTAGGGGTTTTACATGTTAAGGATTTCCATAGTGCTAATGGGTTCATGGGCTGGCTTGACATTTTCCTGGGGAACTTGTAGGACATGGCTGTCAGCGCTGGAGGGACATATGCTCAGCTTCCTGTGCTTCTCAAAGCTACTGTAAGCAACATGGCATATAACTCTTGGGATATGGTTTAGTCACCATATCTGTGTTTTCTTTCATGGGCCATTCACCACAACTCCCTGCTTCTAATGTGCCCTGTGCTTATAAGAGGGAAAAGGGAGCTAAGCAGGCAAAAGCGGGCAAAACACAATGATCCCTGGCTCCCTTTCTCCAACACTCATTCTCTGGCTTCATCCTCTTCTCACTCGCTCTCTGCCATTCTTTTTGTTCCACACCCCAGGTGCTCCTCACCTATCCCTATCCTTACGCAAGGAGCATAAATCCTTCCTTGCAATTTACCTCAACCGTATCGTAGGCCAGGAAGCCGGTCATGCTGCCAGTACCATATTGGATGGAGACACTCTCACTGGTGGCCTGGTAGGTGGAGGAATTCTGTGGGTTGAATTGGTTGTGGTTGCCTGCAAGAAGAGTTGGATGATTATTAACTGGTCCCTCCTGGAACATGTGTTTAGGACAAGGCAGTACTAACTACAGGAAGAACTGGGTGATGAAGGTGTTTCATATTTTCCCACCAAAGGTAGACATGAAAACTTGTGCTCATGATCACAGTCTCTGCTGAATGCTTCTCTGAAATTAGTGAGCTGCCAGCACATTCCACAAGGAGGGAGCCTTCCCTACTGGGCTTTTTGGTCTGGATTGGGCCTCTCACTCCTTGCTCTGCTAGGAGGAAGTTTCATCCTCTCTACCACATGAGGGAGGTTAATAAATGATGCCTTTTTACCTGCTCCACGTAGGAGAGATCACCATGTGTGTGAGTTGCCAGACACCCTCATCTTTACACAAGGACTGACAAAGCCAACACTGCTGCACAGCCTCCCTCTATCACTACCAAATCATCTGATTAAGCTGCAGGCCTCCACCAGGATCTCACATCCTTCACAAAGCAGACAGCCCTGACCCAGGATACATCAGCACTCCCCACATGCTGGCTCACAGAAGTGGGCTTCCCAACATGCCTGGAATGCCCATGGAGAATGCCACATTGGTCTCTCCATCTCACTCATCCTGAAATACCTTTTTCTTTTGGGGGGGGGGGGGGGGGGGGGGAAGCTGATATCAGTAGTGACAAGTGGGACTCCTCCAACCAGTCATAGTACTGGTCACCCACCTGTCTTTGGGCACGCCGCCTGCCTTACTCTCCTGCCACACCTTATTGGTAAATAATTATGATGTTAATTAAGCAGGAGGCTGCTCTTCAAGCGCCCAGCTGTAATGGGCGGTACATACACTATTCAATCTCCCCTATGCATGTCCCATGCCTCCCAGATGTTCCCCTGAGTTGTGCTATGCTCCGGCTTGAGGCTGAGCCCAACTCAGCTCAGTGTTAAGTCTCTCTCATACACTCCTGTATCAGGCCACACACATACTGCCCCCCTCTCAGTGCGGCCTCTTACACTCCCCCTGCTCTCACCAGGCCTCTTTCACACACACCCCTTCTGAGCCTCTTTCTCCCTGCCCTGCACCCATGAGTGATCCCGGAGGGCCATCAGGCTTAGCTCTTCACTCCTTGGCTAGCCCTGGTGCAGCCTTTTGTGCCTCTCCTGTGACGCTAATCTGAACGTTGGCTGGGCAATTAGCAGAAAGGTGGGCCAACTCCATCCCTATCTCTTACCGGGTAACACACCCCAGCTGATCTCAATATTGGGCTGATTACTTACCCCTTCATACTTGTGGCCTCCACTCTGCTGCCCCCAATTGGCCTCAGGGCCACTTATGGCCTCAGGCACCCAAAAGCTTACCTAGACCTTATTGCCCCTTTCTGCCAGGGCCTTGACTCTCACCCCCTACTCTCAGGGCCTTGACTCTCACTGTGCTTCTCGACCCTTCTTTAAGCTGACTGGGTCTTTCACTCTAACTGGCTCAGGTGTCCTTTGTATGAGTGTGTGTGGCCCCGCTGCTCTCCAGGGTCTTACACCCAAGGGGCTCAGGTGCCTCTTATGGGTGTGCCTGGCCCTACTCTCTTCCAATGTTACTATAACCCACTGGATGGTGGAGGCTGGGGTTTAGGCACCCCAACCCACCTTTCATTGGGGAGGTACTTGGCCTGGCATTTCTTGGGGACTCCCTCACCACAGGGAGTCGCACCAGGCCACCCTTCCCTGGCAGGGTGCAGTTTATGGTCATGCCCAGGACCAGGAGCCTCCAGCCAAGCCCCATAGCTCCTGCCCTTACCTCCAAGATGTTCCTTGAGCAGCAGCACAGCCGGGTGGTGTTGCTCCCTCAGCCCTGAGAACTGGACTCTAAAATGGCCACCGTAATCAACCAGCTGGCAGCTCCCTGCTCAAGCTCTTAAAGTGTCAGGCACCTAAGATGCACTGCCATCCACATTCCCCTTTAACACGGTTTCTAAAGAAGGGGGGTTTCCCTGCTGCTTATCCAGCAGGGTCTCTCAGGGCCTGCTATAGCCCTTAAGTGGTGAGGACCTCTATGGTGGTCCACCACACCAGTCATAGGCACATAGTCTGGGAGTGAGGCAATCTCTAGACAGACAGGGCAAAACTGCGCTCATTTTCAAAGGATTCCCAGCCTCACTTGGGGATTACACCTGTTTCTGATCTCCACAGGAAACTCTCTTCTAGCTTGTTTCTGGAAAGCCGGCACCCTACTTGTGGGATACCATAATATGGACACGCTTGGGTGGGGAAAAGTCCCACCACTGACCACCTTGACCACCTTGGGCTGAGTTTCTGAAATGGCACCTTGGGTTTCTGATATGGCAAAACCTGTGGGATCACAGTAGAAAGAAACAGCTCTCCAATGGTCTGAGGCAAGAGGCT
The DNA here is from genome assembly GCF_000455745.1 of Alligator sinensis. Classification (NCBI taxonomy): domain Eukaryota; kingdom Metazoa; phylum Chordata; order Crocodylia; family Alligatoridae; genus Alligator; species Alligator sinensis. The sequence continues at coordinate 1,211,015 of NW_005842176.1, forward strand.
TTGCAAGTGACTTACTGCAGGCCGGACTGGAGCAGTACACAGAGGGAACCCACAGGTTGGAGGAGCCAGTGTCAAAGAGGACGGAGAACTGCTGGGGTGGGGTGCCGATGGAGATGGTCCCATAGTACTCAATCTGTAAAAGCAGGAGAGGAATATGTTAGTAGGAGGAAAACATTGCCATCCAGGAGTCAGCACCTCGTTAGGGATAACCAGGAGTTTCTTCACCACCTGATTTACACTGTCTGGGGGTCTGGGGCAAGAAGCTCTTGCTATGGACAAAGTATGTGCTGGCATTTCTCTGGCACTGCAATGTCCAGATCTGTTTCTAGTACTTGGCGACAGTCCAACACCGAGAACCTTAGTCCCCATCAGGCTCCGCCTGTGTGAGTTCATGCTGAGAGTAGGTAAACCCAGCAAACTTGTGGGTGTTCTATGCTGAGTGCCTTACTTCTTCCCTTTCTAAATACCATGGGGCACATAGTACAGGGCTGGGCTTGTCCCTGGCTTGGTTGGAAGCACTCTGGTGAGGAAATGGGCTGCAGTAATTTCAGGAGAAGAGGAAGAGATGAAGGGTTGTCAGAAGATTGGGGTGGCTGTACAGAGCAGAGGGATAGCTGAGCAGTTGCAAAGGGGCTTGGGGTATTTTGGAGCTGGACACCAGCAGGCTCAGCGGTTCACAGGAATGGATGGGAGTGAGGTGAATATACCACAGTTTGTCTCCCAAGATGAGAAGTAGACTTATTAAAGCAACTTCCCTGCCAACATGGGGCACTGCCCTAGCCTCCCAGGTGGTGCCTATGGCCAGCAAGAGGGGCTGAATAGTGCAGCCACGCAACCCTGCCATACTCACGTCCATGTTGTTTGTCATGGGCTCGGTGGCATCCTCACTGATGATGTTGGGAAAGTACTTGGAGGCCAGGTTGCGTGGATGCTTCTTCAGATAATCTTGAAGCTTGCCATGCTCCTTAAGGTTCTGCCTCATGGTTTTCCCTTTCTTCAGGGGGACCCTTAAGATAAAGAACAAGGGAACAGAGAGAAACTGTTCAGTCCCTGACATCCCACTTACCTAGAGAGGACAGAAGGACAGTGACTTGTACAAAGATATACCAAAAGCCTCTAGGGAGTAAGGATCAGAGTCCCCAGTGTCTGGGCCACAACACCATCCTTCCTATAGTACAGTGCTTTGCAAGGCCAAGGGAAATTTCCCAGAGAGAGAGAGGAAGACAGAGAAAAGGTATTTTATGAGCTCCTATCTGTATTCCTGCAGTGCTAGGCAGAGAGCTGAGCTCAGCAGCCTACAGGGGGGCTTCCCCATACTCACTTTGTCACCAGACATTGGGACAGCGCCACCAAGCTCAGAAGCAGGAGCCACTTCATGATGAGTCCTTCTGCTCAAACTTCTGGTGAAAGCAAGAGGTGAGTACACTGACCTGCATGCTGCTCCTTATATACCAGTAGGGCAGAGCCTTTCATATCTCATTAATAGCCATGATAAGATATGCAAACCTTCCCCATAGTTGCTATCTGAAAGTCCTGAAGGGAAAGATTGGGAGAAACAATGAAGTTTATCAGTTTCTATATTCACAGAAATATGATGGCCTTAAAAATGTGACATTGTCCAGTGAGGATTGAGGGGACTTCAAGGGCATTTCCTGCCTAAGCTTAATAAAACTTTTAATAACAATGCGGGAAGCTATTTAAATTATATACCCGTATATACAGGCAGAGCAGAGAATTTGGCATAGAGAATACAGACAGTCACTTCTCACTCACTGGTGATGAATATAATATAATATGGGGGTCGCCAACCTGTTAGCAACAGCATGCCAAATTAATGTAGCATGGTCTGATGGTAGGCTATCAGCTTTAACCCTGCCCCTGGCCCTGTTTTTCTTACTGCTCATTGCTGTTGACTGCTGCCCTTCTTCCCCACTACCAATTGCAAGCATTGTCTTGGCTAGATGGGCCAGTTAAAATCTTGTCACAGACCAGATTTGGTCTGCAGGGGTAGTTTGCCATCCCCTGATATAAAATGCATCATTGCTTGTAGGAGCCCTGGTTCTGGGTCACCCCCTATGGTGCAGGGAACTTTACACACAAAGAATAAAAAGATGATTCATGAGCATACAAAAAATCTTGCTTTTACATCTACAGAGGATACCTCAGTGGGTAGAAGAACTGGACCTGGGCCTTTCACAGTGTTCATTAACCTGAGTCCAGCTGTGGAGTGAGGAATGGATTTCATGATGGGTATTGGAACTGGGCTATCAAGATTTTCATCTCTAGATAACTGATCTTAAACTGATCTCTGATCTAGTGAGAAATGAAGGCAGAGAAGGAAGCAGGCCTCCCTTGGTCACAGCAATTGGTTTTTCAAGGAAGGAGATGACAGTGACCTCCACCTGTTTTGCAGTGGCCCAAAGTCACCCAGGTCAAATTTTTTGCCACTAGCTACTTTTTGGAAGCATTGTGCTGGTGGTCCCCACCCTGTTGCTAGTGGGACCATTAAGGATAGGGATGGATGGTGGATTTGAGGAGTGACAAATTGTGACTGCACATGGCAAGTCTGGGAATGAATGACAAAGTGTGATTGGGAGTGAAAAGGTGAAGGTTTGGTTAGCTGTGGATGCCATTGCTGAAGGGGAAGGGGAAGGGGCAGTAAAGAAGCTTGCAATAGTGTAAGATTTAATGGGGGAAAAAAGGATGTGGCCCTGGATGGCCCCAATTTGTAGAGTGATTACCTGGGCCTGGAGCAGACCATGAGTTCACATTTAAGTGGTATGAACATGTAAGGAGACCTCACAACTAAGCCCTCATCCCAAAGCCACCATATTCCTGGCAGCCCAGACTCTGCCTGAAATCACAAGGAAAATCATATGAGATTAGATAACAGCATTTAATTTCCATTTAGCCCTATCAGGCTCCTGACCCCATTGTGAAGGGTAAACACTAGCCTTGTAATTTTCTACAAGGCTACAAATGATGTTGTATAAAGTAAAAAAACAACCTTAACAAAGGGGCCTGACACTAGGAGGTTTGACCTTGCTGTGTGATATTGTATGAAAACCTATCTGTTCCAAGAAATTTGTCAAATCTGAGCTGGCACCAAGCTATAGAGCCAGCTCTAAATACCACCTTATTTAGCCTATCCTGGTGCCCCCCACATCTCCAGCTGTATGCCTTTACTGTTAGATTTGCTTATGGTAGAATTTATTTTCCATTTCTTATTCATGGTCCCTCAAAAGAATAGGCAAAACTGGTTGCACAATTGAGATGTCTGGGGTCAAGGATATAATTCTGACATTCCTGAGCACCTGGCAGCAGCACAAACTGCAGTACTGTCAGCATTTCTCACAGCTGATCTCTGAATTGCTCTGCCAGTGCCCCTCAGTCTTCACCAACAGCAGGGCTGTCCAACCAGGGTTGCATGCAGCCTATGAGGGTTAAATTTTTTGTCCCCAGACTCCCACTCATCTGCTGCTGCTCCTATTGCTCTGGATGCAACAGCAGCTGGTGTGTCCAGGCTCTCCCCACCCCCCTTCCACTTTGAATTCCTTCTCCTAGCACCAGGGACAGGGTGGTGCAGCACAGTGCAGTCCACGGTGACAAGGGAGCCTGGAGCTGGGGAGCTGAGGGGGAGCCAAGGCATCCACATGAGTAATGCAGCAGATGAGAAAGGAGGGTGGAAGGGAGTGGGGGTGTAGGAGGAGTGCATGCACAGCCTGTGGGGTGTACAGACTCCACCACTTAGAAGTTGACCAGCCCTGATCTAGAGGATGCCAGATGTACCTCAGCTGTGACCAGCAGCTCCCCTGCTACTCCATTACTCAGGTTTCTCCTAAACAAAGCTAGCAGATCACAATGACTTGTTTTACCCTCTGCAGTGAATTCTGTGCTAGGTATAAGCAGTGGTGCTGTGGCGAAGAGATCAAGCCAAAGACCAAATGGGCCATGAAGACCGAACCCCTTTTTTCAGTACCACCCCTTCCAGATCAAAGCAGGAACAGATAGGGAGGTGGTAGGGCTGAAGGACTTCTATGTCCTGGGACCTTACCCTGGTGCTGAATCTACTGAGAGAGCTGTGTCCCTGATGTGTCCCTGATGTGCCCATGTCTGGTTGATGTTATCCACACTATAATTGCCATCTCCACTGTGAACCTGTTAAGACTGAAGATCTGAAAATCTGGAGATTCAAGTCCCCTTATTTCATGCATTTCATAGTTTGAATATTTGGTTAATTTGCTTGACCCATTTTTGTGACAGGTGGCCAATATCTTCATTGGCAGACCTTAAATCTGACAAGGTTATGCATTCATTAGGAATGCAAGAACTTCCATGCTTTTGGCTAACTCTAATTTGATGTCTCAATAGCTCTTCCAGCTTGCTAGGTCTCCCTCTGTGGTGCCTCCTTCTGGACTGAGTGGCTGAGCAGTGTTGAGCTGGGGAGCCACCTTGCATTTGAGATGCTTGCAGGAAAGCTTTCCATTCTTTCTGGTGTTTCTGTGTTCCTTAGGGCCCATTATGTTAAACTGTTATGCTGTTTTCGGAGACATTATCTCCTTTCTAGAAGTTGGAGAAAGTGTTGCCTCTGCCTCCTCTCTGTCCTTCTATCTGGGATGAAAGTCTCATAAGAGTTTAAGGCCACGTTATATGTTTGGCACCACTACTCTGTGACCATTGATTTCCATAGTTGCTCTGTACTATCTTATGACCATGAGGGGCTGTTAAACTTTATCCATCTCTTTATTTTCCTGCACATCTCTTTGACTTTGGGATCTATCATTACAGGCATTCTGGTTCTCATTTTTTGGATATACACAGTGTTTGCAGGTGACACATGTTAAACCAAAAGAATGGGAACTTAGCTAGTACACTTATTGACACAACAACACGGTTGATAAAAACAGAAAGGCAAAAGGCTTTATTTATTACAATATACAATGAGCCCCACCCCAAAGTCCAGTATCATTTCACTGTGGAAGCAATAGTATCTCACCCCACAGGCAAAGAGATGGTTCATCCTTACAGCTTCCTCCAAGGCTGGGCACTTAGTTGCAGCTGTTGTGTTCTTGAGTGATTTCTTTTCTCTTACAGCACACATTGTTAGCTATCCTGCTCCCTGTTTTATACCTTTAACTCAAGGCATTCTTTGTTAATCATTTGCTAAATTTAAGTCCAGGGACAAAAGACTTGCATGTCCTTTTCTTCTTAGAAGAAGGCGTTGGCTGCCTGGCCCTGGCTTAATCAATGGTCCACCTTTTGTTATTAAGAAGTCCTGGCGTCTGGGGATGGATCTGGAGCAATACTGGAGCTGAAGCCCATCAGGGCTTCTCTGATTTAAAAAAAAATCCCAAATTTTCTGATTTAAAAAAGTAACCCAAAAATCCATATTTTTCTGACTACCTGCTGATCTTCATGTAAAGGGATACCAATTTTATATATATGGAGCCCAAAATTCTGAGCGTATTAGCTATTGTTTCAGAGTTAATGGAGCTAAGCACTCCTAAACCAGTCCCTGCAGCTCCAAGAACTGTGTTCAATGATCTTTTCTTTCTTTGCCCTGTGCTAATGAGGACTTTTCCTTTTAACCATTTTCCATCCCTTTTGTAGGGGTCCTGTGAGGCTTAAGCACTGAGACTTTTCTCGTTGAATGATGGCTGAGGACAAGTTAATTGAAAGGTTAATTACACAAACTATGGGTTGGATCCCCACACTTTACTGCACATTTTTTTAACCACCACAGGACCCACTGCTATCTTGTGTGCCATCCCTATATTTTAACTAATTGTATTTTTGTCACCCCATTTGGACCCCACAGTTTCCAGATCCCACTATCAGGGCTATTTACTGTAAAAGCTTGTATAATGGTGATGTTGCTCACACTGTAGGTTGCAATATGCCTAGCCCATAGGGTATCAATTCTCCACATCAGGTAAGACTGAGAGGAATTTGTACTTATTATTAGGAACACATTAACCTGACCAGCTGGAATTAAGCTGGGAACTGTGGACTAATTTAGCTTTTAATAATCCAGACATTTTGGAACTGGAAGTAGAGAGAGGTCAAATTTGAATCTCAAGGCTACTATGAGATCAGATGTGTTTCTTGAAGAGTATTCATCTTTTGTGAGGTCTGACATCCAGGACAATGTACTGTATCCATTGCAGAGACCATTTTGGTGGCCATATAAGTGGGCTCCCTCTTTAGCACTCTATCATACACTCCGAAGTCAATGCCTGGAAAATAATTGATAAGCATTAACTTGGAATGGCTGCAGTCTTTATTACATTGTACCATCATTCCTAGGCACCCGGTGTTGTTCTATTTGATTATTTAATTAGTGGGCACATCTACACATGTATGTGATCTGGGAGCAGCTTACTCATGAGTAAACTGCTTGAGAGTGTGGTATAAAAAAAAGCAAAGGCCTTAAACTTTGATCAAAAAAAAGTTATAAAGATAAAACAAAAGGCGTTGTGTAAAAGTGTGGGATGGGAAAAGAGAAAGAATGTCTGGCCTTGTGGTAATCAGTGGTTACTGAGACAGCAAGAAAAGAGTGTTTTGTAATAAAGAAATGAAAATAATGTTTTGTAACTGTTACCGCAACTAGGTTTCTAAAAAATTTCACTATATGTTCACGTGAATTGTAGGTGGCTGCTAAAAAGGTATATAAGCCTTATGCTTTAACATTTAGGGAGGGAGCCCCTCCAAGTGCATGGTGAATCCATGTCACTTTGGGCCCCCCCTACAGCTGTAGCTCTATCCAAATAAAGCTTCTGCTGACCTGATCCAAAAGTTTGCTGCATGTGTTTTCCACGACAAGAGTAAAAGCTCCCAGGCATGAATCTACACATGCAGGGAAGTGGGAGCAGATTTGCTGCTCCTAGCAGCAAATCTGCTTCCACTTCCTGTGGCCCTGCACTGCCTGTGGCCAGCAGCCATCTTCAAAAGGCAGCCTCACTCACTGCTCCCTGGCCAGCCACCTTTCTGGCCAGGAGCAGCAGGCAGAACCTAGGAGCAGTATGCAGCAGCCCTCTCACCACAGCCCCTGCCTCCCTGCACCATGGCTGCTTCAGCCCCTGTCTCTGGCAGTGATGCCCAGTGCCCCAGGCTCCTGCTGACCACAGTGCTGGCCCTAGTGGGCCCACACCCACTGAGGCCCTGGGTGAGCTGCACACCTGCCAGTAGGGGCCCGAGCACTGGGTGCAAAAGGCACTGACCAACCACCTCCTCCTGCACTCTCTGCTGTAGCCCACCTGGACAGCCTCCCACAGATTTCCATCCCACCATGCTCCATGCTCACTGTGGCTAGTTCTCCAAAAAACACTTTATTGCCCTCACAGAAAGAGAACCACCCCTTCCCTTCCCCAAAAAAGAGCCTGTCCCCTTCCCTCCCCAGCGCCAGAGCCCCTCCACCACCCACCACCAACAAAACACCCTCTTCCCTGTGTGAACTATTTACATTGGTGTGCTTGCTTGTGTGCGCCCTGGAGGGGTGAGGGGCCATGGAGTGGGGGCACCTAGGGAGTGAAGCCCAGGGACAGGTAGCCAGCACCCTGGCCTTTAGCCATTTCCCCATGCATATGTATGCTGTCCCGGTGGGCGGGGAGGTTGCCCAGGGGCAATGGCAGCTTTTGGTCTCCCAGCACGCACATCTCCCCCTCTGGCAGCCTGTGGCCAGGGCTAGCAGGGCCCATGTACAGTCCTGGTCCTGCTGCAGGCAGGTCCTGCTCTGTGGCAGGGTGAGTGGTGGGGTTGGGACCAGGTGTGGGGGCCTGCTGCTGGGTGGCAGGTGGCTGCCTAAGGGTAGACAGAGCTGTGATTGGAGGTAGTGCAGTGGGTGGCACAAAGGCAACCTCTAGGGCCAGGACAGTGTCCATCACCTGGCAGTCCTCCCCCATCACTGTTGCAGGGCACTAAGGCGTGCCTGCTCCTTTAAGGGCAGAGGCAGCCTAGGCTGGGGGGCAGGGGGTGTGCTGTAGGCTAGGCAAAGCTCCACAGCTGCAGGTTGCCTGATGGGGTAATTAGCCTGCTCCTGCCAGTGGTCAGCTGACCAGAAGGAGGCAGGGTCTTGGGTACATATAAGCCCAGGGCAGAGGCTGGCAGGGTTCATTCTCTCTGGCAACTGCAAGGAGAAGAAGCTACTGCACAAGAGAGCTATCTGAGACATTTTGCTGCCTGCTTTGCTACCTAAGTGCTGTAAGGCTAAAGGAGTCCATAAGGTACCCAAGGCTAGAAGGCATGCTATACAAGAGGAGAGGTTTGCCTTCTTAAAGGGGCAGAGCATGGTCTCTTTTGGTTATAGTTATGTTTTAGCCCAGTGGCTTATGTTTGTGATATTGTTTGAACTGGTGGTTTGGGATGAGGTTATAAGGGGAGGTGGAGACCCCATTAGTGCCCAGAGTGAGGACACACAATTGCAGAGGGTCCAGCACCAGAGGGGTGCAGCTACAGGAGACCAAGGGCCCAGCACTAGAGGGGCACAGCAGACAAAGACCAGGGGCCCGGTGATGAGAGGAGATTGATTAGAGCTAGTGCCTCAAAGCCGGGCCTGACAGAGTGGGTCTAGGCTAGAAGGCCTAGCTACATAAAAGGGGCAGAGGCTGAATAGGCTGAGAACCCAAGAGAGAGAACAATATTCATGTAACACCTGTGAGGCACAGGGCATGATAAAGGGGAGGTTTTGGAGCCATTGAGCCAGTGAGTACTGGTGACATCCAGCAGACTGAGGCCATGCAAAGGCCTGTGGGCAGCCTCCCAATTTACTTTATGAGGAAGACGTGGCAGGTGAGACAAGAGGGCACCTTCAGGGCAGAGCTGAGATAAGATGTTCTGTACTAGGGGGCTCTGCATTGTCCACCCTCAAATTGGGTGTCATGCATGCACGGGTGCCCATGGACCATAGTAAGTCGGCTGGGCCTGGTAAATTGGCCTGAGCACCCTGTCCCCACTCACTCCTTAGGAACGAGTTGACCGCTAGGTGCTGGCTGGGTGCTGGCTGTAGGCAGCCTGCTTCCCCGACCCTGTTACCAGGCTGGGATAAGCCAAGCTCATCTGGGTTCTTTGCAATACAAGGTAAACCATTATAGATAAAATGTTCTCCTCTCTCACACTGGGCCACCATCCTGCTGCTTCGAGTTGCTCTAGTGTCCTTTCAACCCCAAACTGCCCTTCCCTGTGAGCTGTTTCAAGAAACATGAGATATACTAAACGTGCTCCATTTTGCTTTGCAATCTGTGGACAGCAAGCCTGACTCTACACATCATACCCTTATTGGAGAGCCAGAACTCCCCTTCCTGTATCCCCTCCATAAATCCTGTCTCATCTCCTTTAAATTTCTTTCATAATTAAGCCTGATTGTGGAACTCTGCTTTCTTCTTCTGCTGGTGAGTATGGTTCTCTCCAAGATCCACCTGCTTAACATGCAGAGTGATTCTCATTATCATTCAGCAATCTGTAAATTGGGGGTAGGGGGCTTCTACACATTGCTCTTTACAGAGCTCTACAGACACAGCTACTCCTAGGTCATCCCATACCAATGCTTATTCAACCTCTTGTTCAACATGTCCCATATTGGAAGTTCTACAACTTCCCTAGGCAGTCTATTTCACAGTCTTGCCATTATAACAGTGCAGAGGCTTTTTCTCATATCAGATCTAAACCTATGTTGCTGAAGCTTTTTCTGGCTGATGCCCCACCCCGGATTCACCACTGGATGCATAGGTGGTGCAACCAGCAATGCAACAGGAATGACAGGCACCGGTCAACAAACCCATCTCCCCTTGGGAAGCCCAAATGGCTCTAGACAGAGGAGTGCCTAAGGGTGGGGTAGTGGAACCCCCTTGGTGAAGGGAATGTCCCCAGAAATGCAGATGAGCCAGAATTATGTTGGCCCATGGCATTAAAGGATCGCTACAGCACAATCAACCTGGAGTTTAACACGGAATATGCCTCACACCATTCAATTTAACTAACATACACCAGAGCTAAAGCCCTTGACTTCAGAAGGGCCAACTTCAATGAGCTTAGGAGACTAGTGCGGGAGGCACTGAGGGCCCAGAAGGTAGAGGAGATGGGAGTGCACGAGGGATGGTTGTACCTTAAGGGGGCGATCCTCCAGGCCCAAAGGATAACAGTCCCTGAGAGAGGCAAGTGGGGTAAGAGTGCTCAGAAACCTCCTTGGCTCAGCAAGGGCATTCAGCAATGCCTGAGGACTAAAAGGGGGGTGTACAACCAGTGGAAGGGAGGAGCTATCACCAAGGAGGAGTACTCCTCCTCAGCCCAGGAGTGTAGGAGGGCTATTAGGAAGGCCAAGGCAGAGATGGAACTCAGGCTAGTGTCCAGGATTAAGGACAACAAAAAGTCCTTTTTCTAGTACATTGGGAGCAAGAAGAGGGCACCAGGCAATGTAGGGCCCCTGCAAGATGCAAATGGTAATCTTGTGGCTATGCCAGACAAGAAAGCTGATATTTTTAACAGTTTCTTTGCTTCTGTTTTCTTGAACAGGGGCTGGGATATCCCACCTACCAGATGTAGGGACAATCTTGGGGATAGCTCTGTCAGGCCTTCAGTCAGTGCAGATGTAGTTAGGGATCTTTTGGAAGGGCTAGACATTTTTAAATCTGCAGGTTCAGATGCCCTCCACCCAAGGGTGTTGAGGGAGCTGGCAGGGGTCATCACGGAGCCTTTGGCCCGGCTGTATGAGCATTCATGGTCATCTGGCCAGGTGCCGGGGGATTGGAAACTGGCTAATGTGGTCCCAATTTTCAAGAAAGGGAGGAAGGAGGCCCCAAGTAACTACAAGCCTGTAAGCCTCACCTCGGTGCTTAGGAAGATCTTGGAGAGAATCATCAAGGAGCACATCTGTGGGGGGGCCAGTGGGGGAGATCATGCTCAGGGGCAATCAGCATGGGTTCATCAAAGGCAGGTCCTGCCTGACCAACCTGATTGCCTTTTATGACCAAGTAACTAAATCCTTGGATGATGGTGTC
>NW_005842176.1:1222580-1226929 GCF_000455745.1 Alligator sinensis
GGACAGGCCCTACAAGGAGAGACTGAGGGACCTGAACCTGTTCAGCCTCAACAAGAGAAGGCTGAGGGGGGACCTGGTGGCTGCCTACAAACTCATCAGGGGCGATCAACAGCAAATAGGTAGAGCCCTTTTCTCCCCAGCACCACCTGGGGTGACAAGGAACAATGGTAATAAGCTGATGGAGAATAGGTTTAGGTTAGAGATCAGAAGGCAATATTTTACAGTTAGGGTGGCCAAAATCTGGAACCAACTTCCCAGGGAAGTGGTCCTCACCCCTACCTTGGGCAAATTGAAGAGGAGGTTGGATGATCACCTGCCTGGAGTCTTGTGAACCCAGCATTCATTCCTGCCTGTGGCAGGGGTCTGTTCAGGTCCCTCCTGACCCTAGCTACTATGAAACTATGAAACATCTAACTTTTATTAATACATTAACTGTTAACTTGATAATATATATATATATATAGAGAGAGAGAGAGAAACACACTTAGTCCAGTGGTCTTACCCAATACCAGATGTTACTCCATCATACGGTCTGATGCCCGGTTAGCTTTCCTGCAAGTAGAGAGTCGTCATCTGTAGGAAGTCTTTTTGGCTGTTGTTCAGTCCAGATGTTATTGGATGACGACACACCCTTAACTTCATTGTTGTCCCCCTTTTATGCTTTTTCTTTAACTTCACTCCTCTCCTAACTCTTCATTTCCAGGTACCATTGACTGGTTTCCCTGTAATCATTATGCTGTTCATGTTTTTATCCTGTCAGCATATTCCTTTGTTCCAACAAACCCATCAAATGCACATATCTTAATTTGGTCATTTACCAGTGTCTTAATTTGGGCATACCCCAGACTCCTAATTTGGTATATTGATCAAAACTGGAAATTCCAAGGGCTCTGCAGTTGGGCATTGTCCAATCGGTCCCCTTTTCTCACCTTTCATTAACATATCCAATCATGTCATCCCTCTGATTTAGTCAGTTAGTGCCAAGTTCAGGTAATTTGAGCTAGTAACAAGGCTGATATTTTGATAATGCCAGAACATAAGCTTCCTGTGAAAGCAAACTCAAGACTATAGCTGATAGTGCAGATACAAAATGCAAAAGAAAAGTTCAAATAATAATAATGTAGTCCCCTTTTCCTCTTGCCTGCATTTGCTTTCCCCTCTTTGGATATATTTCTCCTCTTCTACCTTTTCTTCCTTCCTCTTTTTTTCACTATAAGATAAGGAATTGTGTTTTAAAGTTTGTATGTGTGTATTTTGTATCTCCCCTTGTATTTTGAAATTTTTATCTATTTGTGTGCCATGGCATTACTCTTGTAGCTTATATTTTATACTCTTCACCTTTTAACTAAATGTGTTTAGTTTCAGAAATAAGTTATACATTGTATCAATGTTAACAAGGGCAGGAATCAAACTGCCACTTCCCTGTATCAGGCTGGCCCCTGAAAGAGTGAGTGAATCAGTGATTGAATGTGTAACACAGTAGCAGGCTTCAGTAACAAGGGTCAGTTAACACCTATGAAAACCACAGATCAACTAAGGGAAGAAATCAATAGGAGACAATGTAGGAACCAGGAATTCTCTAAACTTCACTGATCAAGGGCTAGAAGCCCCGGTCTGAGTTAATCAATGCCGGGGACCAACTTTTGGGGCTGAATATCTCCAGATCGACCGCTTCCAGAGCCCTATTCAAAATTCATCAACGGACTCCCAAACCTGCATGTACATGCAGATGACCCCTGGGGCTGACAGATGCCCTCCAGTAGCCACCGAGGGAGAAGTCCCACGAGGGTCAATGACCCTTGGATTGGGCAAACCTGAAAACTGGGGAGTCACCAAAGTCTGCCAAGGACAGATAAAAAGCAGTGAAAAGTGACCCTCAGCAGCACCCTCTTGATCTCCAACTTGACCAGCACATGACCTGTCCAGCCAGAAGGACCAGCCGGCGACCCCTTTCTGGAGGATAACACCACGCTGGAAGACACCTCCACTGGCCATCAACAGCAGACTCCAGCGCTTGTGGGATAGGTATACCCGACTCTTGTAACTCGCTACTGTGTGTGTGCATGTGTGTGTGTGTGTGTGTGTGTGTGTGTGTGTGTGGGGACCAGCCCCAAGGTTTATGATTTGACTTCATTACAGTGTTTCAATCCACCTAATAAACCAGAATTTTAAGGATCCCATGTTGGACATTTGTAGCCAACAATAAGGCTATACAAAAGCTTAAGCAATGGTTAAATAAGGCTGAATATAAAATAAAAGTTCAAATAATACTATAATGCACCACTCAAGCAGGCGCAACTAAAGCTAAATGTGACAAGCTACCCTAACACAATGGCACCCACACTACTGCAATCACACCCATTCAGAAAAGGTGCAGTTGTGGACACAATAAGGCAGGCGCTTCCTTCAACTCAGAGTGGTGTTCTGGTTAGAAGCTGCAGCAGATCCATACCAATCATCTTGACCTTCATATTGCCATTGGAGTCCTATAGTCCCTGCTGAGAGAGAAGGTAGAGGCCCCATGGCAACCCCTTCCTTCTTTGTTTTGCCTAGGCGTATGCATCAAAGGTCTGTGCTCAATGGTTGATCATCCTGGTGAAGGACCTAAGCATTGGGCAGAGGCTCAGATGTCCAAGCAGCCCTACTTAAAATAATCATTGCTTGTTGGAATGTTTGTATTATGTTAACTGGACTTATACTGAATGAATTTTGGAAAACAGCCATAATTGATAGAAAACTACATCAACTGGGCATTGATATTGCAGTCCTCAATGAGATGAGACTTTCAGAAACTGGATCACTAGATGAAGTAAACTACCACTTCTGCTAGTTTGGGAAACCTGACAATAAACCAAAGATACATGGTGTCAGATTTACTGTTAAGAAGTCTATTTTCAGTGCATTTACCCCACTGGTATCTATTAATGAGAGGATCATGTGGCAAGATGTGAACATGAACTCAGCAACCCTGACTCTTCTGTCCAACTATGGACCAAAACTTGACTACTCCAAACAGCAAAAAGCTGAGTTCTATTCTCAACTGGAATAAATGATCAAGAATGTCCTTATAAGGAACAGCCTCACTGTTCTCAGTGATTTCAACACCTGTGTGGGAAAGGACTGGGTGCACTGGGGACACATCATTGGCCAACACAGCACAGATAGCCTCAACAAAAATGGCCAGTCTTTGAGCTTTGTGCCTCTTGTGAACTGATAGTCTTGAACACCTATTTTGCTGGCAGCAGCTGCAGCAAGGTCACATGGAAGCACCCCCCTGAGGACACTTGCATCAGCTTGACCTCACTTTGATCCATTTCAGAAACATTCACAATGTACTGTATTTTTGATGAATGTATAGTCCTGATTGTGACACTGACCATGCCCCTGTCAGGGCCAAGCTCCAGTTATACCCTAAAAAGATCCATAATGCAAAGCAAAAAGGCAATCCTCACCCCAACATCACTAACATGAAGAATGCTGACACTTGTGCAAAGTTTCAAAGTGCTCTTGAGCAGGTTTCTGAAAATGATCAACTTGATTCCCCTGATTCTGACACCTTGTGGGAAAATTTCAAGAACAAGATACTGGCTACTGCCAAGAATGTCTTTGGAACAACAAGGGAAAAACAACCTGCCTGGCTTTGAGTGTCTGAACATCTGCTGCTCCCACTCATACAAAAGAAAAAGAAAGCTCACCTAACTCTACTTCAACAGCTAACTAAGTCCAGAAATCTCAAGTTCAGAGAGGCTAAGACTGAGGTCCAGAAAGCCACCAGAGAATGTACCCAGAAGTACTAGCAAGACCTGTGCAAAAAGATTCAGGTTTGCTTTGAAAGAGAGGACATTCATGGTAACTTTGATGGAATCAAAGAGGCACTTTGTCTAACTTGTAAAAAGACTGCAAACCTGAAAGTGAAAGATGGTACCATACAGAGTGACAGGCAAGAACAACTTGACTAATGGACTGAGCATTACAAAGAACTCTACTCAAAGGATGCCATTATCTGTGATACAGCCTTAGCTGCCATTTCCCAGCTTTCAGCAATGCAGGAGCTGGACCAAACACCAACTCTCGAAGATATAGAGGAAGTTATCAAAGAGATTGCACCTGGGAAAGCAGCAGGCAAGGCTCAGATACCCCCGGAGCTCCTAAATTCAGGGTGGAGAAAGCTTGTGAGCAACATCTGCACACTTCTCTGCGCCTGCTGGGAAGAAAGCCACATACTCTAGGATTTAAAAGATGCAAAGATAATTACTCTGTACAAAACCAAAGGGAACAGAGCAGATTGCAACAACTACCGAAGGATGTCTGTGCTCAACATGGTCAGCAAGGTGCTTGCAAGGGTCCTG
>NW_005842176.1:1227136-1231996 GCF_000455745.1 Alligator sinensis
CATCTACAAGATCCTGTTGAAAACTGTCTGTCCACAAAAGGTGCTCTCCTTTTCCAAGTAGTTCCATGAGGGAATGAAGGCAACCATCCAGTATGAAAATGAAACATCATCTGAGTTTAGTATCAATACTGGCATGAAGCAAGGCTGTTTTAGCACCTACCAGCTTTGGAATTTTTTTCTCTTCCTTCTCAAGTACACGTTTGAAAATGATCTATTTGCTGTACTAATTGAATCAAGGATGGACAGCAGCTTGTACAACATCAGATGATTTCAGAGCAAAAGACATGTCATCCAGCTCACTATTTGAGATCAGCTTTTTGTAGATGACACTGCATTTGTCTCCAACTCCCCTAATGAATTGTAGATCATGATGAACAAGTTCTCTGATGCATGCACCAAGTTTGGCATGGCAATCAGTATCAAGAAAACAGCTGTCATGTCACAGGGCACTAACATTCTACCCAAAATCTACATCAATAATAGATCTCTGGATAGCATAGAACAGTTCTGCCTATCTTCGCTCAATTCTTACCAGTTCACTTAGCCTTGATAGAGAATTTGATGGAAGAATCAGCAAAGCCTCTGTCACCTTTGGCAAATTTAGATCACATGTCTGGAACAACAAGCTGCTAACCCTAACTACAAAGGTGTCCATCTATCAGGGTTGTATCCTCAGTACCCTACTTTATGGCTGTGAAAGCTGGGTCATGTACTCGAAGCAGGAGGGGAGATTGAACAGCTTCCACCTTCACTGTCTCAGAAAAATCCTTGGAGTCATTTGGGACCAACGGACCACCAACAGTGAGATCCTTGGGAGGACCTACCTATAGTCTATGCAGACTATACTGGATACTTGCAGGCTTCACTGGCTGGGACATGTGGAGTGCGTGTGTCAAGATCATTTACCAAAGGCTGTGTTCTACGGCCAATTCAAGAACTGCCCATGATGCAGAGGAAGGCCAAAGCTCCAATGACATGATAAAGCCAAGCAAGGTTTCAAGAAATTCAGCATTCCCACTGACAACTGGGAGAACCTTGCCCACAACCACTCAGTCTGGAAAAGCCAGGTCAAGGCTGGTGTGGTCACCATGGAGAGCCATCAGAGACCCCAGGATGAGGCCTGCAGGTGACAGGAAGCAGAATGTACATCAATCTCCATCAGACAAGTGGACCTGTAGCTTCTGTAGGAAGGCTTGCTGCTTGCACATTGGGCTCTTCTCCTACACCACTGCTAAGCAAACTGACTGACTGTTTTTGCTGTGTTCCCTTTCATCTGTCAAGATGTTGGGTGGCTGTATAGTTGCTTCAAACCACTGCAGCAAGAAAGGAAAGATCTTCTCCCTCTTCTTTATGTTATGGCAGTGTAACAGGGTGATCCGTCCCTTTAAGAGGGACCAGGCAGACTTGTTGAGAGAACTCAGCTGCAGGACATTTGGATAGATAGGGAATGTCAGGCTAGGAGCTATGGAAAGCTCCCAGAAGGGGAAGCAGGTGGAGGAAGAAGCAATGGTGATTTCAACTGCTTGCTGCCAGGAGCCAGAGCCAAAGGGTTCCTCCTTGAATTCCTGGGGTTTGATTTTG
Organism: Alligator sinensis; assembly: GCF_000455745.1. Taxonomy (NCBI): domain Eukaryota; kingdom Metazoa; phylum Chordata; order Crocodylia; family Alligatoridae; genus Alligator; species Alligator sinensis. Next base: position 1,228,718 of record NW_005842176.1, read on the forward strand.
TTTGCTGGTGCGTAACTTAAGGACTGTGTTATTTGAAGGACTGGCTGAGGAGCTACTCAGGGACAAAGCCTGCCTGCAAAATCCAGCACACTAGATAACCCACTTATAGCTTACAGGCAGCCCTTCAGATATTTGAATATGGGTATCATGTCTCCTCATAATCACATTTTCTGCAAGCTGAACATGCCAGTTTCCTTCAGCCTCTTCTCATATGGCCCTTAATAATTTCTGTCACCCAACTCTGGACCCTTCCCCACTTCTCCATATCCTTTTTAAAATGTGGAGCCCAAAACTGCACATAATAAATGGGGCCAAACCAGTGCCAAAAGGGGAACTATTGCCTCCCTTGTCTTGTACTTGATGCTTCTGTTGAGGCAGCCCAAAACCATATTCACCTTTTGTGTGGTTGTATCATACTGCAGACTCCTGTTGAGTCTGTGGTCTTTCAAGAGTCCTAGTTCCTTCTCCCCAGTGCTGCCATCCAGCCAGGTGCCACATTTGTCACCACTGAACTTCATTCTCTTAGCTCCAGCCCAGTTTTCCAATCTGTTGATATCCTTCTGAATTGGGCTGTTTTCCTCCAGTATGTATAAGAGAGTGCTTACCTCCAAGGGTGGCCATGGTGCCCCTTCATGGCCATGCTACACCCACCTTTGTACTCTGGCTCCCCAATTTGGCCTTGCCCTCTTGTCTGCCACACTTTGATGTTTAAATTAACATATTATTTTAGAAGGCTGCCTTCAGAGAACTGAAGTTTGAGTCTTCGTGCTTTACTCCACCTTGTTCATTATCAGGCTGCCAGCCTGCATGATTCTTACACCCTATCCTGAGTTGGACATGGTCTCGTTCTTCTCTGGGGCTGCCTGGCCCTTGCAGGCTTCAGCCCTTCTCCCTAGGCTTTGGCCCCAAGCAGCCAACTAGGCTTGGAACCCTGGTAAGGCTCTGCCTGGGCCTTGGCCCCTTACAACACAGAGTGTCTCCTAGGTGCTCCATCTGTGACCTCCTTTAGTTTTGATCACCTTGCACAGGTATTGACCCCCTTGGCCTCAGCCCTGCCTGTGCCTGGTTGTCAGCGCCCTTGGCCTCAGCCTCACCTTTACTACTTTTTTGGATCACTTGCCCCGCTAGACCTTCTCCTTTTGCCAGTTCCAGGTTGCCTTTTGGGGTACCTACCCCTGGCTCAATGATCTGGGCTGCAGCCCAGGTTGGGCATGTCAGGCCCTAGTCCGTAGCCCAAGACACTGGCACGTGCCTTTGGCTTATGCCCCTCTCCTTTTTGCTGGGCCCCCAGGCCGGCCTCACTACAATGGACCCTTGGAACACAGTGAAGAATCCCCAAACTCTAGAGGTACTTTTCTGGCACCCTTTGTAATGGTAGATTCCCTCAGGCATCCATTTGTGGCCTTCTTCTCCCCTTTAAGTCACCCCAAACCTCACAGTAAGCAAACTCAAAACCAAAACATGTAACCTCTCCCCCTGTTCTCTGTTTACAGCTCCCCGCAGAGCTCCTGCACTTGTGGGGAACTGAGTCAAATTGGTCTTCTAGCCTTTGGCTGGTTAGGATATATGTATGGAGCAAGACAAGGGCTATGGTGGCATGTGCATTAAAGGGCAGAGGAGTTGCAGTGTGTGGAGGAAGTAGAAAAGGGAATTCTGTTTGCATGAGTGTTGGGAGGGCACACTGTAAAATGGCAGGGCTCTGGGCTGCACATGAATAAAAGTGTGAAAGGCTGGGGCCACATGCATAGTGTGTGTGTGTGAGTTTATAAGGACAGGAGCCTTCGGATATGTATGTAAAGGCCAGGGTACGTGCGTGTGTGTGTGTGTGAATGGGCAAGGGCACTCTCTAGTGGTGTTAATAAGATATCAGGAAAGAGGGCTCTGATCTGTGTGGCTGTGTGGGTGATAGGGGTGGACTGTATGTGTGCATGTATATGTGTGTAAGAACATTGGGTTCCTGTGTAGAATTGTGTAAGGGCAGGGGGGTCTTCTGTGTGTGTAAGCTCAGGGCCCCAGGGACCTGGGGGAACTCAGCTGATAGGGCTCACACATGGGCAGAGAACTCAGGCAGCCTTGGCTTGGAGACAGGGACTGTACCTGGCCTTCAGCCAGGGGCAGCCCAGAGGCCTTTTGCTCCGCAGCCCACCAGCTGTGCCGTGAGAGTTACCTTGCTGAGAACACTGCACAGCATCTCTTAATGCTGGGAAAATGCTGTTAGTGCAGCCAGTTTGTCTTGCTGCTGAGGGGATGAGCAGTCCTGCTTAGCCCTGCAGCCAAAGCTCAGATTTATCAGACCTGACTGCCACTTCCCTGCAACTTCCTGACTGCCACTTCCACCCCAGGAACCCCTGACCCAAGTTCCTTTATAGCAGTGTGCTCCTGGAGACTTTTCCCAATGTGCATCAGTAAAAGTGGCAGCTGTTCATTTGAAAGAGTAAGGTTGGTTTTCTGTTTCTATCTTCAAAGATTGCTGTACTATTCCCTGCTCCGGGTAGAAGAGTAGGTAGAATTCCCAACACCACAGGATACCACCTGCATTGACTGCTGCCTGTCTTGGGCTGGGAGAGGCATATAGCTATAGGCATATAGCTGATCCTTCAGTGGGAGATGTTTTCCATGGACTCTGTGAATATGTCTACATACCTACTGCCTAGGAAATGACCTGCTTGGTGGCACGGAAGCGGAAAGGGATCTTGGAGTCCTAGTGGACTCCAAGATGAACATGAGTCGGCAGTGTGACGCAGTCATCAGAAAAGCTAATGGCACTTTATCTTGCATCAGCAGATGCATGACGAACAGATCCAAGGAGGTGATACTTCCCCTCTATCGGGCGCTGGTCAGACCGCAGTTGGAGTACTGCGTGCAGTTTTGGGCGCCGCACTTCAAGAGGGATGTGGATAACCTGGAGAGGGTCCAGAGAAGGGCCACCCGTATGGTTAAGGGCTTGCAGGCCAAGCCCTATGAGGAGAGACTGGGGCACCTGGACCTCTTCATCCTCTGCAAGAGAAGGTTGAGAGGCGACCTTGTGGCTGCCGATAAGTTCATCACGGGGGCACAGAAGGGAATTGGTGAGGTTTTACTCACCAAGGCGCCCCTGGGGGTCACAAGAAATAATGGCCACAAGCTAGCAGAGAGCAGATTTAGACTGGACATTAGGAAGAACTTCTTCGCAGTTCGAGTGGCCACGGTCTGGAACGGGCTCCCAAGGGAGGTGGTGCTCTCCCCTACCCTGGGGGTCTTCAAGAGGAGGTTAAATAGGCATCTAGCTGGGGTCATCTA
>NW_005842176.1:1232476-1233656 GCF_000455745.1 Alligator sinensis
CCTCCTCCTGCATTCCCCACTGTAGCCCGCTTGGACAGCCGCCCCCAGAACCGCCCCCACCACCCACCCCCAGCACCACGCTCACTGCAGACGGTTCTCTGCAAAACACTCCACTGTCCTCACAACAAGCAGACTCCCTCTCGCCACTCCCTGCCCAACACCAGAGCCCCTCCACCACCCACCCCATCCACCACCCACGAAACACCTTCTTCCCTATGCAAACTACTTACAAGTGAAACATTGTGGTTGTATGCATGCCCTCCCAGGGTGTGTGGCCATGGGATGGTGATGCCTAGGGGGTGGAGCCTGGGGACATGTGGCCAGTGCCCCAGCACAGGGGTGCGCATACCACAGTGAGCTTGACAGGGGGCGGGACGGGGCTTTCCCATGGGTGACAGCGGCTGCTTCTTCCCTGGTGTCGTGGAAACACACGCAGCATACTTTTGGGTCAGGTCAGCAGAAGCTTTTATTTAAAAGAAACTACAGCTGTAGGGGGGACTCCAAAGCGACATGGATCTCCCAAGCACTTGGAAGGGGTCCCCCCCCAAGAGCAAAATCAGGAGGCTTATATATTTTTTAACAGTTGTTTATAACTCACGTGATCATATAGTGAAATTAGCATGAAAAGCGGCTATAATATTATTTTATTATTTCTTTGTTGTAATCAGGATGGGAACTAATGGGGGAGGCGAGGTTAGTTTATAAACCTCCTTCTTGCACCTGTAAATCAGAGTTGTATATATTTTTTGCTATCTTCAAGGCCGCGGTGAGCGAAGCAGTTGCAGAGGAGTTACAAAGAACAAACACTTTCTCTTATCTGTTCTACTATACAGAGCCAGCAATTCCCACAAAGCGGTTATGTCATCTTATAACTAAAATAGTCAAAGTTTAAGGCATATATTTTTTCTGATTCCACAGTCCCCCCCCTTTGAGACTATTTAGTCTCACTTTACCCTTAAATTTTTATTCTCATGAGCCCCTCTATTTCATCATGCAGCCTTTTATGTTTTTTTTTAATCTGCTCACACTTTTGTAATATTATTATTTTAGATTTTGTTGTGGGTTTTTTTGTCTTGCTAAAGCTTCTCCTGCTGGCTTTTATGCAGCAGAGGATCAGTTGTACTAAGACATAAAACATTATCAGAACTATTAAGACAAACAATATTTTATACAGGATTTT
>NW_005842176.1:1237997-1254747 GCF_000455745.1 Alligator sinensis
TGGCTTGGCAGGGTTCAAGATGATACGCACTGGTTCAGCACTCAGCATGTGCCCCACTTCATTTGCATGGGTGGACCACAGCTGTGGAGGTACTCGTGCCAACAGTTCCTCTTGCAAGTAGGAAGTGTCAGGTTCAGAGTACTCCTGGGTTAGCAAAGCCACAAGCTCAGTTTCCCTATGTTCTGGTACCTCAAGGTAAACACCATCTGGGCTACAATAAATCACGCATCCCAGTTTACACAACAAATCCTTACCAAGAAGGTTGACAGGTGCACAGGGGCTAAGAAGAAAGGCATGATTTTCAGACAAAGGGCCAATAGAGATGGAGACAGGTTCAGAGACGGGATGTGGGATAGGTTGTCCGCCTATACCGACAGCATTTATAGTTTCAGGAGAATAAGGTAGAAAAGGAAACTCAGCAGCCTTTAGCGTGGAGCGGGATGCTCCGGTGTCGACAAGACAGGAGACAGGTTTACCAGAAATAAGGCATTCAACAAACGGACCAGATTGGTCAGTAGCAAGCAAAGGAGCGATGATGTCACTGTCCCTCAGGCTGTCCTATTCAACACTGGGAAAATTGACAGGAAGTGGAGGTGGGGGCAGGGACTGGGGTCTGGGTCCTTGGCCGGGGCGCTTGGGGCATTCTGATTTCCAATGTCCTTCTTGCTTGCAATAATGACATTGGTTCCCATAGCCTGGGTTTTGTGGGCTCAAGGATCTATCTCTTCCCCTGAATCTACCCGGGCCTCCCCTTCCCCGTCCTCGTCCCCTTCCTCTACCTGGACCCTGCAACTGAGAAATCTGTAAGGCCATTAACTTAAACTCGGCATTGTCTTTAGACCGTTCCAATTTGTTATGAAAATGGTTAGCCGCAGCAAGGACTTCAGTCAAATCTTTAGTTTCCCAGCCAATAATTACTGTTTGAATTTTCTCAGCAATTTTAGGGTTAAGTCCCTGGATGAATGCTGCCACTATTGCTTGTTTAGCATTTCCGACTGGGTTATCCATTCCTGAGTATCGTTCAAATGCCTGTTTGAGGCGTTCCAAATAGTCACTGGGGTGTTCATTTTTGTTTTGTTTACAGGTATTTATTTTGGTCCAGTCTGCCTTTTTTGGGCAAATTGTGAGAACTGCCTGAACCAAAGCATTTCTCTTGTCAATAAAGTCTTGGCCAATCCCTGGGTTTTGATCTGGCCAAGTACAGGCAGCATACAGACGTAGCATAGTTTCCTTGGGCAAAATCGATCGCATGAGCTGATTAATGTCAGCCCATGTTGGATTATAACAATTTATAACAGTCTGCAATTCTTCCTGAAATTTTTCTGGGTCTTCCCTGATTTTGGGGAATTTTTGAGTTAAATTGTAGAGATCACCTGGAGTCCAGGGTGCATGCACGGTTACTATATTTTGTCCATCGGTGCCAATGCCTGGCATTTGTCTTAGGGGGTAAACTTGTGCAGCTCGGGATCTAAGATTGATGGGAGATCTTTCCATGCCTATTCCCATTCTTCTAAATACACCTGTGGTGGGTTGTGACCCAGGAGTAAATTGCCACACTGGTGATGATTGAGTGGCAGATATGGTGGATGAGTCCAGACTATTAAGCTCCGTGGATGGATTTACTGAAGGAGCTTCAGCTAATGAGTTAATAGCCTGGGCTGCAGCCTGATGTTGAACCGGTTGTTGCTGATGTGGGAGTCCCAGGAGAGCAGGGTTCGAACAAAGGTCAAGGATATCCTCTGCTGGCTCCGGTGGTGGGGGCGCCCCGGGCAATGCTGGATACATCGGAGCGGTGGCCGGCGTGTAATTTGGGGGAGCAGCCAATTTCTCCCGAACAGCTTGTAACTGCTGTTTTAATTTTTCTTGAGAGTCTTTTAGGCTCCTAGTTTGAGATTCTGTCCGCCTTTTGGACATTTCATCATACCAATAAAAGAACGCGTCCCACTGGTTTTGTGGTGTTTTGGATCCACGGGACTCTAAAGCCCCTCTTAAGTGCACTATTTTATCCTGATCAAATGTTCCTTCTTGTGGAAAATGCTTCACAGGATCATCCCTAGTATACCAGTTCCACTTATCCAGGTACTTGCAAGCCTCGGGAGAATAGTGTGTGTACATAAAGTACGCCGGAGTCCCCTTAGGGGGGACGGGAACTTGTTTAGACTGACTCGTTCCCATTTTCAGTCACACAGGGAGACGTAGGAGAGGCTTATTTAGGATGTCCGGGCCGCTCAGTGCCTTGCCCCGCAGTTTTTCACTGCCCAGACAAAAGGCTTCTGACCCGACACCGGCTCATAAAATGGAAATGGGAATGGGAAACACAAGAGGAATCCTTTCACTCCTGCTCTCGGCAGAAGCTACTGGGACAAGGGGTTTGGAAAAGACAAAATCACTCAGACGCCCTGTCCACTGGGTCACGAGGTTTCAGCTGGGCCCCCTTGCTTTCGACGCTACCTTTTTTAGGCAGAATCGGGGCGGCTAGACCCAGCCTTAGTCCCAGACCTGGTCAGTGGCTCATTTTTCTAAATGCACACACACACATTTATTCAATCACTGGGAAGCCCTGTCCACTGGGTCACGAGGTTCCAGTTGGGCCCCCTTGCTTTCAAAACTGCCCTGTCAGGCAGAATTGGGGCGGCTGAACCCAACCGTAGTCTCAGACCTGGTCAGTGGCTCATATTTCTAAATACACACACATGCACATTCATTCAGTCAGCCAGACCTCCTCCCCCACACCGCCTTAGTTAATTAACGACAAGCCCGATGTGCTGTAGGATGAAGGTGCTTCATACAGTTTCTCCCTAAATAAAACGTACGTTACCAGACACAAAATGGGATCCTTTACCAGACAGAAAATTTTAGCCGGCAGTAAGGTTCAGACTGACCTGTTTTAACAAGGTTCAGATCCAGTTACCACGGCCAAGTTGGGAGCCTACAGGCAGTCCTCCTCCGAAACCCCAATAGAGATTTTGAATTAGGTCTCTTACCTCTCAAGTTTGGCGCCTCGGGGTTCGGGGGGGGCAGTCTGCGGTCCTCCTTTCTCAGCCTGTGGTCTGGATCCGAGTCACGGCACCAGGAATTGTCGTGGAAACACACGCAGCATACTTTTGGGTCAGGTCAGCAGAAGCTTTTATTTAAAAGAAACTACAGCTGTAGGGGGGGATTCCAAAGTGACATGGATTTCCCATGCACTTGGAAGGGGTCCCCCCCCAAGAGCAAAATCAGGAGGCTTATATACTTTTTAACAGTTGTTTACAACTCACGTGATCATATAGTGAAATTAGCATGAAAAGCGGCTATAATGTTACTTTATTATTTCTTTGTTGTAATCAGGATGGGAACTAATTGGGGAGGCGAGGTTAGTTTACAAACCTCCTTCTTGCACCTGTAAATCAGAGTTGTATATATTTTTTGCTATCTTCAAGGCCGCGGTGAGCGAAGCAGTTGCAGAGGAGTTACAAAGAACAAACACTTTCTCTTATCTGTTCTACTATACAGAGCCAGCAATTCTCCACAAAGCGGTTATGTCATCTTATAACTAAAATAGTCAAAATTTAAGGCATATATTTTTTCTGATTCCACACTGGAATGGGCGGCTCCCTCTCTGGCAACTGGTGGCCAGGACCAGCAGGGCTGGCATGGGGTCCTGGTTCTGCTGCAGGCAGTGCCAGCTTCATGAAGCCAAGGTGAACAGCAGATCTGGGCCCAGGTGGGGGACCCGGGGAGGGAGCCAGGGCCATGGAGGTGTCTGCTGCTGGGCAGCAGGAGGCTGTCACAGGGCAGGCTGGGCTAGGCAGTGGGCAGTGCAAAGCACAAAGGTGAGTGCCAAGGCCAGGATGGTGTCTAGCACCTGGTGGTCCTCTTTCATAGCTTCCACTTCTCTGGCTATGAGTGCGCCCTGCTCCTGCAGGGCCTCCATGTGCTCCCACTCCAGGGCCAGGAGCTGTTGTCTGAATTCCTGGTCCCACATTTCATAGATTTCATAGACATCAGGGCTGGAAGGGACCTCGGAAGATCATCGAGTCCAGCCCCCTGCCCAAAGGGCAGGAAGTCAGCTGGGGTCATAGGATCCCAGCAAGATAAGCATCCAGTTTCATCTTGAAGGTGTTCAATGAAGGCGCTTGAACCACCTCTGGTGGCAGGCTGTTCCAGACCTTGGGGGCTCGGACAGTAAAGAAATTCTTCCTTATGTCCAGCCTGAAACGATCTTGAAGTAGTTTGTGACCATTCGACCTCGTCATCCCTTGGGGCGCTCTGGTGAACAAACGTTCCCCCAGATGCTGGTGGTCACCCTTGATAAACTTGTAGGTGGCCATCAGATCACCCCTGAGCCTGCGCTTTTTCAGGCTAAAGAGCCCCAGGGCTCTCAGCCTGTCATCGTAGGGTCTGTTTCCCTGACCTCTGATCATGCGCGTGGCTCTTCTCTGGACTCTCTCAAGCTTCTCCACATCCTTTTTGAATTGTGGAGCCCAAAACTGGACACAGTACTCCAGCTGCGGCCTCACTAAGGCTGAGTACAGGGGGAGAATGACGTCCCGGGATTTGCTTGAGAAGCATCTATGGATGCAAGCCAGCGTTGGCAGTCATGTTCTTTGCCCACCGTGCATCCTGGCAGGCAATGTCCTCCACCCACCACATCTGTTCATCTGCCATACAGTCCTTTGTGGCCATTACCAACCAGATCAGGAGAAGGGTCTGGAGCCAGGGAGGGCCCTCCCCACAGTGCAGGGCTTACCATGTAGGTGGGGCTGGTGTGCCTGGTGGCTTTGGTTGGTTCTAGCCGGCGGCGATGGCTTGTGGCTCCTGGTGGACTTATTGGGTGGTAGGGCACAGTGTGCGGGTGCCCAGGCAGGGCCCACTCCTGGGGAGGAGCTGGCGCTGCTGGTAGTTGGCGGTGACATGGTTGGCTGTGCCTCATGGCTGGGGCTGAGATTGTGCAGCTGTCAGGGCAGGCACTGGCCTGGGCTCCCCGAGCTGCTGGTGGAGGCTGGGAGCAGGGAGCTCGGTGGGATGGGCTGCTGGTGCCCTGAGGGGCCTTCCCCCAGCAACACTTCACTGAGGTAGTGGTAGGGCTGACTGGGAGCAAATTTGCTCCTGGTTAGCTTCTACATATGTGCTACTGTGCAGTTACTACTTATGAGTAAATTTGCTACTTGAATTTGCAGGTAGCAAATTTTCTCACAAGTAGCAAAGTTTACTGTGCAGTAAGCACGTGCACATGTAGACGTCAACGCTTACTGTGCAGTAAATTACACTGCTTCACATAAAGTGTCTCATGTAGGCTCACCCTGTGAGTTGTTATTTGTGCTATGGATGTACCCAGTGTTCCCACTACATCCCTTGTGCCAGAAGAGATCACCTTGCTGCTAAGAGCCCTTGATCAAAACAGGAAGAAGTGTGGAGGATAAGGGTTATTATCTGTCCCTATTCCATGAATGCACAGGCAGGCTAGAGACACAAGCAGGTGCAGTGAGGTGCTCAAGGCCACCAGAAGAGTTTGTAATAGAGTCAAGACCTGAACCAAGGTGTCTTAAGACTCAGTCCAGTGTCATAGGCCAGGACTAGGAGTGTAAAGACCCCTCCTTCCACAGAAATGTATAATTATGCTTCCAGGCACAGAAAGCCTCATCAGATGAAGGATTCCACTGAGTTTTGGATGCTTTAAGACTGTTAGTATTGGGGTTTTCTCAATACAGCAGGGACCAGTCATGGGAGACCTTGGCCACCCTGCACTCCATGTCTGATGGGGTGTGGTAATTAGTCTGTAAAGTGACATGAAAATTAAGTCCCAAATTTGTTTCCGAGCTCTAGCAGCCCCTAGTAGCATCAGCTCAAACTGCACTGGATCCACCTCCCACGCCAACCCCCTGATCCAGCTCGTGCCCACCTGTGCACTAGGAGGGGCAATAAAGAATGTATCCTCTCCTAGACTCAGAGCACCTTCCAGCCCCTTGAGTGCTAGACAGCTGGATGAGGACATGTAAGAATATGTAGATCACTGGAGCCAGGGAGCATCCAATGGGCCCTGGGCTGGTGAGCTGAGAAACTATGTAGCTCAAACCAGAAGCAACTGGCAAGACACTGCACATGTCCTGTTCATGATGAATGGGGCCTTCTGTAGTACAGGGCCATATGGCAAATCTACAACTGTCCTGTGCTTGTTGGATTGTGTTGTGTCAGAAACTAACCCCAGCCACAGAATATGGCTGAGAGGCACTGGCAGAGGCCACTGGGGTGCAGCAAGACAGGAATAAAAAAGGTAAAGCTACAAGTTGGGACTGAAGGGCATAGACAGAACTGTGCATGCATGGAGCCTGGGCTGAAATAACAGAGGAGGATCAATTAAGAAATAATCCTCACACTGGAAGACAAGGACGTGTATCCCATACTTCATCAGTAGAGTGCAGGCAGGGACCATATGCAATCTGTTAGAGACCAAAGAGGCATGCCAATGATTTTATACTGCTTTATTCTGTTGCTGTCATTGTTACAGGAGGAAAGGGTGAGTCAGGAGTGTAGAAAAGCTTGGGGACATTGAACTAGCAATAAGGTGCAGGATAGCCTGACTGATAGACTGTGTTGAGGCTCCAGAGAAGTGGAAACTGTACAGGGTCAATACTCTGGCACTTTTCCAAAGGAAAGAATTGTGTGCTCAGGCTATGGGAGCCAGGCCTATCTGGTTGTTAGCTCTGTCGAAGACAGCGTAGTACAGGCGGATGAAGACATCGCCAAGGATCCAGAGCTCTCCAGAATTGGTGGGGATGTCAATACCTTCAAAGCCACTTGCGCAACTGCCTTGTGACTGCATCAGAAAAAATGCAAGGTGAGCATCGAGCTTGAGATCCACCAACCCCCTGATTTAGCACTCCAGGTGAACTGTATGTGTCTGCACTTGTGCTGTCTCATAAGACATCCATTGGGACTGGGCAATGGCATGGATGGGGGATGTCTAAGGTGAGGCTGGAGGGTGAAGACAATGGTGCTGGTCGGTACAGCCTTTCCTCACCCAACCAGATAGTGTTCCTGGGAGCTGTTACAATAGTTCCATTCTTTCATTACAGTGGGGAGAATGCTTTTATTATGGAGAAGGCATCTCCAGCCTTTCCCAATACACACTTGTGGAGCACAAGGGGGTGACAATGCTTAATCTAGTTTTCCTTGGTGATATCATGAGAAAAGAAGCTCTAGGGGCTGACTCTGTCAGCTTCTTTGACATCACCTTCATTCTGGGCTCCCTTGCTTCTGACCCTTTCTCCTTACAAACCCTGCTGTGGGAAAGGCCCAGTGCATCCCTGGCACTTAGGGCAGACCCTGAACTGTATCTCAGTGCTGCTCCTGAAGCCCTATGATCTATATTTCCAGGGGGCAGGTACCTGTGTGCTCAGCACAACCATCTGAAGCACAAACCCTCATGAGGAAACCGCAAGGTGGCTTTCTGCATAGGAAACTCACCTCAATGATGTAGGCACTGGCAGGCACAGAGAACTCAATGCCATTGATGGTGAAGATGATGCTGGGCAGGCTGTCAATGGCACTGCAGCTAATGACGTACTGCAGGGAGGAAGACAATGAACAGAGAAAAGGATCAGTCAATAAAATCCCCTGTGAGTGCCATCAGGCCGAGGGAGGAGGCACAAGGCTAGAAATAGGGTGTGGGTGAGATAGAAGGATCATGGATAATGACCAGATGAAATCACTTCTAAGGAGTGATCCTGGCACCAGAGTCTAAAACCCTCTGTGGCCAGAGCTAATGGACTGGCTTTGTCAGCTCAGAGACAGGAGACTTGTGAGCCACTGACCATGACCTGGCTTTCATCAGAGATGCAGAAGCTTGTCCTGTGCTCACATGGGTGACTCACACAGGATGCTGGAAATGTCAGAGTAAGTGATGAAGGGATGGCATCCTGTGGTCAGGTGCACAGGGAAGCAAATTCCCATAGATCCAGGGGGCTCAGTTACATCTGTGCATAGCAGAGCCCTCTGTCTATATCCACCCCTCCCCACTGCACTAACCTGGCCATTGGAGTCCTGGGTGGCACCGATGGCACTCTGGATGTTAGAAATGGCACTAGGGGGCCCAGCCAGCAGAGAGGTGCCAGTGTCAATAATAGCCTGGCAGCCAGAGGTACAAGCGACGGCCTGGCCGCCCATGGTGATGCTGCAAGAAAAGAAGTCAGGTGAACACCCCCCACAAGACTTCTGATCTCATGCCCCCTCAGCCTTTAATGAGTCCAGTTGGAGGGAGCTGTCTCTTGGCTCTGTCTGCCAAGAACTTTCTCTTGCTTTCTCATCCTAGACTTCTTGCTTTGCTTTTGGCTCTTGCTCCTTGTCCTTCCACATTCTGAGACTGGAAAGGGGTTGCAAGCAGGTGTAGGTGGATTCTGTAACTAGCCTGGACTCTGTCTATTGCTACAGAAATTTTGGCAAATCAGAGTGGGCTCCTTGCGTGAACGAGGTTTGGGTCACTGGCCTACCCTTCTAGCTGGACAGCCTTCTGCCCAGAGACCTTTGCTGCTATGCTTTTTCTGTCTCTCCCCTTGTTTGAGCTCCATACATGGAGCTCCCTCTGTCTCCCAGAAGCAACTCATGCCTATTTACTTGTTGTTTCCAAAAACCCCATGGGACTCAGTGAGTGGGAAGGACCAAGTGGTGGGAGTTACCTGTCCACAGTGATTTGCCAATAGGTTTCAGCAGACAAAGGAATCCAGTTCAGGCTCCCAGAGTAGCAAGATTGGTGGATGCCTCCGAACATGACAAAGCTCCCTTCCTCGTCATTACTAGAGAAAGGTTAGGGGAGAGTCATGCAGTTAAGGGAGGGTCTGGTTACAGAGACAATGGCAAATCCCTGGCCTGTTAAAGAAGAACCAGGGCAGTGGAGTGCTGCAACAAAGTCAGAATAGGGCACTTGACAGTGGAGTTGAGCACATCATCATCTCATGTGGAAACAGGGCATGATGGTAGGGGACAGGGGTGCTGCAGTTGAGGATACATTCTTGCTTTGAGTCATAAAGGAGTAGAGCTAGTAGAGACCGCAAAAGGTCACCTAGTCCACTCCCCTGCCCGAGGCAGGATCATCTGTATTCAAACCATTCTATACAATCCACAATTAAACTCTATATATGATGACTGCCAACCTTGGCACAACACAGACCTAACACCCTAACCTGCCATGGTTAAAGGAGGGAAATCATGGCAGCCAAAGTCTTGTTTCTATAAAATGTTGTCGTTATGCACTCAAGAGGTCCCAGGCAGAGGGCCACAACCTCACTATAGAGCAGGACAATAACCCCCACAGTTTTTACAAATCTGAGTATGGGGTAAAATTTCTTCCTGACCCCAGATATGGCTATCAATCTGCCTCTGAGCAGACAGGCAAGACCCTTTAGCCAAGAATCTGCAGCTTTGCTCCTAGTAGGAACACTAATGTTGCCCTAAAGTGAGATCTTTCCAGATCTCAAGAGAAAAAATTGTTGGGCCCCACCACTAATTGAATGGAAGACATGCAGGCCCAACTTTTACAGCCTGTGGTGCTGGTGATATAGTATGTGATCTCCCTCAAAGTTAATCCTGAGCGGATGGCTAAGTTTGGTGTTAACCGCTACAGAGATGCTGGGTTTGATATGGGAGTACTTCTGCCTCTCAGAGTCAGTATGTCAGTGACTTAGGATAGCATCAAGCAAGCCTGTGAGGCTTTTCTTTACTGTGGTCACATAAAAGAAATAGACCATGATGCTCTGAATTAACTATTGCATAGACCATCCACAGGCACGGGGGAATGACCAGTATACTGACCAAATTCCATCCTGGGGAACTGCTAGAGCTAGGGAAGCACTTTTCATGTACGTTGTTCTTCTGAGATAACACAGTTTTGACGTAAACAGTATTACTAAAAGGAAAATGTCCATCTTTCATAGGGCATTCCCTCACCAGTCCCAAATAATAAACCATGGAAAACTATTTTGTCACCAAACTAAGGTGTTTTGATTCAGATATGCCACAATGATGGCTCATTAGAGTTGTATATTCGTTTTTTTCTTCCCCTACCCTTTTCAGTAGGTGGGGCTGACTATTTCCCATTCTGCACCTTAACTACAGTCTCCCATTATGCTATTGCCTTATTTTTTCATGAGGGGAAGTAATGTCACACTTTGGAAGATTTAACCCAACAATGGAGAGCAACTGATACACAAAAATGAGGTTACAAGGCATCCAAACTACAATTACTATGCAGCAGCATGACAGCATTTTCAAATGAAAATGTTTTGGTTTGGAATTTTTTGCCAGAAAGTCTAAATTTGCCATGAAACAAAACTGGCCAGGTCTAAAACTAGATTCTTCCTTAAGGAAACTCCCATCTTTGCTTTTCATTGTAAATATTATTAGTTTGTCATTGTAGGCATTAACTTCCACTGCCAACAGTGTGCTTTGCCCCTATGAGAGGAACTGACACATTCCACCTCAGAGCTGCTTGCATTGTGTACTTTCTGAAGGAAACCTCTGACTTCCTTTTTATGACAGGATCTACACAATTACAAATCTCACTTCTGGCAGAGGAGCTATCTCCAGGCCTGACTTACGAGCTCAGGTAGACAGAGAAGAGGTCCTGGGACACCAAGTTTTGGCTCATCATGTTGTCAAAGACGGGGGTGGCTCCAGAGGAAGAAATGCTGGGGAAGGCCAGACCCAGGATCCCATCAAAGGGTGCATATTCAAGGAAGGTGCCGGGCTCAGTCTCACTCACGCCGAAGATCTGGTTGACCACCTGAATGCTTCCGACCTTGTGGGAGAGATGGGGAGGATAAGACACAAACCACCTCCTGGGAAGAGCTGTCCATTCCTTATGGGGCCTTGCAAGATGGGGAGTTCTCTGCCTTATCTCAGAAGCCACTATTTCCTCCATTCTGCTCTCCACAAAATAAGTATTTACTGTTTCTTGTTAAGGCAGAGAAGACCTTTCTGTTGTGTGGGTAACTTAAGTGCTCTAATATTCATGCACTTACTTGGATTCTCTTTAATTTGCTTTGGGGGGTGCTCCATGGGCTGTGATCCAAATTTTGGGTCCTTCTGAGCAAGAGACCCCAAGACACAGCTCTGTGAGAATGCAGCTTCAAAAGATTGTGCACCCCTTTCTAATCCTCCCTCAGGTGCTCCCTGTCAGTAGAGTTTATCTCAGTTGGTGTGTGGGACTCACTGCCTCTTTTGTGCTGGAGGCAGAATACCAAAAGCCATACTGGAGGAAAAAGTTAGCACTAGACTGAAATGTGCTAAACATACATGCCCCAGTGTGATTGTAGGATACGGTATCTGCATAAAGCAAATGTTGCAGATGGATAAAGCTGTTTCAGATAAGAACCAGGAGGCTATATAGTGTTGCAGGTTGGAAGAGGACAGGGAACAGAGGGAGGATAGTTAGCAGGGGCTTCAAAACAATGACAAGGACATGGTTCAGAGAACAGTATTCCTGGGAATGGGTGGCAGGGGAGGAGAAAGGAGTTTGGGGCTGTAGAAATGAAAGCAATAGGACACTAGAGCATGACAGCGAGTGGCAGAGACAGAGGGGAGAGACAGCTGATCCCCTGTGTCTGGGAGAATCAGAAGGGGAACTCTATTAACGGCTCTCTTCACTTCATCATATGAGTCTGGATCTGCAAGAGCCCTGAAGGGATCTTGACTTTAAACTTCTTAAAACCAGGAAATATAAATGAAGGTTCAATCCTTAGAAGGAAGAATGAGGGTCTAGTGGGAACTAGGTGGCTTGAGGCACAGTTGGGGAAGCCTCCAGGGGTACAGGATTCTATTTTGCAGCATGGGACCTGGCCCAGTCTATAGCTCAGGCTCCAGAATCAAGAAAGTGCCACAGTCTACTAGGATACTGCCTGTGATGGGTGTCCACAGCAGTAGAGGGCACTAGAAACAAGGAGTAGGGGTTTTACATGCTAAGGGGTTTCATAGTGCTAATGGTTTTACGGGCTGGCTTGACATTTTTCTGGGGAACTTGCAGAACATGGGGGCTGCAAAAGCTGGAGGGAAGTGTGCCCATCTTCCTGTATCTTTAAATTTACTGTAACCAACATGGCACACAACTCTTGGGATATGGAATAGTTGCCATGTCTGTGGTTTCTTTCCTGGCCCAGTCACCACAACTCCCTGCTCCTAATATGCCCTGTGCTTATGAGGGAAAAGGTAACTAAGTGGGCAAAAGTAGGCAAAGCACAATGATCCCTGGCTCTCTTTCTCCAACACTCATTCTCTGGCTTCATCCTGTCCCTACCCTCCCTCTCTGTCTCTGCCATTCTTTTGGTTCCACACCTCAGGTGCTCCTCACCAATCCCTATCCTTGGCTGAGGTACTTAAACCCTTCCTTATCATTTACCTCAACAGTGTCATAGGCCAGGAAACCAGTCATGCTGCCAGTGCCATACTGGATGGAGACGCTTTGGCTGGTGGCCTGGTATGTAGAGGAATCCTGTGGGTTGAATTGATTGTGATTGCCTGCAAGGAGAGAAGAATTGGATGATTACACACTGGTCCCTCCTGGAGCTAAGGACAAGGCAGTGTTAACTGCTGGAAGAACTGGGCGATGAGGGTGTTTAATATTTTCCCACCCAAGGCAGGCATGAAAACTTGTGCTCATGGTTACAGTCTCTGCTGAATGCTGCTCTGGGCACAATACACTGCCAGCACATTCTACAAGAAGGAAGTCTTTTCTATTGGGCTCTTTGATCTGGATTGGGCTTCTCACTCCTTGCTCTGCTGGGAGGAAGTTTCATCCTTGGCACCAAATGAGGCAGGTTTTCTAGTGTTACTGAATGGGGCCTTGTTACCTGCTTCATGTAGGTTGCAGATGGCCCTGCTTTGAGCAGGAGGTTGGACTAGATGACCTCCTGAGGTTCCTTCCAACCCTAATTTTCTATGATTCTGTAATTCTGTCAGAGAGATCACCACATGTGTGAGTTGCCAGGCACCCTCACCATTACACAAGGGCTGACAAAGTCTAAACTGCTTCACAGGCCCCCTCCATCACTACCAAATCAACTGATCAAGCTGCAGGCCTCCACCAGGATCTCACACCCTTCACAAAGCAGACAGCCCTGACCCAGGATACATCAGCACTCCCCACATGCTGGCTCATAGAAGTGGGCTTCCCAGCATGCCTGGAATGCCCATGGAGAATGTCATATTGGTCTCTCCCCATCTTACTCATGCTGATGGATCTTTTTTTGGGGGGGTCCAGCTGATATCAGTCACAGGCGCATGGCCTGGGGGTGATCTAGACAGACAGGACAAAACTGCAGCTCATCATCAAAGGATGCCTAGTTTTACTTGAGGATGACACCTGTTTCTGATCTCCACAGGAAACTCTCTTCTAGCTTGTTTCTGGAAAGTCCATGCCCTATAGGATACTGTAATATGGAACATGCTTGCATGGGGAAATGTCCCAGCACTGACCACCTTGGGCTGAGTTGGTCTTTGACGTGGCACAGCCTGTGGGAGCACAGTAGAGAGAGACAGTTCTCCAGAGGCTTTGCAAGTGACTTACTGCAGGCCGGGCTGGAGCAGTACACAGAGGGCACCCACAGGTTGGAGGAGCCAGTGTCAAAGAGCACGGTGAACTGCTGGGCTGGGGTGCCAATAGAGATGGTCCCATAATACTCCATCTGTAAAAGCAGGAGAGGCATATGTTAGTAGGAGGAAAACATTGCCATCCAGGAGTCATAGCCTCTACAGGGACAACCAGGAGTTTCTTCCCTATCTGATTTCTGCAGAGGCAGAAGAAGATCTTGGAGTCATTATTGATGCCAAAATGAACATGGGCTGACAGTGTGCAGACGCGGTCAGGAAGGCTAACCGTACCTTGTCATGCATCCACAGATGCATCTCGAGCAGGTCCAAGGAGGTGATCCTCCCCCTCTATGCGACACTGGTTAGGCTACAGTTGGAGTACTGCGTCCAGTTCTGGGCGCCACACTTCAGAAGGGATGTGGACAACATGGAGAGGGTCCAGACGAGGGCCACCTGCATGATCAGGAGTCAGCAGGGCAGGCCGTACGAGGAGAGGCTAAGGGACCTGAACCTGTTCAGCCTCCACAAGAGAAGGCTGAGGGGTGGATCTAGTGGCCATTTACAAACTAGTCACGAGGGACCAGCAGGCATTGGGAGAGTCCCTGTTCCCCTGAGCACTACCAGGAGTGACAAGAAATAACGGTCACAAGCTGGCAGAAGGTAGATTTAGACTAAGCATCAGGAGGCGCTACTTCACAGTCAGGGCGGCTAGGATCTGGAACCAACTTCCAAGGGAAGTGGTGATGGCTCCTACCCTGGGGGTCTTTAAGAGGAGGCTAGATGAACACCTTGCCGGGGTCATTTGACCCCAGTACTCTTTCCTGCCATGGCAGGGGGTCAGACTAGATGATCTGCTCAGGTCCCTCCCAACCCTACCAACTATGAAACTATGATTTACATTGTCTGGGGGTCTAAGGTAAGGAGTTTTTGATACGGACAAAGTCTGAGCTGCCATTTCTCTGGCACTGCATTGTCCAGATCTGTTTCTAGTAGTTGCTGACAGTCCAACACTGAGCACCATAGTCCCCATCAGGCTCTGCCTGTGTGAGTGCATGCTGAGAGTAGGTAAACCCAGCAAACTTGTGGGTGTTCTATGCTGAGTGCCTTACTTCTTCCCTTTCTAAATACCATGGGGCACATAGTACAGGGCTGGGCTTGTCCCTGGCTTGGTTGGAAGCACTCAGGTGAGGAAATGGGTTGAGGCAACTTCAGAAGTCAAAGAGATGAGGGGTTATCAGAAGATTGGAGAGGCTGTACAGAGTCAGGGAGAACTGAACAGTTGCAGGAAGGCTTGTGGCATTTTGGAGTCTGGAGCTGGGCACCAGCAGGCTCACTGGTTCACAGGAATGGATGGGAGTAAAGATGAATGTACCAGAATTTGTCTTCCAAGAAGAGAAGTTGACTCATTCAAGCAACTTCCATGCCAACATGGGATGCTGTCCTAGTCTGCCACTTGCTGCCTATAGCTGGCAAGAGGGGCTGAATAGTGCAGCCATACAGCTTTGCCATACTCACATCCATGTAGTTTGTCATGGGCTCAGTGGCATCCTCACTGATGATGTTGGGAAAATACTTGGAGCCCAGGTTGCGTGGATGATTCTTCAGATAATCTTGAAGCTTGCCATGTTCCTTAAGACTCTGCCTCATGGATTTCCCTTTCCTCAGGGGGACCCTAAAGAACAAGGGAACAGAGAGAAACAGCTCAGTCCCTAACATCCCACTTACCTAGAGAGGACAGAGGGGCAGTGACTTGTACAAAGATATACCAAGAGCCTCTGGGGAGTTGGGATCAGAGTCCCCAGTGTCTGGGGCACAACCTCATCCTTCCTCAAGTACAGTGCTTTGCAAGGCTAAGGGATAATGTCCCATCTACTACCCATTCAAGGATGGATAATAGATCAGAGGGAGAGAGAAGATGTTTTATGAGTTCCTATATTCCTGTAGTGCTGGGCAGAGAGCTGAGCCAGCAGCCCACAGTCAGGCTTCCCCAATACTCACTTTGTCACCAGGCATTGGGACAGTGCCACCAAGCTCAGGAACAGAAGCCACTTCATGATGCGTCTTCCTGCCCAACCCACTGGTAAAGCAAGGAGTGAGTGCACTGACTTGTGTGCTGCTCCTTATATACCATTATGGCAGAGCCTTTCTTATCTTATTAATAGCTCCGATAAGAAATGAAAACCTTCCCCATAGTTGCTATCAGAAAGTCCGGAAGGGAAACATTGGGAGAAATAATGAAAGTTATCAATTTCCAGCTTCACAGGGCCTGAAAAAAATGGGGCACCAATCAGTGAGGAGGAGGTAAATTTCCTGGATGTTTTCTGTGTATGCTTCATAAAATAAAGCCTCTGCTTAGCTTTAAATAACAACATGGAAGGCACATAGGTTTTGGAATGGGAGATGGAAATGTTTAGATCTCAGTTTTGATTATTTTATTGTATATCATAGAGCATAGGAGCCATACTCTTGTACCAGCACCTGTGGTACAAGGCACTGCACAAAGAAGAAATAAAAAGATTATTCACATGCATACAACAAAAATGACATTTATATGTAGAGAGATACCTCAGTGGGATTGGGGAATTGGATCAGGACCCTCCACAATTTCAATACTAATTTCAGTGCAGCTGTGGATTGAAGAATGGGTTTCATGATGGGCATTGGAACTGGACTATCTAGGTTTTCCCTGGTGTTACACTGGACCCAAGTCAGGAGATGTATGAAGGCATAGGACTGGGAATAGAAAGCAGGGTATCCTTTAGTCATAGTAACTGTTTTTTTGAAGTGCAGTAGCTATAATTTTCCCAATTAAATGAAGAAGTCTCTCTCACCTGGCAGTTCCTGGAGTGAATATGTGGGCTGCCTCTTCCCACTCTAGATGAGGGTTAGGGAGGATGATGCTTGAGGACTTGTTTTGGGAGTTATGGTGGATGAGTGAAATGAGACTGCCCTCAGTGTTTGAGAGCAGATCATAAGTTTTGGTTCTGAGTGAGAAATCTAAAGGGTTGGTGAGTTATGGAGGTCAGATCTGGAGGGGAAAAGAGATGGAGATTTCCAGCCCTCCTTGGAGAGAGGGGAAGTCATTAGCAATGCGTAGGGGGTGCACACAGGTGCATGTGCACCCCCTGAGATTGGCCGTCCACCCCCTGAAAACCCATCACTGCTGGGGGACCCCCCCCCCCCACCCGCG
>NW_005842176.1:1254778-1269297 GCF_000455745.1 Alligator sinensis
CCGGTTGGTGATCTGGTGCCCCACCCCAGACTCAGGAGGCACCAGTCACCCATGGGGGAAGGTCACCATAAGAGATACTGCATGGACACAAAATGGGCTTGGAATAGATTATGGGTTCATATTCCAATGCCATAATTATATGGGGAGGCCCTGATGCTAAACCCTGACCTTGAAGCAATCAAAGTCCTGGCAGGAGATCATCCAATGGATTGGGGCAGTCCAGGTTCAGGCCTGTGTTTGAGAAGCAGCCATTTCTGTCTGAAATCACAGGGAGAATCTCATGAGATTAGACAACAGCATTTACTTTCCATTTGGCCCGATCAGATTCCTGACCCCACTAGGATGAGATTTTCTACAAGGCTAAGTATGATATTATATAAAGTCAAAAACAACCATTATAAAGGGGTCTGGCACTGACCTTGTTATGCTGTGTATTAAAAACTCTTTATTCCTTGAAGTTTATCTGAGCAAAGTGAGCACAGTCATATCTCGTCCTGAAAATCACCTTAGTTAGATGTCCTGATACCAAAAATAAATGGATACAGGCATTTGCTGTTAGATTTGAAATGGACAAAGTGTATTTTCCATTCCTTGTTCCAGGTCCTTCAACTGAAAGGGAAGACAAGGTCATGGTTTTGGAGGAGAAAACCCACAGCTCCCTGCCATTCCAAAATGTAACCTCTTTTTACAAAGTTAGCTGAACATAACTAGTCAAGTTATTCTCTGCAAATAAATTTGCAGTGGGTATTAGTAATGGTACAATGATAAAACCCCCTACCTGAGAGAAACTCAAGGAGCATCTTGGGGTTGGACTGCAGGGCCCTAGCAGTCAGAGGGTATTATAAAAACTTGCGCTTTTGCTACTACAGCCAGGGGCTCCACATTATCCAACCAGCAATTAGTCTAATAATTTGAATCTGCATTTCAGAATTACTGGCTTGACACAAAGAGCCTTGAAAAGTGTTGTAACCAAGGGAAGTGGCCTGACCTGGCAAGGATCAGGAACAGGAAGTGGAGTCATTCAGATATTAATTTTATTAATTTCCATCTTGCCATAAGCTGGGGAAAAGGCTGGCTCAAGAACAATGGGATTTCCACAGAGAATCTTCTACCTCTACGCCCTTGGGTTTCATCTAATCCCAGGACACTTCATAGAAAATTAGAGTTGGAAGGGACCTCAGGTCATCTAGTCCAACCCCCTGATTTAAAAAAAACACCCACCGCCACCCCACAAACCACAACCCAAATTGGGACTAATTATTTCTGAATCTTGAACAGGGTTGACAACTACTTGTACATTTACAAACATTTAAAATGCTTGTCCATAAAAATAATTAAACTGTCTATAAAAAACTAAGAAATCATGAACTTGATTGAAGATCCTTTGTCAGAAGGAGGCTGGATATGAATGCTGATGGACAGATGTAGCAGAGCAGTGCTACCTTGTATCTGATCAGAAGTACCGGTTGGCATTCTGCAGGGAGCGCTTCATCAGGACTTCATGGCCATTGGGAGCCTCCCCTAATTTCTTGGCAGGAGCAGGATATTTTCCCCTAATTTCCCTGAAACTCTTGGCAGGAGCAGGATAAAAAGTTGCAGGGCTGGCTGGCTCTGATAAGCGGCAGGGGGGAAAGCAGCAGCGGGAAAAAGGCCAGCCAGAAGTGAAATGCATGAGAAAACGGGGAACTTTATTTTTTTAAATTGTATTTTTCATTACAATCTGAAATAATCAATAAAAATGTGCCAGATTAGCATCTGGTGTCTTGTTGAATCATTGCAAGAGAAATTCCATGGATTTTCATGGATTTAAGAGTGAACCCAACTGGCACCTGGTGGTGAAATTGTTGGAAAGCAGGGAAAATCCCATTTTCGGCCATAAGTCAGATACATGTTGAAAAATTAATACAATATAAAGACTCTTGTGGAAGAAATTCAGGAGCTAAAAATAAAACATTGGAGGTGATTTAAATGATCATGATAAAAACCCCTAAAGTGATAAAATCAGCTGACAACATGGATCTGCAGATGCGATTTAGCTAGCTTAATGATGATTTTTGTCACATGGACACAAGAAAAGCGCAACATGGATAAGTGCCCTATATACCTCCCCCCACCATCCATATGCTGCCACTGTACCCTACCACCATTGCCTGCCCGTAATGGCTGCTCACTTCCAAAGTAGGCAGGGCTGCTCAACCCTTAGTAGTCTCAGGCACTAGGCAAGACAGGGATGGGGGAGGAAAAAAAATCATTTTCCTAGGTTTCTGGATGGGGCCTCAAGTCAGATTTAGAAAGTTGCTATTAAACCTGTATGAATCCAGCCTCTCTCACTAGCATGCAGGGCCTGGCAAAAGGGTTACATTTACATTGTGTAAAACATTTGTCAGTACAAAAAAAAAATCCTTGGGTTGGCAATACTGATCTTGGATATTTTTGTTCTTGTTACTAATTTTTATACTAACTTCCTTTTGCTGTGGCCAGTTCAGCTACTGAGGTAGAGCTGCACTTTGGCATCTGGATTTGCTGCTTCTGATGTTTCTCATTCTCAGCAATAGGATGAAGGTGTGTTGTTTTTGTCCAGCCAGCAGCATCCTTTGGGAGTTAACTTGCTTTCTTTTTGGAACATGATATTTGCTCCTATTGCAATGTGAGAAGCAGTCTGACATTTTACCATTCTGCTTGTTTTATTTTTCTAGCTCTTCTGTCACTGTTTCAAAACTAACTGTTTTGCATCAAGAAGCTGTTAGATATTTGAATTCTTTCTCATGAGTCCCTGAACTGGGGATTCTAGTGAAGCCATTGTGATAGTCTAACAATGCTAAGCATTGTTGGAATACAGTAGGATTTTTTAATTAAATACTTCGTCAGTAACTGAAAATGACATTTTTTCCCTCAAAATGATTGCTTTCAAAGTGACACCACATCACTGTTCTGGATACCTTTGCATTATGATTGTCTCTTTTTTCATGGATGACAGATCTGGTACCACGTTTATTCTTGCAATCTGTCTTTATCCTAGGAGTACATAATTAGATGAGGTTCAGCCCTCCGGTCATTCATAAAGCAATTTTCACTGGTCTTGAAAACATGCTCTGTTCTTTGGAAAGTCAAGTTCATTTTTTGAACTAACATTGCTTTGCCCTGATTGTCAGCCATACCACAGATAATTCAGTCTCTGAGTGATAAGTTAATGTGGTAACTGTCTACATGTATGTGATCTCATGTTATATAATAGTCAATGGTGTCACATGATGACTTGTTTCTTATAGAGAAAAACATGCCTTTCCCAGGTAACATAGATGCGTGGATCACAGTACATTTGTAATAGCTAAATGGCTGTCCAGCAGTTTGCAGGCTCCTTTATACTCCCTCAGTGTAAATCAGGGCTGTCCAACTTGTGACCTGCAAACCACATCTGGCCCACAGGCTCCTGCCTGGCCACCGCTCTCCCTATTGTTCCTGCTGCTGCATTGGCCATGGTGGGTGACTGCCCACTGGTGGTGGTAGGGCATACTCATGCTGCTTGGATGGTACCAGCAGCAGGTGTTGGCATGCCAGTAGTGGTAGATTGGTTCTAGCTGCTTGTGCAGCAACAAAGTAGGGGCTCACACTGCTAGTAGGGTGGCAGGGACAGGTTACTTGCACAGCACTGGAGGGCTTTGGCAGCAGTGAAGAAGGTGCTTATGTTGCCCATGTGTTAGCAAGAGGGGCCTTACATTGCCTACATGGAAGAGGTCCCAAGAAGCCTGGGCATCATGCAGCCCCCCATGGCACGTGGCCTGCAGTGTGTGGCCCCAAGCCTGAAGTCAAACAGCCCTGATGTGGATTTTTAGTGTTGCTGGGTCTGGTGCATGCAGCAAGATGGAGTATTTTAAGCTCTGAGCATTTTCACAGTAACATTTGTTTCCACAATAATTTGGAAGGAATGGCAGAAGACGAGATAACAAAACTTTCCTTGGAGACTGACAGTCAAGGACTCCAATTTTTTTATTTCTGCCAGAGCTAATTCCTAACTCAGCATAATAAAGATCTAATAGTTATTCTGAGAATACATTTCCTGACTCCCATCATATAGACTGGATTGAAGATTATACATATTTTTGTCATACAGCAGAAATCTGTATCCACTGTCTGAAGTGACTATTATCTTATTATTTTTATTGCCAGGAGGGAGGAGAGGACCTTGGAGCCAGTTGTGGGCCAGCTTGCCATTGAGAAAATCACACCACACTCATCCCTCATCATTCCTATTTTCCCTCCTATCACACCACCATGTACGTCAGCCCTTTAAAAAAAATTTTGCTCCCCAAATGCATTCTCCTCATGGTCACTTTGCCTGAAGCCCTTTGCCTCAAAAGTGAACTTTCTTGCTGGTTACTTTAATTGATGATAGGACTGGAGCTGCCAGGAAAAAGTCCAGTTGAAGTTGGCTTTACTGTATAATGGCCATGTCTACACAAGACGCTTTAAAGCATCACCATCTAGACTTGCAGGCGCTTACTGCACAGTAGATTAGTCTTCTGTGCAGTAAAGCCAAATAGCATTAATTGCATGTGTAGAGCCTAGAGGTGTGCAGAGAAGCCTGACAAAACAAATGTAAGTCAGCGCAAAACAACTTTTTAGGGTAATCTAGCTTTACAGGGAATCTCTACTCTGGGACCTCTCTAAAAAAAACCCAACAAGAAATGCTGTAAGAGGAGGCTGGTCTCATGGAAGATGCTAGTTGGGAGGTCATCATCCAGCTTTTTAGAAATAGTGGCAGAAGGGTTTAGGCAGGAAAATGGTAGTATAGGGGCAGGGCAAAATTGAAGGTCTCAAGTTTGGGGAATCCTATCTGTGAGTTATTTGTCAGTTGACTGTAACAAAGGGCTCAGTATCCGCTGAGCCCTTTGGATAGGGCAGGATATAAATCTAAGCAATAAATAAATAATGGTCTTGTCTGTATTTGCCAATTGCAGCCACCAGTGTTTGCTGCAGCTGCACAAACCTCTGATCATAGAGTCAGAGAATTTATGGCTGATGTAATGCTACTGTAAATGATAAACAGTGAAATTTCATCCACGTACCCCTGCATTGATCCTATATTTTGTGTCTGACTAATGCATATATTTCAGAAAGGCACTCAATCTCGACCTGAAGATATGCACAACCACTACCTACCTTCCCCTTGCGAGTTCATTCCAGTGGTTTATCACATTCACTGTTGAAAATATCTGCACCTTCTAATCTGAGTTGATCTCATTTCAGGCCCCAGTCATTGGTTTTTGTACTGCCTTTCTCTGCTAAAAAGCCATTTATGGATTCATAGATGAAAAGGGGTAGAAGAAATCTCTCAAGATCATCATGTCCAGCCTCCCTGCACTTGGGCAGGAAAGACTGCTGGGGTCAGATGACTCCAGCAAGGTGTGCGGCCAGACGTTGTTTGAAGATACCCAGAGTAGATGATTATACCACCTTTGGGGGGTCTATTCCAGACCCTGGACACTCAAGTTGTAAAGAAGTTTTTCCTTATTTTTAATCTAAAGCAATCTTCTAGCAATTTATGACTGTTAGTCCTAGTGTGGTTGAGCCCTGGTGAAGAGATGTTTTCCCAGTTCCTGACGTGGGCCCCTTATATACTTATAGGCTGCCACCAAGTCCCCTCTGAGTCTTCTCTTCTCGAGGCTGAACAGACCCAAGACTCTCAACCTCTCATTGTATGGCCTGCTCTCCATACCTCTAACCATATGCGTGGAGTCTTTGGACTCTCTCAATCCTCTCCATTTCCTTCTTGAAGTGTGTTTTGTTTTTATTTATTTATTTTTTTATGTAGCATGCCATATCCCCTTTACCCTTCCTAACCCAGATGCAACAAGTGATTGTAACACTCTAATCATGCAAATCATCCCACCATGTTCCAGGAAGGCTATTATAAAAACATTTCTGTTTATTAATGAGAATTTCCAATTCCTCCTCTTTGGTTACCCAGACTCCTAATGTTGGCAGATAAGCAGCTGACATTTCTTCTCATGCTCCGACACTTCACTGAAATTTGTTCATGATGTGCTAGGTTTGAGTTTACCTCCTTGATTTCCTGCCGTTGCATTGCTGAACGCTTTCCTTTTTGACCTATCTTATCTCCAATGAAGATTAGTTCTTTCCCAGTCTCCTGTTATGGCCTTTCATTCTCCCTACTCTCTGGCTGTGCTCCAGGAAGGGCAGGGAAAGATGCTGTTGTAGAGTGAAGCTGATGGAGGAGAGCCTGAGTCAATGTAGAGCTGGCCCAATGTAGGCTGCCCATCCTAAATGTTGTGAGAGTCCCTCATGAATCTCAGTCTTTTCAGCTCCTTGCATAAAGGACAGGAAGCACGCCATGTATTTACTGGTAGTAAACAGAAGGAAGAGACAGCCCTCAACCTGACAGTCAGTATTCACAAGCCGTCGATATTAATGAAAATGACAGAACTACTATTTTCACTGAGGGAGCAGCCTTGGTTTCAGACCACAGAAGAGCCACCAAGTCCACCGATGGTAGCACCTGGGGAAAATCCCCAGTACAGTATATAATCATAGACTGAAGCAAGCAGCAGACAAGCAACAGCTGTTGATATCATTCAACAGTAAAATCAGTTATCTTTGAAGCAATTATACTGAGTCAATGGTTCTCAACCAGGGTACTAAGGTATCTTAGGGTAGTCAGATCCTTTGAAGGGTGCCACAAGGCTTGAAAGTGTAAAGAGATAAGTAGATAAGTGCAAGCTTGTCACTGACTAGCCAACCTCTCCCCCCCACCGCCTGGCCTCTTCACAAGGAAGTAATCTAACTTACATTTTAAAACTCAGATGCTATTCAAGTCACAAGTTATGGAGGGGTGCTTCGCATTCAAAAAGGTTGTGAACTGCTGCTATAAATCAATCATGACCTGCAGCAGGGATTAATAACATGGTACAGCTACCGAGGGAATCCATTAAGACTCAATTACGGGGTGAATCAATTATGCCAAAGGCAGTCCAGGGAAGTGGGGCTGCCAGCTATCAGCAGAGCCCATCTACCAAACAGATTGGGAACGGATAAGCCATATCAACAGCCAATTACACAAGTTGCAAATGCAGACTCGGGGGCCGTTTGGCCTCCCAGGGCTTGCAGCCTAGAAAGCAGGGAGTCGGCGGTGCAGCCCCGCCACAGACAAACGGGCCTCCCGGCCGCGCCGGGGGGGGGGACACACGCTGAGGAGAAGCTGAGCCCATTCACTACTAGAGCGTTACATGCCCTGGCTGCCACCGAGCGCATACACCTGCCCTACAGCCGGCAGGGCCTAGGAAGACACAACGACGTAACTGCTCCAGGGACACATACAGCCTCTCCCCTGCGCGTAATCACGGGGGCAGACAGCCAGGCCCGGGTCGAGAAGGGGCTGCAGCGCAGCACAGCACATAGCCACGCGGCAGGGGCCCGGTGTGGCGGTCTGCTGATCCGCCGGGAAGGAGGCCGTGGCGCCTCTCGCCCCCCCACCGCGGCGAGCGCACGGGCAGAGCCTGAGCAGCCAGCGGCCGCCATCGCGCCACGCATGCGCACTCCATTTGGCAACAACCCCCTCAAGCGCGTTCCGGCGCGGCTGAGCTGCCGCTCCCCCCACCCCCGAGACCGCTGGCAGGTACCATCCTGAGCCTCAGCATCATTCCCGCTTCCTTCCCCTCTCCCTTCACGCCCCCCCATCTCCCACACAATGGTAGAGCCGCGCTTCCGGCCGGGCACCGGAACCCGGAAGCGTGGGCGGGAGCGCGGAGCTGCTGCCGAGGTGAGTTTCGGGTGGTGTTTTGATTATCGAGCTGCTATCGTTTAACCCCTTCTCGCGCGGAGTCTCGCGAGAAAAGGGGGGAGGGGGCCGGGCCGGGCCGGGCCACTCCCGACCTTCCCTGGCGCTTGGGCGCGGGGCCGCGAGCGACCAGCCCCCAGCGTGCCATGCGCTCCCTCCCGTCCCCCCTCCCCCGTGCTCAGCCCCCCCCAGGGAGACTTGTGCCAGTGTAGCCGTAGGAGAGCCTCATATGTGAGTTCTACTCTGTGCAACCATTGCTCTAAAACAGTGGTTTTCAACTTTTTTTGTACCAGGACCCATTTGTAAACATTGATGGCCAGTCCAGGCCCAGTTCCCCTTACTCCCGGCCCACAGCTCCCTGCCAGTGTGTGGGGTGTGGGGACCACAAGCAGCCCCTGGCAAGCTGGGACTCTGCCAGTCTGTGAGGGACACCCCCAGGTTTCCCATGTTTTTCTCCTTTAAAGGAAAATCCAGGTTTGAAGTTTATTCCTGACCCTTTTATATATTCTTGTGACCCACTTTTGGGTCACCACCCACGGGTTGAGAAATGCTGCCCGAGACAG
This sequence comes from Alligator sinensis, assembly GCF_000455745.1. Taxonomy (NCBI): domain Eukaryota; kingdom Metazoa; phylum Chordata; order Crocodylia; family Alligatoridae; genus Alligator; species Alligator sinensis. Next base: position 1,263,137 of record NW_005842176.1, read on the forward strand.
GCTTGTGGCGAGTCACGGTATTGGAGAGTCCGAGACAGGCTGTGGCGAGTCACGGTATTGGAGAGGGTGAGTCACACATGTTGGTGCACCCTGTGCTGCCCCTTTCTGGCTGATGCTTGGCAGTCCACGAAGAGCTGTCCTGTGGGTGGGTGACCGGTGTCCGAGAAGCCAGCACAGTTCCTGCGGGTTATTCGTGCCAACACCAGGCAGCATGGGTAACTTGTGCTGGTGTGGCCAGCGCTGGAGACTTGCCCCTATATATCCGTCACAAGCTAATTTGGGTAAATTGGGCAGTGTTGCGCCCCAAGTGTTTGCTGGTATCTAGGGCCTGCAAATGTGGGTGAATTTTGTCACTGTTGTCCGCTTGTGTGGGGAATTTTGCCACCACTGCCCCTGGTGAGTGTCTAAGGCTAACACAGGGGTGGGTATAATGTCAGATCTGGCAGGTGGTCGGACTCCATCTCCCAGCAGCCCCTGCCCGTGTTGCTGCGGCTGTTTTCTGTGGAGACCCCAGGAGGGGCAGCGCCATGACAACATGGGGCCAGGGTTTCCAAGGAGACCGGTCCCAGCAGCACTGGCAGGGTGCCTGGCTGGGTGGGAAGGTGCTCCTGGACTGGGAGCAGGATCTTACGGCAGTGACTGCATGGTCCGGACTGTGATCCACTGCTTGCGCACCCCTGGCATGTGGGCAGCAGACTGCAGCTCTGCCTCAGCTCTGGACCACGCTGTCACTGCTGCAAGATCCTGGCCCTGGAGCAGGTCCCTGATCAGGTGTGCACCCTGCCAGTGCTGCTGGGGCCAGTCTCCATGGGAACCTTGGCCCTGCACTGCCATATCACTGCCCCTCCTTGGGTTTTAATGGAAACTGACTGAAGCATCCTGGGTAGGGGCTGCTGGGAAATGGAGTCCTCCATGGGCCCAATCTGGCCTGTGGGCTGGGCTTTGCCCTGCCCTGGCCCAACAGAACTAATACCACTTCTAAATTAAGACTCACAGCTGTTGCCATGCAGTGCATTGTGCCAGCTTGCCTAGAACCAGCTGTGAGCAAGTTACTCCTAATACACCCATGAGCAGGGGTGACTGGTGTCTCCTAAATTGGCAGGGGGGCACAATTTGTGGGCAGGCCCGGGGGCGGGCTAAAAGCCCCATATCTACTCCTATACTTCTGTGCCATGGCAACACACTGCTGGCCCACATGGCAAAAAAACTGCCCCGGCCTGAGCGGTGCTGAGTCAGGGGCTAATCTCAGGGGGGCACGTGCCCCCCTGTGCCCCCCCTACCAGTCGCCTGTGCCCATGAGTGGGTGACTTGTGCCAGTTCACTTAGTACCATTGAAGACCTGGCTTGTATGTGATCCATGCCAATGTGGATTGTACTTCCTGTATATGCGTGTTCCATGCCAATATGCTTTGTGGGCCTGCCTGCACAGGAAGCCCCGTAATCTCCTTGGTGGTGCCACTGTTACTACTGAATGATTCTCATCAGTCAACAAATAATATCAAAAACCAATAAAGCTTCTTAGAAGTCAGTTGCACCAGTGAACATCCTTTCAAAACTATCCTGATGTTAGAGTAGCCAGGTTATTGGAATTGCTTCCTTTGCATTAGAGATTGTATTTCCAGCTACCTCAATTCCCAGTGTTCATTTTGTGAGCCTACCTTACAGGGTAAAAAGAGAACCGTGAGTTTATTGCAGAATCTGCGGTATGGTGAAAGCTGGGAGTGAGTGGGGGGAATTTGTCTTCCGGTTTAGCATGGTGATTAACAGATGGATTTGGCTGCGCCCTAGGTGGAGGGCAATTATGCAATTATGAACTTTGGCTTGACCTAATATGCTGTTTGCAGAGACCAGAGCAACATCCTCAGTGCCACATCTATGAGATGTTTCACTTGTATCAGATGTAGAAGAGCCAGCAGCAGTTAGGACTTGGTTTAAATCCACATCAGTTATCTTTTTTGGTGTGTGTCTTTTGTCCCACTTTTGGAATGTCTCACTCTCTTCTTTCCTGTTTCATTTTTATTCTGCTCACGGGTATTATATATAGTATCTGTCTGACAAAGTGTGACCTTCATACCTAAGAATTGCCGAAAGGTACAAGATAACCAGAGAGAATATTGAATGAGTGATGGAAAACAGAGCTGCAAATGCACTATACCCTGACTTCAGTGGGATCAATCTTTATTTAGAAAGTTGTCAGTGTTGACTCAAGCTCCTTACATAGAAAAAACTACATCTTTTGTAGCAAAAGATGAAAGAAACTTAGCTACGGCATAAGTAGGAAGAAACTGCATATTGTGAAACTTGATTTATAGAGTTGGAGAGTCAAGGCAGAAAGATATAGAAAGGCTGTTCTAGATGGCAGGAATAGCAGATAGTGCTCTGCCAATTCATGTATTATCCCAATGCTAGCCAAGTAAAGGTATGATCTATTAGATTTTTACAAAGCAGGAATACTGAGCAGGTGTCACAAAAAGGATCTCCAGCCCTCCAGAGCTTGTCATGGGGCACTGCCTCAGCAGGCCCCATGGTGCTACCCACTGCACCATCTCAGCAATTGGGGGATACCAAACTGGTCTGCCTTCAAACAGCCCATTGCTGCCAGCTCTACATGCTTATGCTCCTCATGCTTCATCATCTCATCCTCATGTCTTGCCCAGATACCAGGTAGTGAGACACCCTCAGCAAGGGTGGGATGAGGGTCCTTGGTTCATAGATTCATAGATGTTAGCATTGGAAGGGACCTCAATAGATCATCGAGTCCGACCCCCTGCATAGGCAGGAAAGAGGGCTGGGGCTAGATGACCCCAGCTAGATGCATATCCAGCCTCCTCTTGAAGACCCCCAGGGTAGGGGAGAGTACCACCTCCCTTGGGAGCCCGTTCCAGACCTTGGCCACTCTAACTGTGAAGTTCTTTCTAATGTCCAGTCTAAATCTGCTCTCTGCTAGCTTGGGGCCATTATTTCTTGTACCCCCCGGGGGCGCCTTGGTGAATAAAACCTCACCAATTCCCTTCTGTGCCCCCGTGATGAACTGATCGGCAGCCACAAGGTCGCCTCTCAACCTTCTCTTGCAGAGGCTGAAAAGGTCCAGGTTCTTTAGTCTCTCCTCGTAGGGCTTGGTCTGCAGGCCCTTAACCATACGAGTGGCCCTTCTCTGGACCCTCTCCAGGTTATCCGCATCCCTCTTGAAGTGCGGTGCCCAGAATTGCACGCAACTACTCCAACTGCGGTCTGACCAGCACCCGATAGAGGGGAAGTATCACCTCTTTGGATCTATTCGTTATGCATCTGCTGATGCACGATAAAGTGCCATTAGCTTTTCTGATGGCTTCGTCACACTGCCGACTCATGTTCATCTTGGAGTCCACTAGGACTCCAAGATCCCTTTCTGCTTCCGTGCCACCAAGGAGGTCATTTCCTAGGCAGTAGGTATGCTGGACATTTTTCCTCCCTAGGTGCAGCACTTTGCATTTCTCCTTGTTGATGGTGGAAAATTCTTTCCTGCACCCTGATCCCACAAGCCACCAGGAACCTCAGCTGGCAGCTCCTGCTTTATGGACACCTCTGACATATGGCCCTTCTGCCAACAGAGGGAGACCCTGGTGGAAACCTGCCTCAAGGGTGCCAGGTTGCAGCCCCTTTTCTGCCTGCTCCAGAACCTCCCACTGAGGTTCTGGCTGCACTGCTCCCAGCTCCTTTTCTGTCATGCACTCCCTCCCTGTCCATGGCCCCATCAAGCCCTGGGACCTCCTGGTCAGCCTCCTCCTGGCTCTTGCCAAGCTGACCATCTTCCAGACCAGGAAGGAGTTTCTGGCTGGGGGGAACCTGGGTGAGTGTGGCGCTGTCTTCCTTTTACTCCTTCGCTCACATCTCTGGGTGGAGTTTTACTGGATGGAGTCGCAGTCTCCCTGGGCTTGTTCAGGGAGCAGTGGGTGCTGGCCAGTGTGCTCTGCTCAGTGTGTCCTTTTGGCTCCCTTGTTATTAACCTGTGACCTTATTCCCTTCCCTGTTTTCTTTTTATCTGTCCCCCATATTTAGTTATGTCTTCAGAGGTCTCCCTTTTTAAGGGGGGCTTATAGTGTTTCCTTGTGGGCATAAAGCCAGGCTTTCCTGTAGCATAACAAATAGTCCTGTCTGACAGCAGCAGAAGTTGATACTATAGAGGGAGAGTGCTAAACTGGATATCTCTAAAGTAATCTATTCCCTGTGCCATACCTTCCCTGGCACCCACTATTTATTGGTTTAGAGATGCTAGAGGAAACGTCTCCAGCCATTCGCTTCAAGCCCAGTCAACCACATGTAAAACAGTTACAAAACTATAGTCTTAGGGGGAGCACTCACTCAATCCAATGAAACATTATGTAATGGGGAACCAGTCAGAGAGCAGTCTCCAGGCCCAATTGCCATCTGCCCCTGGGGTTTTTCCCCGCTTATAAATGCTTTTGTCCTGACATAGAAAAGTAATCTCCTTCCATGTATTGTCTCTGAAGTTTGTTGTCAAAAGACGAGTGGCTAGACGCACCCGTTTTGCTTTTCACTTTGTCCTCTCTCCATCTGTATTTGGTTGTCTGAAGTATGACTGAATCCCCCTCACCATCTGGCAGTTTAGTAAAGCCATGTCTTTTAAGTCTGATATGGGATCAATCAATATTACTTTGCTGTGGTCATTTTGCTGCTAGCTTTGGGAACCTTATATTTGCCTGCTTCCTGTCTCCATCCTTAGGAAGTTACATTCCTCAGAGAGAATGGAATCACTAAGGGATCGGTCTGTGGAAGAGCTCCAGGTGCTGCAGGAGAATTCAGAGGAGACAGAGCGTCTGGCATTGGAGTCGCATGAGGTACACATTGATATGTGTGTTGGAGCAGGAAATGTGTGTGAATGCAGTTGGGAGGTAGCACCATGCATAAGCTATGGGCTTGGGTCTCGTCTCTCAGGTCCAGGAACTTCAACTGGAAAGGGAAATGGCCCTTGCCACAAACCGGAGCTTGGCAGAGCAGAATCTGGAGTTCCAGCAGCCCCTGGAAACTGGACGTGCAAACCTTTCCGACAGCTACCAAGAACTGCAGAAGCTGACTGAAAGGTGCCAAGAAAAAAAGGCACAACTGGGTATGGTTTTTTTCAGATTTGCATGCATCTGTGTGGCCCAACAGGCTGTAATCAAGACATCTTTCTATCGTCTTGCTTCTCCCCAGGGCTGGGTGTACTGATCAGATTGAGGCACTCTCTGGGAAAAATAAGTGGGCAGTGGGAGGGTGTATTTTCATCTGTGTTCTCCTCCTTCTTGTTTGTGTCCTGGCAGAACCAGAGGTGGTGCTTTGTCAAAAGGGTGGAACACAGTGATAGTTAGGGTCTCCCCATGGGTTTCCAGGTTATATGTTCTGAGTTAGGGAAGATTCCCGCCAGGAAGGGAAGGGATTGAACAGAATCACGTGGGAAGGTAACGTAGTTTCTACTTCTCTATCTTTCATGTGTCTTGAGTTAAGTCCAGAGCCTGGGGACAGATGACAGGTACCGTTTTTGAAGGAAGTGAAGACATGTAGTGATCTTGCCTAGTTCTGTAGGTCACTTTGTGACCGTTGCTTCCATTTCTTCCCAGATAAATTCTCGGCAACAATGCAGCCTCAGATTTTATTAGATCTTCTCCAGGTAGAGAGCCAGAAAATCGAAGAGGAGTCTGAGGTGAGCTTAAGAATTAAATATAGTTGACGTGTGGCAGTCCCTTGGAATCTTGAAATCACCCTCCTACCCCTGACCCCTAAGCTAGGGAGCTTCCCCATAGATTGACACCATTGTCCAAACGAGTGGGATTGTACTTCATTTGTTGTTGTCTAGTTTAATAGTTTCCTATGTGATCTAAGCCATGGCTGAGGACATGGGGTCTAAATTTGGGTTGGGGGAGAAGATTGGAAAAGGCAGCACAGGTTTCAAGAGTGTCTTGTGTTCCAGTCTGTGGCTGAGAAGTTCCTGGCGGGTGAAGTGCCACTGGAGACATTTCTTGAGCAGTTTTCCTCCATGAGGAAGTTATCACACATGCGCCGTGTCAGAGTGGAAAAACTTCAGGAGATATTGAAGAAGTCAGAAACTTCACAGCCACCATCCAGAGACTCTCAGTTCAACCAGCAGCAGCCTCCTTGTGTAACTTCTGTGCCCGAAAAACAGA
>NW_005842176.1:1272781-1284358 GCF_000455745.1 Alligator sinensis
GTCATGCATCTGCTGATGCACGATAAAGTGCCATTAGCTTTTCTGATGGCTTCGTCACACTGCCGACTCATGTTCATCTTGGAGTCCACTAGGACTCCAAGATCCCTTTCTGCTTCCGTGCCACCAAGGAGGTCATTTCCTAGGCAGTAGGTATGCTGGACATTTTTCCTCCCTAGGTGCAGCACTTTGCATTTCTCCTTGTTGATGGTGGACAAGTCTTTACTCCACCCTGATCCCACAAGCCACCAGGAACCTCAGCTGGCAGCTCCTGCTTTATGGACACCTCTGACATATGGCCCTTCTGCCAACAGAGGGAGACCCTGGTGGAAACCTGCCTCAAGGGTGCCAGGTTGCAGCCCCTTTTCTGCCTGCTCCAGAACCTCCCACTGAGGTTCTGGCTGCACTGCTCCCAGCTCCTTTTCTGTCATGCACTCCCTCCCTGTCCATGGCCCCATCAAGCCCTGGGACCTCCTGGTCAGCCTCCTCCTGGCTCTTGCCAAGCTGACCATCTTCCAGACCAGGAAGGAGTTTCTGGCTGGGGGGAACCTGGGTGAGTGTGGCGCTGTCTTCCTTTTACTCCTTCGCTCACATCTCTGGGTGGAGTTTTACTGGATGGAGTCTACAGTCTCCCTTGGCTTGTTCAGGGAGCAGTGGGTGCTGGCCAGTGTGCTCTGCTCAGTGTGTCCTTTTGGCTCCCTTGTTATTAACCTGTGACCTTATTCCCTTCCCTGTTTTCTTTTTATCTGTCCCCCATATTTAGTTATGTCTTCAGAGGTCTCCCTTTTTAAGGGGGGCTTATAGTGTTTCCTTGTGGGCATAAAGCCAGGCTTTCCTGTAGCATAACAAATAGTCCTGTCTGACAGCAGCAGAAGTTGATACTATAGAGGGAGAGTGCTAAACTGGATATCTCTAAAGTAATCTATTCCCTGTGCCATACCTTCCCTGGCACCCACTATTTATTGGTTTAGAGATGCTAGAGGAAACGTCTCCAGCCATTCGCTTCAAGCCCAGTCAACCACATGTAAAACAGTTACAAAACTATAGTCTTAGGGGGAGCACTCACTCAATCCAATGAAACATTATGTAATGGGGAACCAGTCAGAGAGCAGTCTCCAGGCCCAATTGCCATCTGCCCCTGGGGTTTTTCCCCGCTTATAAATGCTTTTGTCCTGACATAGAAAAGTAATCTCCTTCCATGTATTGTCTCTGAAGTTTGTTGTCAAAAGACGAGTGGCTAGACGCACCCGTTTTGCTTTTCACTTTGTCCTCTCTCCATCTGTATTTGGTTGTCTGAAGTATGACTGAATCCCCCTCACCATCTGGCAGTTTAGTAAAGCCATGTCTTTTAAGTCTGATATGGGATCAATCAATATTACTTTGCTGTGGTCATTTTGCTGCTAGCTTTGGGAACCTTATATTTGCCTGCTTCCTGTCTCCATCCTTAGGAAGTTACATTCCTCAGAGAGAATGGAATCACTAAGGGATCGGTCTGTGGAAGAGCTCCAGGTGCTGCAGGAGAATTCAGAGGAGACAGAGCGTCTGGCATTGGAGTCGCATGAGGTACACATTGATATGTGTGTTGGAGCAGGAAATGTGTGTGAATGCAGTTGGGAGGTAGCACCATGCATAAGCTATGGGCTTGGGTCTCGTCTCTCAGGTCCAGGAACTTCAACTGGAAAGGGAAATGGCCCTTGCCACAAACCGGAGCTTGGCAGAGCAGAATCTGGAGTTCCAGCAGCCCCTGGAAACTGGACGTGCAAACCTTTCCGACAGCTACCAAGAACTGCAGAAGCTGACTGAAAGGTGCCAAGAAAAAAAGGCACAACTGGGTATGGTTTTTTTCAGATTTGCATGCATCTGTGTGGCCCAACAGGCTGTAATCAAGACATCTTTCTATCGTCTTGCTTCTCCCCAGGGCTGGGTGTACTGATCAGATTGAGGCACTCTCTGGGAAAAATAAGTGGGCAGTGGGAGGGTGTATTTTCATCTGTGTTCTCCTCCTTCTTGTTTGTGTCCTGGCAGAACCAGAGGTGGTGCTTTGTCAAAAGGGTGGAACACAGTGATAGTTAGGGTCTCCCCATGGGTTTCCAGGTTATATGTTCTGAGTTAGGGAAGATTCCCGCCAGGAAGGGAAGGGATTGAACAGAATCACGTGGGAAGGTAACGTAGTTTCTACTTCTCTATCTTTCATGTGTCTTGAGTTAAGTCCAGAGCCTGGGGACAGATGACAGGTACCGTTTTTGAAGGAAGTGAAGACATGTAGTGATCTTGCCTAGTTCTGTAGGTCACTTTGTGACCGTTGCTTCCATTTCTTCCCAGATAAATTCTCGGCAACAATGCAGCCTCAGATTTTATTAGATCTTCTCCAGGTAGAGAGCCAGAAAATCGAAGAGGAGTCTGAGGTGAGCTTAAGAATTAAATATAGTTGACGTGTGGCAGTCCCTTGGAATCTTGAAATCACCCTCCTACCCCTGACCCCTAAGCTAGGGAGCTTCCCCATAGATTGACACCATTGTCCAAACGAGTGGGATTGTACTTCATTTGTTGTTGTCTAGTTTAATAGTTTCCTATGTGATCTAAGCCATGGCTGAGGACATGGGGTCTAAATTTGGGTTGGGGGAGAAGATTGGAAAAGGCAGCACAGGTTTCAAGAGTGTCTTGTGTTCCAGTCTGTGGCTGAGAAGTTCCTGGCGGGTGAAGTGCCACTGGAGACATTTCTTGAGCAGTTTTCCTCCATGAGGAAGTTATCACACATGCGCCGTGTCAGAGTGGAAAAACTTCAGGAGATATTGAAGAAGTCAGAAACTTCACAGCCACCATCCAGAGACTCTCAGTTCAACCAGCAGCAGCCTCCTTGTGTAACTTCTGTGCCCGAAAACCAGCAGCAGCCACTACCCTTCCCATCAGGAGCACCATCCTTCCCTTTACCTTATAGTCCAACCCCATGCATGCCTATAGGCCCAACAGCTCATGGAGCTCTCCCTCCTGCTCCTTTCCCTAAGGCACCAGTTTCAGTGGGACTTGTCAGCTCCTCTCAGCCAAGCGCCCAGCCTACATTTCCCTATAAAGCACCTCCAGTTTCTGGATACCCACCACCTCAGCCTGGAGACTCAGCACCAGTATATTCCAGGCCTCAGACAGGAGACTCCTCTTCAGTTCCAGGATATTCTTGGTCTCCATCCAGAGGTCCACCCCCTACTCCAGTATTCCATCAACCTCAGGCTGGATCAGGGTACCCCCAGTCGCAGTCTCCATATTTTCCATCAGGAGGAGGGAGGCCACATTGCCCATACCCAAACCAGCCACCATTACCTGCTTTTCCAATTTCCACCCAGCCCCCATATCCTGCAGGTCCAAACCCTTCCTTTGGGTACCCACCACCTTCACACCCTCAACATCCTGCTTGGCGTGGATACTAATCAGGACTTGAGGAGAGTTGGCTTTGTCATCCTCTTCTGTGTCACAGACAAAGAAATTGGTCCTCGCTGAGAAACAGGCCCAAGAAGAAAGATCTGTGAATGTCACCCTTACACCTGTATGTGTGAGTTTTATATGCAGAGGAAGGTGTATTTCTGATGTAATCCCTGCATTAGGCATGAGGTATAAGGCAGAGACACCATAACTTCATCCACAGGCTGCACTTTTTTAGGTTTTGGCTAATGAAATGAAAACCAGCATGTGATGAATGCTCGCTGTCTTTAATGGCCATATATTGATGAGTCAATCCAAGCCATGTTATAAAATACACAGTGGGCCAGATTCTCAGATGGTTTAAGTGAGTAAAACATGCACTGATTTGTACCAGCTGAGGACCTGACCCTGCATACTTTATGCTTGTGTGTGTATGTGTGAGAGAACTTTTTATACCTGTGTGTATAATTATATATAGAAATATGTAGCAGAGGAATTCTAAAGTTTTACACAGGTGTGTGAGATACAGAGTGAGAACCTCTGACAGTATTTCTGACATGAAACCCTCATTTGTTCCCAGGGCCCTTTCCTGTAAAATAGAACAGCAGTGCCATCCAGGCTCATAAACTGATACGTAATTTATCTTTGTCAATGAGAAGCCATTAGCTAGCCTGTTGTGGCAGGTCAGGCCTTAATGTGACCCAGGATTTTTATGCCATTGTAACATAACTCCAAATCTGATTCCACTCAAGCTACTCCCAACCCACTGCAGGACTAAGTTTTCCTTTTTATTGTCTCCATCTGTCTTACTGTATTGGATGTTGCCAGGTTTGTGTAAAACAAAGGGATCTCCAGAGCTTACCATGCTCATCTGATTCAGCTGTGCTTGGCTTATTAATAGGGGAAGGCCTCTCTAGTACTGGCTTCTTTTGCATAGTGTATGAGGCATTCTTAGCACACCACTGTGGGATGTGGATTATTGCATACAGAACAGGAGGGCCCTGAAATATCTCTGGAAACATAACATGTTGAATACTGTTTCTGCCTTGGAGATAAACCAGGATGGCATGATACCTCTGGAGCAGCTGTTAATTTGGAGATGAGGCAGCATGTTCCTTCACCTATGGAAAACTGGGTGATTACTCCTTTTTTGTTGGGAAATATTAGAACACAATACTGTCATCCATTTTTTCCAATCAGCCTTTGATAGGATTCAGTAAAACACCAAGATACACAAGGTTTCCTATATTATCCCTTTTTTTCATTGGTAGTGAACTGCAGGAAGGGGAGCATAGACTGGATAAAGAAGAATCCAGTATTCCTCACACCCCCTTCCCTTCAATATTGACCTGAGGAAACACTGGGCACCAACAGAGAAACTGAAAGATTCTTAATGTAAATGGGTTTTTCTTTGCTCAGCACTTTATCTACCACATTCTGCTTGGGTGCCTGTAAGTTATTTATAAAGATAGATCACTAATGGACTAGTCCAGGTTGAATGCTCTTGGAATTTGATGGACACAGTTCCATACTTGTGATTAATTATGGTAATAAAACTTGATGAATTGCATGTGGGGTCATGGCTGTGATTGTTTTGGGAAATGAAATGGCGTATGGTTGATATTTTTATTGATCATGTTTTTGTCAACTCAGCATCTTTACATTTACTTTCCCCTTGACCATGTCAATAAAACCTCTCACATAACCCATCTCACACAACCGTGTTCTCTTTATCATCCTTCCTACCCTTCGGTTTGCATCCTGCCCAAGGGGCCCATTTGTTCAATCCTCTTCCCCATCCTTCAGTATCATCACAGTTATCTTCCCCTTCACTGTGCTGTAATTTCTTTCCTTCATTTTTCCTTCCTTACAGTCTCCTCACTGCTTGTCTTTTTGTAAGTGACTTGTTCTGATGATAATAGTATTCCCTTCTCTGTTAAATTAGTTTTATCCTCTAAATCTCAATTCCTGTTTTGAGAATCTCAAACCTGCCCTGTACTGAGTCTCTTCTTCAGCTTGAAGGAGTGCATAAATCACTTGCTATTGTGGAAATGTTGCCTTATACACAAAAAATTGGCTCCCATCACCTCTGTGGTGTTTGGTCTGTGGTGTTTGGTCTGTTCCATCTGTAGCACAAGCTGTTCTCCTCTATTGCTGCTATGCTGCAGGATATAATCTGATTTTGGTATTGAAAAGTTTTGCTTATGACAATTTCCAGACAGAAAAAGTTCTCCATATATTTCCCCATTGCTCACTGCTTCTTTAACTTCTGGAAAGAAGCGTCAAATATAGCACGGACTTGTATCTTGTGTCAAACAATTTCTATTTAACAAGGGGGGGGTCTTTATTTCATCATTGTGAGAAGAGAATATCTGGTTATTGCCATTCATTCTGCATATGATATCATAATCCTGCTTGTGGTATGGTCATTATAGACATTTACTGGTGTTACCAGGTAGGGATTATGACTTTAAAAAGTATGCTTGCATTAACTGTGTTTTTTCACACAATGGTTCATTTAATCAGAGGGATGAAAGAAGCAGAAGCATCTCTAAAAAAAAAAAAAGAGTTAGTTTTTACGTTGAAGAAAAAATTCTGCAGGGTATCAGTGTATCTTCAGTAGCACCACACTTTGGTGCAGGCATTGAAGTGTGTTGCAACAGGAACTCAAGAGAGGCTCTTAAGCAAATAACATATTTTATCCTTCTGGGACCTTGTGTTGTACTCATCACAGTGGTATCCAAATTGAGTAACAATCTCTTTTAGATTAGTAATATTAAAACATGTTTTGCCCTGAGAACTGAATTTGTAAAAAATGATATCTCTAGGAAAGATATGAAATAAGAGAAATAAGCATGGCATTCAACAATACCCTTTTTATAGTCACTTCAGAACCGTGTTATGAGTAAGCTACTTTGCAGTGTGGTCTAAATGCCTCCATCAACACTGGAGATGGGCAAAGCAAGAAACACTGCATATATAGACAAGAGAAGTATTGTTATCTTCATTTTAGAGATGGGGAAACCAAGGTATAACGAGACTGTGATTCCATAAATCAGAAGAGAGTCATGAACTTGAAGCCAGATATCCTGAATCTCAGTGTCATGCTTTACCAGAAAGCTACACTTTCTCCATTTTTCATAGAGCTGTGTCAATCCTGTTCTGCACTTAGGCACTGTACTTATGAGTGGAAAAAAGGAAACAACTACTAGGAAAATATTTTATTACAGCTGTTATTATTGCTTATTAAATATCTCAGTCACATTTGTGTTGAACATTATTATCTCCTTGCCACTCAACGTATAGCTGCTATATCTCAGTCTTACTTGCGTCTTTACAAACCTGTCTCCTCACCCCCACACATGTTCACTCAAGCTCCATTCATGCACGTTACCACAGGATAACCACACTCCTGGGCTTCTTCAACCAACCAGACATCTACAGAGTGACAAACACAGCCAACATTCATCATTGCAGCTTCCTAAGTAACCCAGTAGACAGTTTATAATTTTTTTCCATGATGCTCATCATCCTGGTATCTGTACCTCACAGACTTTAACACATTTAGCCTCAAAACTCCAGGGCAATGGATGTATTATCCTTATTTTAGGGATGGGGAAACACAGAGTCTAAGCAAATCATTTTTGCAGGGGACAGTATTGCTTTCCAACTCAAGTGGAATACCCAGCTCCTCTATCTACCTACTTGCCTTTAAGCACATCCGTTTAAAATACATACATGTGTATGCCAGTAAGGAAAAAGGAAATGAAACTTTAAGTGATGGATGCTAGATGAATTTGTCACAGGAAGGTGTTCAGATACCATGATAATGGTGGGGTAGTAAAATCTTAAAAGAACTGTATGACCCATTTTTAAAAAGGTATCCATTGTTCCTGAATGCCTCACATTCTGAATGTCTAGCAGGAGCCGCACAGACCTGATTTTCAGAACTGCTCATCAACTACCGTACACATATGCTTCAGCTGGCACTGTGAATAAGCAATGTAGTTCAAAGCCAGGCTGCCGGGGTCTTCACCTAGGGCACCCAGAAACAGAGACATGCAAATCTGAGGTCACTATTGGAATGCTGGGTCTAAGTGACTTGCTAAAGGCTACCTGGGAAGTAGTAGGTATCTTGATTCTCCTTGCCCCATCTAGAAAAATGGGGGTGACACTGGGGTCCATATAGATTCCCTCATCTTTTGCCTCTGTGAGTGTAGCAAAAGCCATTATATTTGCATGTAGTAACATGGAAATATTTCCAAGGTGATGAGTGCAGAATTATTTCAGGTATTGTTCTTCTTTTCTCTCAGTTTTTCCATATGCTGGATCCTGCCTCTGTCTACAGGGCAAGAAAATGAATGACAGAAAATCACTCGATATTTTGCCAGAGCTCAAGAAAGTCAGAAAAAGGTGAATACAGCAATTGGCTAAGCCTCTGTGATGTGTTTCACTTCTCACCCTTAGATTACACAGTAACAGGATCAGGGATTGCCCCTATCTCGGGATACAGCATGTGGGCAAGGGAACAGCTTACCTCTCAGAAGGGGGCTATACTCTCCGAGCTGAGTGCAAGTCATAGTCACTGTCAGAGGAGTTGTCTGGAGGGTTGGAAGATCGGATTGCTCCTTCCAGAGCTACAGAAGAAAGAACCAGTCACTTTTTTCTGCACAAAATGCTGTGTTGCAGAGGGACAGAGTACCCAGCATATAGGACTGTATACCAGGGCTTCCCAACCCCAGCACATCCGGTCATACAAAATCATAGTAGGTAATAGCTACGTCTTGTGATGAGGTGTTTTTCTCCAATCTTATAACTTTAGTTATTCCACCTTTACAGATGGAAGAAACGGATGGATGCCCAGGGAAGTTAACTGACCTGCCTGAGGCTGCACAACAAGTCAGTGGAAACAGAACACCTGGATAAAGAATTGCTCTATAGACTGATTCCTACTCTGCTGTCTGAGTTATCTAGTCTATTGTTGCAAAGCAGGTGTGACCACCTTCCTTCAGTGGACAGCCACTTCACCCACTGGGGTCCATTTCTCCACCATTCACTGTGGTTGTGTTTCCTTGGCTGGGCCAAGCCCAGTTAGTTGCTTACCTGGATAGGCTGAAAGGTAGGAGTTTTTCTTGGGAGTATGAGAATAGTCATTTTCTTCCCCCAGAGCTCTTTGACCTTCAGACCTCGGCCGGAGGGTGACAGTGCTATTGCGATGGAACGACACTAGATGGCAGCACAATGGAGAATCGTTAATCACTCTACCACAACCGGATCACTACCACACACTTTCAACCACCCCAAAGCATGGAAATAAACTCCTCACCCTTATGTCAGCCACCTCTACCACTACCTATATACAAACAGGCCAGCCTTTGTGAGTCAACAGTGGGGTTAGTAAGAATTGCACCCAGCCCATACCATGGTAGCAGGCTGCTCTGTACCACCGAAAATAGTACTTGCAACTCAACTTTCCTATCTGAGTCAATAGTGAGTGAGTGACTCAGCATGGTCCTGGGTGGGTTACGGCACCGCAGGAAGTGATAGTGGTGACTCAGTACACATCCCACACCCCAGCATGGAAGTAATATAGCCAAATAGGAAATGATCAGTAGGGGGCATACCCCACTCTGGATGAAAGCATGAGGGGTGTTTGTTAGGCTGGAATTGCCATCTTTTGGATGCATTATAAAACATCATATGGAGCCCTTAAAATTCCCACACCATTTTATTTGGGGAACAGCTTTCTTCCTGCCCAGACTCCCTGCAGTTACAAGCAGAGAGATCTTCTTTCCCAGCCCCTCTTACAACCTGTTGTGTCATGCTCCTGCTTTCCATTCCAGAGGTGGCTGTTTCAGGGGCTGGTGAATGGCTTTTGGTTGTCCAGTCATTAAAGTGCTCTGGGAGCCCAGCAGCCTTTTGAAGGGTGACTTCAAAAACATCTTTTGGCCCAGAGCTGTCATTCTTGAGGCCTCAGGCTTACTCTCAGCCTCAAATGCATCTTGTGCCTGGGCTGCTTTTTCACCTTGTAGTCAGTGACACCACCTGAATGAAGGTGATGTGATGGTAGGGCTGAAGGGAAACCTCAGCCTCTGAAGTGGTAACAGGTTGTAAACCACTTCCTATAACCATCAGGCTGCAACTAGCCATTCTGTGACAGAGAGCAGGAGCCATAAGGTCCCATGCACTTGAGATCAAACTGACCGCAGCACCACAGCTACTGTCTTCAGAGGAAGCTGGAGAGGGCGAGGGGGGGATGGAAATGACCGGCTTCCCCTTGCCTCAGGCCTGTGCTTGCTGCTTACCATTTTGGTTTAATCCAGTTGGTCCAATCCATTGGCGCTGCTGTTTCTTGGAGACTGCAAGGAGAAAGGTAGAGAGAAACACTGGAGTTAAATGGACACGGGCCTGTCTATCATGTTGTAAACACGCCATGGAAGGACACTGTGGGGTTGCAGGGAAGGCCCGGCAGGTCATTGTGTCCCAGGAGTGACCCTACTATGTATTTTCTTCTAGTGCTTTGTTCATTTGATTTCAAATGACTGAAACCAGCAAAATTCCCTTGGGAGACCTTTTCATGGCCTGACAGATCTCTCTCTGTCAAGGAGTCTTCAACCTCAATTTCCCTTTGTTCTGTTATGTGCCCAATGTTCCTAACGCACAGGCACATGTGCCACACCAACCAAGCCCTCTGTTGCCTCCTGATTAGATGCATCAGGTGCTGGAGATAGTTTGCAGAACAGAGCTTGCCTGGTTCTTTGCATCTTTTCACTGGTTAATCCTCTCAGCAGCAGGACACTGCTGTGCATGACATTGCCCAAGCCAACAGGTCTTCCCCTCTGATTTCCTTTCTTATTCTGCCTGCACCATATGGGCTTACATGATTAGCAATAATTGCTTGTGGTGCCACTGAAGAAAAGAGAAAGGACCAGCTACAATTTCTTCTGAAATACAAAGCCATGGCTGCCAGGAACTGCTGCAAGGGGTCAGTAGGAGAAGAGGGTGTGCATTTCCTGAATCCTCAAAGGAGACACTGTGCAAAACAACAAAGCATCAGCTGCCACCGCCCTTGAAGTGACCAGCCCAGAAGTGAGGGAGTGGGAAAGAGGCAGACAGGAGGAAATGAAAGGGGAAAAGAGTGGCATTATAGGAGGAAGAAAGCATGAGAGAACCGGAGAAAATGGGCAAGATAAAATGAGATCACAATAGAAACTCAGGCTGAAGCTGTTAGGTGGGCTCAGATGTAAGGTAAACAGGCTCTTGGATCTCACAGCCACAGGGACAGTTTGTTACTTACATTTCTTCACTAGTTTCTTGTAGATGAGGGGTCCGCAGATGATCAGGAAGACTACAAAGAGGACCAGAGCCAACAGGATGCTCATGATGGTTCCTGCTCCCACACCAACTGAAACTGGCTTGAAATCCTGGCCTGAGGAAAAGAAGATGGAGTTACTGTTGATTCTCACCAGTGCATAGAGGGAGTCAATCCACTGCAGGAGGACAGAATCCAGCTCAAACTCCAACCTCTTCTACACCTGGCCCCAAACTCCCTATCTCTATCCACACTCCACATGCCAAGGCTTTTTCCATCTTCTAGTCTTTACCCCAGCATCCACTCAACTAACATCTCCAACCTGCGCCATCTATGCAGATCCCACCCGCACCCATTGTGGCTCAGTCAAATTTCTACTCTCCGTCTCCTCAGTACCTTAAGCACCTATGGGTTTTTATCCCTTTTGAGTAGCTGGGCCATAGAAAGGGTGTAGTGTGCTGCTGCTTCAAGGCTAACTGGAGTGGCTGTTTTGCATAAGAGGTAGTAGATCCTGGTACCATGTGTTCAACCCCTGTGGACAGCCTGACCACCAAGTCAGAACTAGGGATGTGAAATGTTAAATAGTTAAACTATAATTATACCATTAATGCATTATGGGTAATGTTTAAAACAGACTATGTTGTATGAATTACCGTGTGGTTTACTGGCACTACTTTTCCAGACTACCCTTCCCTGAGGCAGCGTAGCCCGCTTTTGCACACCACCCACCCCTTCCACCAGCAGTTCATGCTGCATAAATCAAAGTGCTGTGGCTGGGGTGCAGGGAGGAGGTGGTGGACCTGAGCTGAGCTAGCCTTCTCCCTGGAGGAGGGGGGGCAGGGGAAGAGGAGGAG
>NW_005842176.1:1284372-1382374 GCF_000455745.1 Alligator sinensis
AGGAGATCCACTTGTTGCCTGCATGTGTCTCACCCTGTGGCAAGCAGAGCTGGCTACTCTGTAGGTATGCGTTATTGGTTAAACAGTTAACTGATATAATTAGAAGAGTTTAAATGACTAATTTTTAAAACGATATTTACATCCCTAGCCAAAATCCTGTTTTCTAATGCAAAGCAGCAAGTGCCGTTCTAAAACGTTTGGCTATCTGTGGGCTTACACACGATTCTGGTTCTGAAGCAGTTCTTGGTCTTTCTTTGGAAGGTGTGACACAGATGGAAGCTCCCCTCCTGACAGTGTATTCCCTCCACTTTGTGGTCCTTGACTTCAGCGCTGGATGAGAGGTTCCCACACTGCAGCTCCTTGCAGATCTGTTCTCCTCTACGTTGCCTGTGTTCATTCTTATCACAAAGGACTTCCCACTTCCCCTCATGGAAGACTTCAATGTTCCCATCACAGGGGCTCTGGCCATCTACAAGCCTTTCCATTGCCTTTGGCTGGGAGCCTGAAAAAAAGACAACAGGGACTGGTGAGACCTCATGGTGGGCTGATTTCTGAATTACTGTCTAAAGGCAGCCTGGTTCAGTGGGTGTGTCACGCTTTTGCTAATGCCCATTAAATTTAGTACCTCCATTGTGAGGTACTAGAAAAAGGCGCATTAGCCTATTTTTATGCACATTAGCAAAAGTGCATGGTTTTTTTATGATGCTTTAATGTTCATTAAAATAAGCTAATGTGCATTAAAGTGCGCATGTAGACACGCCCAGTGTGTATGGGACTCAGGAGACTCAAGTCCAATTCCTATTTATTTTCAGGCAATTCACTTGACCTATTTCACCTGTTATCCTTAGTCTGTCCTGCCTATTTAGGCATAAACTGTTGGGGGCAGAATTTGTCTCCCACTCAAGAGTCTATACAGTGCCTAGCACAACTGAGCCCTCATATAATCTGTGCTCTTTAGGTGCTACTTTAATACAAATAATAGGAATGGGCAGCCTAATGTTTCATCCTTTTTAGTTAATGTTTTAAATATTACAGCCATCATACTACCCCAGGGACTGCTGCCTTTCACAGGCTTTGGGATCAACTGGCTTTATTCTGCAGCCTTCTATTCTTTTACCCATTCCAGTGACTTTATGGCCTGCTGCTTCCATTGCAGGCTGGGGAACCAGGAGAGCTGGGTTTTAATCTTAACTTACTGCATGGCTTGGGGCACCTCACTTGATGTCTCCAGTCCTGTTCTGTATAACAACAGGAATCATCCTGCCTCACAGGGAAATTATAAGTATTCTTCAAAAACTGCTTGGAGATAATCCACGTAAAGGTATTAGTGACATATAGGGCACATCTACACATGCAATTAATGTGAAGCAATAAACTCTGACACTTATTGCACCAGAGTTTATTGCTCCTGGGCATGCTGTTTGAACGTGTGCCTAGGACTGCAGCATGTTGAGCTGGGTTGGAGCAGCCCCAGCTGGCAGGGGGCCCTGGGGGATCAGTTTGTCAGCCCAGGGCTGCTCTACCCTGCTCAACATGGTGCAGAGTGGATGGCTGGGGCACCAGGATGCTCCAGTGTGGGGCTAGTTGGCAGGCAGCCCCTGCACTAAAGCACCCTCATGCCCCAGCCAACTGCGTCAGTGTCTACACACACACTGCTGTGAAGTAAAAAACTCTGCAGCAGGATAGTACTTGTATTTAAAGGTACTGTCCTGCTGTGGAGCTAATTAATTTACTCCAGCCTAATAGAGGTGCTCGTGTAAATGCATGAAATGTTTACCGCAGAACTAATTAGTCTATTCTGCAGTCAGGGTCTCATGTAGACACACCCACAGAGTATGATTATTAAAGCTGTGCTGTATTATATTGTACTGTATCACAGGAGATGGCAATTCTATGGAACATCATATGGCATTGTATCGCAGAGGATTTGCACTACACTGCATTTCGTCCTGAAGCATATTTCTACAGGATTGCCCTGCACTATTTGCAGTGCCAAAGCAGGAAATTTCTCAGGATAAGGAGTAGTTATTACCAAAAATAAAGCATGAAATGTATTTTTTTTTAAGTTTGAACATAAGCCTAACGTGGGAGGATGCCATTGTACTGAAAAGTAATGGCAATCTTGGCACTTTCAGCTTGGCAGGAATGAAGGATGAAGGAGAAAATGAAAAGATCAAGGTTAAAACCGATGGCAAGCCAAGGACAGAGGTAAGCATGGACAAAGGAAATAGGATCATTTTTGAAGGGTTTAATTCAGTTCCTTCCATAATTTACATTCACTCTGTACATAACTCTTTACATATATAACTCTGTTCACTATAGCAATAACTGAGCTGCCAGGATGGTTCAGCCTTTCTGGACTAAAGGTTAAAGAAGGGAAGAGGAAAGAAGGGAGGAGGGATGTGGGCAGTGGAGTTCCCCAGGGCTCAGTCCTCAGTCCTGTGCTATTCAACTTCTGTATCAGCGACTTGGATGTGGGTGTGGAAAGCACACTGTCCAAATTCGCTGATGACACCAAGTTGTGGGATGAGGTGAGCACGCTGGAGGGGAGGGACAGAATCTAGCTAGATCTAGACAGGTTACAGAGGTGGGTGGATGAGAATAGGATGGAATTCAACGCAGACAAGTGCAAGGTGCTGCATCTAGGGAGAAGGAACCAGCATCACACCTACAGGCTGGGGAACACCCTTCTCAACAACACAGTGGCTGAAAGGGATCTTGGAGTCATTGTTGACTTCAGGATGGATATGAGCCACCAATGCGAAGAAGCGGTCAGTAAGGCTAACCACACCTTCTCATGCATCACAAGCAGATCCAGGGAGGTGATCCTTCCCCTCTATGCAGTGCTGGTCAGGCTGCATTTGGAGTACTGCATCCAGTTCTGGGCACTGCACTTCAAGAGAGATGTGACTAACCTTGAGAGGGTCCAGAGGAGGGCCACTCGCATGGTCAGGAGGCAGCAGACCAGGCCCTACAAAGATAGACTAAAGGGCCTGAATCTATTCAGCCTCCACAAGAGAAGACTGAGGGGATCTGGTGGCTGTCTATAAACTCACCAGGGGAGACCAGCAGAAAATAGGTGAGGTGCTCTGTTTCCCTGGGCACCACCTGAGATAACAAGGAATAATGGCCACAAATTGATTGAGAGCAGGTTCAGGCTTGATATCAAGAGGCATTACTTTATGGTTAGGGCTGACAGACTCTGGAATGGGCTCCTAAGGGAGGTGGTGCTCTCCACTACGTTGGGGTTCTTCAAGAGGAGGTTGGATAGATATTTGGCTGGGGTATTATGATCCCAGCACTCGTTCCTACCCAGGGCAGGGGGTCAGACTTGATGATCTGTTCAGGTCCCTTACAACCCTAGAAACTATGAAACTATGAAAGCAAAAGGAACATTACTCCACTGTCCTGAGATCATCTCACTCACCAGAGCAAAAGACGGAGGCTGGCTTTTTGTTCAAAGAGGGTCTGGTTCTGTTGAAACACTCCCAAATAGCGTCCACACTGCAAGGTGTCACCATAGTCCAATGCACAGGTAAATGCTGGCCTCCCGCTTTCAATTCTTCACCTTCATTTAAGGGATCTCCACAGCCCAATTTTGAGCAGATGATCCTGGCTAGCTCTTTCTGGTCTTCTGGACGTGACTCCACTGTTCCCCAGTGACCTTCCTTGTACAGCTCCACAATCCCTGAGCAGGTGAACTTACCCTCTGCCAGTCGCAGTTTGGGAGCGCCTGGAGAAGAACAGAGATGGAAGAGTAACCACAGCATGTAACTTACTAACACCATTGTCATGCCTTTCCACTGCTGTCTTCAGACCCCAGCTGTCAATCCAGCAGACCCCAGCTGTGCAGATTTCCATGAAGACCTTAGGAGAGGACAAAACCTGGGTTTGCAGTGCAGTGAATCTGCACTGAGAGCAGATTTCCTCCCCACCACCTTCCTCATTACAACATCTCAGCTACACACGACCCATATGGGATATCAGCTGGGTGTGTTCTCCACCTATCATCTGGAGGTACTGCTCTGTCCCTGTTGAGTAATATAGCTGTCAACCAGAATTTTCATATGTAATTAAAGTGTACATTTAATTGAAAATGTCTGTCTATCTGTCTGTCTCTCTGTCCATTTTATTGGGCATCATTGCAGATATAAGGAGTGACCATAAGACCATCCATTCCTCTTAAAAATCCTGCCACATTGTTTGACTCCATGGCCTCCTGCACTAGTGAGTTTCACCGGTTGTCATCTTTCTTTACAAAGTGTTTGCTTTGATCTGATTCATATTAATTTCACTCAGGGCTCATCTGATTTCCTGCAGCTTCTTGCCTAACAATCAGCTTCAATTGTGGTAAATTAAAACCAACTCTCTCTGTAGAATGGATGTGAATTCAAACAGGTTACAGGAAACTGGACATATGGAATTTCTTACCTGTGGGTTTTGGCGTGGGTAGTGATCGAGTCGGTGGTGAAGTATTGATTTTTTCTGGTCCTAAAATGATAAGGATTCGCAGAATATTTTAGCAGGGAGAATACCCAGTCTCAGGCAAAAGTTCTAAGTGATAAGGGTGGGTTATACTTACTATTGCAAATAACAAACGCATACTGATGTTGAGTGCAGTTGGATTTCTGTGGTTTGCAATCTTTCAGAGCATTCGCATTATATGAGCAGGACACAGCAATCGCTGGTCCTGTTCCAGAAACTGAAACATAAACTTTTGAGAACTCATGAGAAGATAAGCCACAGCCCAGCTGCCTGCAGACCAGTTCATTATTTTTCCTATTCCATGGGCTGGCACAAACTCTCTCCCAGCTGCTTGTATTTTTAAACTCCAGCAGCCCCGAACAATTGTCGCCAGTGCCGATGAGTCTCACATCCAGCTCTACTGAGAAAACAAAGATGCGTTAGCCAAAAGCACACCTGTTGGTATCTATCTCTCGTACACACACTCCTTGTTGTCTGCTTCACTTTTTTTTACTTCATCTTCGCTGCCAGAAAAGGCATGTTTTTGTACATGTGGATAATGTCCACCAACACCAAGAGTGAAATGTTGACCTTATTTAACTACTCTATGGCAAAAGTGACAGAGCTGTTTTTCCCCTAGGATTTTAGAATAGGATTGTTATTACAGTATGGTTAACACACTGTGACTAAGATGTATTTTGTGCAGTGAGGACAGCCTGTGTGCTCACTCTGTCTCCTTTCTGGCCCTTTTGCTCCAGCCCTATCTGAAATGTCAGAGGCTGTTTTGTGAAATAAAGCAGGAAGGAAATGGCGCTTATTGTGTTTGCGTGTTAGAAATGTGTAGAAGTCAATGAGTGTCTGAGTGTGTATGCACACTTGTGTGGATAGAAGTGTGTCTGTGTCTGTGTGAGTCGAGCCTTGTCCACACTAAGGAAATACTGCTAATTCTCTTCCAGCTCCATGAAATTAGTGACATTGAGAGCCCCAGGGTAAATGGCTTGCCCCACTGCTGCTGATGTTTGAAGCACTGTGTCCATTACAACTGCCTGTCAAGACATGATGCTAAAAGCCCCCAGAGCAGCTAGCAGTACCAGCAACTTAATAAAAGGGTGGCGTGCAACCAGGGTAGGAAAATAGCTGCTGCCATAGTGGCAGCTGACTACACTATCACCCTCGCCCCTCTGCCCTCTCAAATAGCCTGTGTTGCTCCGTGTGTCACAACTCCCCCTGAGCACAGGGCTGCCTCACTACACCTCTAAGTGGTATATCTGTGTTAAGGCTCCCAAAACTGCTAACCCCAGTGTAACTGAATTAATAATTGCAAAGGTGGGGAACTTTGGCGGAACTTCCCTTACATAGGCAAAATGTGTGTGCTGTGTGTGGTGCAGGGTGTGTATAGTCATCAGATTCCAGACTCCTTGGCCAATCCCCCACCCCCAAAGATTTCTCAAGTACAAGGAGGCCCTGGGCCCTTTGAGGGCCATGAGTAGGGGTGGATAGACTGGCTAGCTAGGCCTTATTGCAAAATAATCCTGCAGACATCAACATGCCAGGGCCAGGAATCAAACACAAGTCTCCCATATGGTAGCCAAGAGCATTAAGCCTGTTATGTCTGGTGCTGACAAGCTAATTAAACTGACGGCTGCCTAATTGGATTTTATTCCACACCAGAGATCAACATGGCCTAAAAGAAGCTTTGACAGATGCACTGACCTGTGGGGATCTTGCCTTCTCCACCATGACCAAAAAGCACTGCAAAGAGAAGAGAACAATGAGGTGGGCAACCATGGCTTTGTATTAAACCTGCTTCTCTCCAGGCAGCTACTGTTGCCCTCTTCCCCCTTGGCATCTGGTTCTTAGTGCTGTTCATGCTGAGATCTGTTTTCTTCCAGAAGTACCTCCACTACACATTCTGTTTTCCTTCTCTGTAACATTTTTAGGGGAGCCTCTATTATTCTCTGATGACAATGTCCGAATGAAGAGTGCACTCTCCAAACAGAGCTGGTTGAGAATCCACGTGACTCAGAAACAAAGGGACTCTAATAGGTCACACCATATCCCCTCTCTTTATTAAGATCAGCACAACTTCATTCCTTACCAGGCCCATGTCAGTTGTCCTAAATGCTGAAGCTGGCAATGATGCCATTTAGCCCTCTGCTCCACTATTATTATTATTTACTGTGATCTTATTAATTAGCAGAATGGTAGGGTGATAGAAGAGTGGTGAAAGCATCTTGCTACATCTACAGAGCTGTGAGCTCAAGCTGTGAGTTGGATGTGTGCCAAGGGCTACCCCCAGCTGACAGCCATACATAGGTACCTGGTCATTCAGGTTGGGAAGTCAAAAGTGGTGGATGTGGTGCCGACCAAGTCACTCCCCTGAGTGCCCCTGGCTACAGAAACTGCTGTGCCTTAGCCATACTAGCCTAAGGCTGTTAGGCACAGATGGATCTTCAGATCAATTATTTGTGTGAAAAAAACACCTGGATGCCACCATAGAGATACATCTTTTAATAGCCTTTGCATACAAGAATAGGTATAAGTATCTGTACATCACAATGATTATTTAGTCTCTGCTAGTGGAGTTGTGCTGTTTCACCTATACCAGTATAGTTCAAATGATGACTCTATTTCACTGAGTACCGTATGGGCACGTCCAGACGAATGCGCACGTGCTTGTTGTGGCATCTCAAACCAGTTTGAGATGCTGCAAGAGGCACGCTAAGAACAAAAAAATGTTCCCTGCACTGCATAATTGCAGCATGGGCTCTAAATTTGATACCTGGATTTCCAGGTATCAAAAAAAAAACACCCAGAAAAAAGCGGTGCAGGGCATGGTCCTGTAGTGTGTCCTGAGGCAACCGGAGACTGAGTCCTCCAGAGACACTCTGGCATCTGACTAGAGCATCTCTATGGTACCCGTGCTGCCCCAGCACTCTGCCTCAGTGTGCTGGGGCAAACAGGAGCAGGGCAAGGCTGTGGTGTGACCCAGACCGAGGCTCTGTCCCAGGTAAGCAGGGACTGGGGTGGAGGGGCTGTGTGGTTTCTGGTGGGGTTTGTGGATGTGGGGTGTATGGGTGAGTGTATGCGGGGAGAGGTTGGGTGTGTGTGGAAGTTGGGTGTGTAGGGCCTGTCAGGAGGCTCCCACATGCCTGCCCCCACCCTGCAGCGCACAGGCCCAACCTTCCCTGACCTGGCCTGCCCCACTAGTGTGCCTTTGGACAGGACTGGGATGGCTCCTGCCACCACCTGCAGCTGCTGTCCAAAGATGCGTGCTAGCAGGGCAGGCCAGGCTGGGTTGGGTTGGGCCAGGCCCATTCTCCTTGAGGGTCAGGCTGTGATGCACAGCCACAGGGCTGTGCCTACGGTGGGCCATGACCGCCCTGATGGCCTGGTTGGCTGCTGCTGCCAGCGCTGGAGGCTGTGCATCGTGGTGGGGGGGGAGAGGGCGGGCATGTGGTGGCCCCCCCTTGAATCCCCTCACAAACCCCACATTCCCCCACACCTACCCACATCCCCCCCACACCCACCCACACCCCTTCCCATCCCACTCCTGCAAACCCCACATCCCCCAATCACACCCAGTTTGCCCAGCTGCCAGACAGGATAAGACCTGCTGGCAGGAGCTGTGGCTGCAGGGGCACCTGTTCCCACATCCTGGTTAGTGAAGGGGTCAGGGGAGCTCTGATTTTTCTATGATAAGAAAACCAAAAACAAACATCAAAGCATATAGATATTTAGAATTTATTTTATTAGATAGAGGCACTGGTAGGCTTCCAAATTGTTTTAAAATTGTAAATATATCAATAAAACATTACCCAACTGATCTCTCTCTCTCTCTCTCTGTCTCTCTGTATGGTTATATATAGATATAGATATATATATATAGAGAGAGAGTGAGTGGTCTTTTGTTTTAATTGTGGAAGAACATGGATTTTGGGGGTTTTTAATGAGTGAATTTGGGATTTTTTTTATCAGAGAATTTGCAGGTTTAAATAGAGAACACCAGGATTCCTGCTAGTGAGGCAAGTGGCAGGATCCAGGCAGAGGAGCCTGCTCAGGGCCAGGAGGACATGCTTTGACAGTTCAAAGCAGGCCACCACACTGCGGACATCTTCCAGGTGATAGTTGCCCAGATGGCAGGGTGGGGGTATACATGGCAGCAGTGCCACACAAAGGCCAACTGCACAGCCATGGCCCACTAGCAGCTGGCTCAGAGGTGCAGATGGCTCTGCTACAGTGCCCATGCCACAGCCCAGGTGGCCTTGAGGTCCCCATCCAGGTCTGGCAGGTGTGCGGATATGGGGCTGCAGCGCCAAGGGGGCAGATGCTGTCACAGGTGGCAGCAGGCTGCAGCCAGGCAGCAGCCCCCACTGCCATACTGCTGCAGTGGGTAGAGGGTACAGGGGCCACTGTAGGTCAAGGCTGCTGCTGCAGTCCAGCTGGCATGGGCAGGCTAGTGTCCTCATATGTCAACTGGCTGGGTCTCAGAAGCTCCCAAGAGCAACTAGCCCTGAGCTGCTAGCCAGGGCAGCTTTTTATACTGCTGGAGCCAGCACAGGTGCTGGCCCCAGCCCTCAGGTCCCCCTGGCTGCAGATGTGGGAGGAGCTGGGAAGGGTCAGTTTGCCCCAAGTGGCACAACTTGCCCCACAGTGCATGTTCAGGCACGTGTGCTGAGGCAAAAATCTCTGGCACAAATTTGTGCTGCTCCTATTCGAGCTGCTGCAAGCACACATGCATGGACATTTGGTTCCCTGAGGACAAGTAGCAGCAGTGCACCTTGTGCCGCTGCTACTTGTCCCTGGGGAATGCCCAAGCTATGTGCACTTTGGCATGCAGCAAGTTACCCTGGGTGAGGTAACAGAGGCTGGGGCCAGCACTGTGTTGGCCCTAGCAGCCTTACCTGGGGTCCTGCAGCCATGGCGATCTTGCTGGGTGCAGCCCAGCTGGCAGCTGCAGCACGGCTCTGCTCCACTTTTCAGCAGTGCATGCTGCCTGAGCGTGTGCTACTCCGTTTGTAAATTTTTTCTGTGTTTTTTTATTTTTACCCCTGGATATCCAGGGGTCAAAAAACACTGCAGAAAAAAATATGGAGCACTGCATGCTTGGGCAGCCGGCTCTTGCAGCACAGAGAACACTGGACCATGCGGTCTATGGTGCTGCCGCATACCGCACAACCACATTTGTCTGGATGTGTTCTATGAGCGCATGGCAAGAGACTGGTTCTGTTCCAAAGAGCCCTCACTATAAACAGACAAGGCAGACAGAGATAGAAGCACAGAGAGTTGACGTGACTGTCAGAGTTGGCAGAGGTAGCTGCTTATATTCTTAGGGCTGAAGATCCTAAGTTCAAATCTCCCTGTTTTCTCCCCACGTGGACCCAGAGATATTAACACCAAAGCAAAATTCCCATTAAAAGGTGAACTCAACTGTAGCTTGTTCAAAAACATTAGATGTGAGATGGCAGCAACATGAGTGCTTTCAGCATATGCTGTCTTGTGGTCAACTGAAAGTAGACCAGGGTACAGAGAAGTTAATTTTCTTCTTAGAGTCATTCTGTGCTAATTAAGATGGATGGCAGGGCATACAGCGAGGGGCAGGGGAGGGAGGGAGAGGGATTCTTCAGAGCTTTTAATGGGAAATTATGGGGCTGTCCAGAGGGAGTGGGCAGCAAGACAAAGGAATGGCTTGAAGCCAGTTTGAAGAAAGTCAGCAGGGGCAGGCAAGGGCCTCCAGAAGGCTCTACACCACTTTGAAAGAGATTGGACTGGCAGAGAAGGACACTGATCCTGATCAATGCATGCTACAGGGAGTGTTCCAAGCATCTCACATGGTCTGATTCACCTGCTGATCAGAGGCTATTTTGATCAAGGGTCAGCAAAAGGCCTATCAAATAGTTTCCTGTTGAAGTCACTAGGGGGATCTACACATGTTGCAGTGCTGGGCCCCTGACTCCAAGTGGGATTGGCTTTTCCAGCCTTCAGTGTAATTGCTGTCACCAGGCATCAGGATTATAGAGCTAGAAAGGAGTTGGCAATTGTGTTTGTAATGGGGGAATCAGAACAGAACTATGGCCAGCCTGCATCTGGCTGTGCAGGGCCTAGAGGACAAGACCAATGCAAAGACATGAGGAAGGGGCCACTTTCCCACGCACTTTTCAGATCATGTCAAACTTGAGCACTAAACTCTTAGATTTTTTTTAAATGACAGATGAACAAAGTGGCACAGCTCCATCCTAGTCAAGGGACCAGACCCCTAGCTAGAGTGAACCACTATAGCTCCCTTAGAATAGCTGAGGCTATGCTCATTTGCATCAGGTGAAGATCTGGACTATAATCTCCTTAACATGGGTTTTAAAGAGGTTGTAGCACCTTGGGCTAGCTCTTTGCAATAGTGTGACTTACTATAGAAGAGCTCTGTGAATGAATCTATTTCAAGGAGTAGCAATGATGAAATGATTTGCTTCTTTAGACTTGCTGGCAAAGATTTTCAGTAAGGCTAGTAATTTGGGTTTCTTACAGGAGATGACTTCAAGGGGCTTAATTTTCAGAAAAGTCTGAGAATTTATTGTTTGGAAACCTGATCCCTTTTAAAGTATTTCAGGTTGGTCAACCAAAGATCAAGGCATGCAAAACCACTTCGGGAATCTTGTCCAGTGGGTCCTCTTTGGTAAGCTATAAGTCAAGGGACTACCTCAGGGTGGAAATGGCCTTGGCCTTCTGCCAAATCAGCCTGGTCTGAGTTAATTAGTCTGACATACTTGATACTCTGTCTGTGTCAAAACAATACAAAATAATGGACACTTTGTTGAAAGTCAAGGGAGAGAGATGAAGACAAAACATATTAGAAGGACCAAATATCAGAACAAGACCTGGAGCACAACATCCACATTTGATTGTCTTGCTGCAAGAAAGACAGTGCTGAGATAGGAAACATTCAGGAGAACGCAACAAAGATGAGTTAGTTTGTGCAGTACTTCAGATACATAGAGTTCTAAGTAGTTACGTCATTATCTCCATTACCTATAGCAACAACAATGATAATAATATTTATTATTATTACTATACTTCCAAAGGTGGTTTCAAAGGGGATGTGGCAATGTGGCCACATCCCCTTTGAATCCACCCTTGGAAGTATAGTAATAATACCTGTGCCGCACATGAGCTCTCGGCATGAGGTCTGGCCACAGCTTCTGTTTTCACAAAACTTTGAAGCCCGGGAGCACTGCTGCTATCGTGCATTTCCTTTTTTCCTCTGCTGCTGAATTCAGTGGGGAGGGAGAGCAAGAAGCAGGGAGAACAGCAGCAGCTTTCACTCCCTGGGCTCTGAAAGCAGGGGCTCCAGCCAGACCCAACCCCATCAACTGGTCAGTTCAGAGCTCACTGTTCATGCGGGGCGCTTGTACATGTGACAATGTCATGATGTACACATGATGAAAATTTCCCTTTGTGTAGCTTAATGGCATCGCACATTACACGTACCCGAGTTTTGGGGGTTTAAAATGAGTTTGCATTGTTGAGTTTGCAATGTTGCAGTTGGAATGTTGCAGCCATTCGTCAGCTTGTCCCCCAGCCACAGGAGAGGTAGGTAGGCTCTGCAGAAAAAAGGATTGGGCCCCTTGCCGTTTCTGCCTTCAGCAGGCTTCTGCGGCTGGTAGCATGGCTGGGGCTGCCAAGGAATGGGCTGGTTTGCCCCTGGGGAAGCGTGGGGATGCAACAGGAGGGTGGCTGGGTTTGTTGGTGGCCAGAGAAGGTGGCTGGGGTGGTGCGCATGGCATGGGGCTGCCCAGGCAGGCTACTAGCTGGCCGGGTGCTGCCCCAGCTTGGAGGCGCATGATCCAATGCTTCCTCAAGCCCGACTGGGCTTCCAGCACCCCATGCTCTGTCCCCACCACCTTCTCCAGCTGCCAGCACACCCAGCTTGCCCCTGAAACAGCGTAGGGAGGTGGCAGGAGGGTGGCTAGGTGTGCTGGTGGCTGGAGAAGGTAGCAGGGACAGTGCATGGGGCACTGGAAGCCTGTGCAGGCTCAGGGAAGCGTTGTATCGGGTGCCTCTGAGCTGGGGCAGCACCTGGCTAGCTAGCAGCCTGCCCAGGAGGCCCCACACCCTGTGTACTATCCCCACCACTTTCTCCAGCTGCCAGCAAACCCAGATGACCTCCTGCAACCTCTTTGCACTGCCCCAAGGGCAAGCCAGCCTGCTCCTGGGTGGCCCCAGACATCTTGCTAGCTGTAGGAACCTGCTGAAGACAGAAGCAGCAAGCGGCCCGATCCTTTTGGTTTTTTTCAACAGAGCCTGTTTGCCTCTCCTGCAGCCAGGGGCCAAGATGACAGATTAATAGTGCAGATTAATGGCCTCCTGGCTGCAGGAGAGGTGGGTAGGCTCTGCCAAAAAAAAAAAAAAAAGGATCGGGCCCCTCACCGTTTCTGCCTTCAGCAGGCACCTGCAGCCACCGGGACAATCATGGATATACAGCAATGGGGTAGGTTTCAATTAAAAACTCACCGTTTCAATTTAGGGAGCATATAATGCAGCCTGAAGGATTAAACCTCCATTGCATGTACAAGTGCCCATGGAGGACAGAAGCCCATGCTGATCAGGCAGTGAGTGCAGAGTTCACTGTGCATGGGCAGCACAGCCAAAAGGTGTCTAGGGGGGCGGGGAGCCTCCTTACTCCATTCTTGGATCTGCTACTGGTGATTTCAGGAGGAATACAGTCATGAATGCATGTCTAGCTAAGCAAAAACATCCATGAATTTAAAATGTTACCATCTTCCTCAGGATGTTAGAGGTGTCTATAAATGCTGCTTTCTGGAGGACCCAGGGTCTGATAATAGATCCAATTCCTATTTACACATTACTTTTTTGATATCTCCAGTGCACCACACACTGTTGGTATTATGCTTAGGCTTTTCATGCCACAGGTTTTCTTTAATTTGTGCCCTTACTGATAGTATCTGTCAATCTTTTCTTGTATTTCCAACAGAACATTCTTATCGAATGGCTAAGTGGTGTTCATAACAAAACACTCTCCCCTCCTGCTTTTTACAATCACTGTACTGGTCTTCCAGAACATGGTTCATGAACACCAATGTCTAAAAAAGTCCCATTATGCGCTTATTTGTTGTAATTTTGTCTGGCTTACGATAGTAATGCTTCCTTCCTATTCACACTCTGTACTTCCTGCAGAGCACCCAACACACAATGCTACCAGCTTTGTTATATTGTATTTTATGCTCATCTCTGATCAAGTTGATAAATCTCCTTATGATATGACTGAGTCTCTGGGCCCTGGCCACCCATCCTGCATTCTGAACTTACATTTTCCTTCAATCTGTCCTTGCTGGAATGTATTTTGTGTGAAAAACCTGATCCTGCCTGACTGTAGCTAGATCCTCAGTTTCTCTTTTCAGTCCTCCTTTAGCAAACCACTTAGAATCGACTACGTTTCCTGAGTTTTTCTACAGAGGTCTCTGGGGAGTTATTTTTACACCCATTGCTGCCTAAGTGTCTCTTGTTGCTGTCTGTCCAGTGACTTACACTCAGTTACAGTTGATTCCTTATTTAGTTTGGAAGCTGATCCAAGATCCAGAGAGTCCATTTTTAGTCTCTCATGTAGTTTGCTGTTGTCTCACACACCCAGTCCATAACATCCTTGAATGCTCTCAGTCCTTTTCTTCCACCCTTCCTGTCAAGCTAGGGATTTTCCACTTTTGAGTTTGTTCTTTACTTTACACTGTGCTACCTTCCTCTTTGTTCTCCTGCTCACTTTCAATTGAAGTGAATCCTTGCCCAATTTAGTACAGCAGCAGAATGATAATAGAGGGAATGGCATGTGTGTTTCTTGCCTTAACTATATTTTGTTTATTGAACTTTGCTTTAAAAACTGTTGTTAACCCCAAAGCGCTCTTTCTTCAACATTTTGCTCAGTTCTTCATCACATACGTTTTCCTTTTGAAGAATTCCTAAATACCTGTAATATCCAATGCTACTGTTACCTTCTATCACACTGTTTTCCAATTCTGTCCCCTGTGACATTTTATAGTGCCTTCTAGCATCTAAGCTGTGCACACATTTACACCTAATCCTATTCCTTTAACCTTCCCCTCCACGAATTTCTATAGTTTAAAGAAGTTAGTTTTCTGTGATCAGTGCCATAGCAAGGGGGGGTGAGGGGCATCAGGGAGACCGCCCCAGGTGCTGAAGTGAAGGGGCGCCAACAGGCGCTGTCCAATTGGGGTGGGGTGTGGGACGGAGCTGCAAACAGCTTGTCTGGGGGGGTGTGGGGACAGGGGGAGGGTGACTCCTGCTGCTGTGTGCACTCCTGGGCAAGCATGGGGGGGGGGAGGGAGTGCCCCCCAGATCTGTGTACAGGGCAAGGGTGGGCTGCTGCTGCAGGTTTTGTCCCAGGTGCCAAACTTCCTTGTCATGGTACTGTCTGTGATTCATGTCATGGTCTGCCGGGCTGGTATGAGGGTCTATGAGCTGGCAATATTTCACCCTAAAGTTGGAGTCAGCTGGATTCTTGGAGGTCTAGTTGGTGTCTCAATATGCAAGATGGTTTCAAGATAACCTTTCTGGAGATAACGGTTACTTTTAGGTTCACGGCATGTACTGGTGCATGTGCAGAACATGACGGTCCATAAACAGCCAAATCCTGTCTGTTATGCCTGATCACTCACAGA
Organism: Alligator sinensis; assembly: GCF_000455745.1. NCBI lineage: Eukaryota > Metazoa > Chordata > Crocodylia > Alligatoridae > Alligator > Alligator sinensis. The sequence goes on from NW_005842176.1 coordinate 1,299,522, forward strand.
GTGATGATCATGATGATGATTGTCTTTCAAGCCAGACAGGAGTACCAAGACCATCTAATGTAACAGAGGCCATTAAATTTCACCCAAGTTCTGCATTAAGTCGGTATCTTGTGGCTGAACTATCATGCATTTTTAAACCATTCTGGGCCTATTCTATTACTGTTGCTGTTGGGCTTAAAGATACCATGTAGAGATTGAGACCGCATTATGCTATGCATTTTATTCAGGCCACATGAGTAGCTATTGCCTCAGAGATTGCCCAGCGTGCCTAGAAGATAATTACCCCGTCAACCCACAAAAGCTGTCACTTTATTTATGTTGGTGTAGTCAAAGCAGCACATCCCTACTAGTGTAAACACTGTCATGTCAATATAAAGACACTAATAGCTATATGACTATAATATATAATGATAGTTATATAGCTATATATGTATAATAGCCATACTAGTATAGCTATTCCTGTAGGGAGAGTGTAATAACATACATTGATAAGGGGCAGATCTGTGTACTTTGAGATCTACACTGTGTAAAGGCTAGATATTTATGATGTTGCTGATGACGATAAGGCTTCTCTTTCCATCACCCGTGAAATGTATTAGTATTAATGTTAGCATTAGCATTGCTATTAGTGTTACTACTGTGTTTAATTGAATACAAGATGACCCCCCAATTAGATTCTATATACGGAAAAAATACATTTGTTATAATTGTTCAGGTATAGAATCTAATTTTTGGAGGTTTGCCTTGAATTTGTCCCTCCCAGTCACTGCTAGAACAGGGAAAATAAAGGGGGGACAGAGGGGGGCAGTCAGGTAGCCCCCTTGCCTTCTGCCCCCCAACTTCTTCTCCCTACAGTCCCTCCTCCCCATATTGTCAGAACCTGCTCTCCCAAAACACATGGAAATGAAGGGCAAATTTCAAAATACTGATTTTGAAATAAACATACCTTTACTAATTTGCATATAGACAAATTATTGGAGGCACTCATAGAGTTAGTTCATACAGAACTGATGCACTTATTGCACCAGAGTTTATTGCCCTTGGGCGTGCCGTTTAAATGTGTGCCCGGGACCAAAGCACATTGAGCCGTATAGGAGCAGCCCCGCCTAGCAGGGGGCCCCAGAGCTCAGCCTGCCAGCCCGAGGCTGCTCCAACCTGGCTCAGCGTGCTGCAGAGAGGATGGCTAGGACACGAGGGAGCTTCAGTGCGGGGCTGCCTGCTTACTGCGGGGCTAGCCATCAGGCAGCCCTTCAATGAAGCACCCTCGTACCCCAGCATCTACATGTGTGCTGCTGTAAAATAAAAAACTCTGTGGCAGGATAGTACTTGTATTTACAAGTACTACCCTCCTTCAGAGTTTATTAGTTTACTCCAGTCCAGTGTCATAGCAAGGGGGGGGGCAAGTGGGGTGACCACCTGGGGTACCAAAGCGAAGGGGTGACAACAGGCGCTGCCCAGCTGCAGCAGTGTGCAGGATGGAACTGCGAGCGGCTCATTTTGGGGGGCACGGGGATGGGGAGAGGGTGGCTCCCATCACTGTGTACACTCCTGGGCAAGCATGGGGGGTGTGCCCCCCGGATCTGTGTGTGGGGAGAGAGCAGGCTGCCACTGCGGGCTTTGCCCTGGGCGCCAAACTTCCTTGCCACGGTACTGCTCCAGCTTAATAGCTCTGCACGTATAGACACAAGATGTTTACTGCAGAGCTAATTAGTCAACTCTACAGTAAACGTCTTGTGTAGACATGCCCATTTAAAACTTGTGAAGAAACAGGAATCACTGGAAATGAGAAAGAAAAGCACAGCTCATCTGTGGGAGTAAAGAGGAAATCAAAATACATGGGGACTGAGCACAATGAGCATTTTATCTTGTTTAGATGGGTTGTAGTGACCTATCCTTGTGGTAGGTTCCCATGAGCATGTTTGCTACTGGGGAGGGTGTTGGAACTTGCTCCAGCCTTTCCAAGCATTGGCCTGGTATTACAGTACCTCCATGCCCAGTGCTTGTTCCCTCCTAGGGGAGCAACTGCTATTTTTTTTAGGGACACACACACACACACACACACACACACACACACACACACACACGGTTTCCATCAGCATATTTACTGAATATGGCCCATGCATTTTACAGACATGCTTAGTGTTGGCTGCATCTAATCAACTTTATAGTTGGTTTCTGTTACTGAGCACATGTTGCTTCTGGCAGCAGTTTTATGATAGATGATGTATTGAATTATGTTTTCTTGTATGCAATTATAAGATGAAGGGCTTTTTCCCCCATGCTGCTGGTGGGGGGGACCTCATTTTAGACTTGATTAAACACAGTAATATTATTACCATATATTATTCTGTAATAACTTTTTACACAACTTCGCTGCATGGGTTAAGATGACTTGGGTATGTTGGGTTACCACTCCCTGAAGATAAAAGCCTTGTTGCATTGTTATTTTTACTGTGTCCATACTTGAGATTGTACTGGTACAGCAATATCGGTAAAAAAAATCACTCCTAACTGCCATAGCTCTGCTTGTTTGCAGCGCAGACATAAACTGGTAAGTTCTTAGGGTAGGGACCATCTCTTTTTTAAGTGAGTGTGTGTACGATGCCTCACACAATATGGCTGTAATCTCCTCTACACAACAGAAGAATCAACAGACAAACAGGTGACCTCGCATGGCGGTGATCATTACTATTCTTATTTATTCTATTAATGCAGATGTGAAGATTTTGGCGCCTCTTAGGACAGCAATTTTGCTTTGCTTTGTTTGGAGGGGAGGAACACAATATAATCGCTATTTTCCTTTTGTTAGAATCTGCGAAGGCAACGAGCAGATTTGGTGCCTGGTCTAGAAAATCTTCCTGGTGGGTTTTGCAAGGCTGGCTTAAGGGCATGTTAGAATTAGGCATTAAGAGCTGCTTGCATCACTCATACAAGGAGAGCGCTATAGACTCCCTTGGACACTTCTCGGGGGGAGGGCAGAATCTGATCCTAGGCTGAATGACTGCAGCAACAGGATTATTTTTTTAGCCCCGGTGGATAAAAAGCTTGTGCAGGGTGATGCTGAGGCAGTGACCAGTCCCATCCCTCCTCTGTGCCCGGGCCTGCATGTGTTTGACCCCACTTTCTGAGACAGCCTATCCTGGGCCATAAGGAGATTAGAGCTCTAATTGTGTGTTTAAGTATTATGAGGATGGCAAATGGAGGAACATCGTATGGGAAAGTGGCTTGCCTTCCTTAGAGGCCTTGGTTACTGGCTGAGAGTGGGTGGACCAAGGGGCTGCTTGAGTTCAGTTATTTTTATCTAGTCGTACATCTCCCACCCAAGCCTGCCTTGTCTGCATCAGATGAAATATTTCTTCTATCTTCTCCAGCTGAGGTGTAGCTGGGAGAAGTTTTTTGATTGCCCTGAAATCCTTACTCCATTCCTACTCTGGAAAAATTCCCACTGAAGTCTGTTGGCTACCTCCTGACTGGTGCGGAGCTACAATATTCTGATTCACACTCAATCAATGGAGATTCTACTTCTGCAGGGACTGAATAATGACATATGCGTTCAGTGCTGTAACAAGGGTGGGGTGAGCGGGGCAACCCCCCCCCGGGTGCTGAAGTGAAAGGGTGCCAACAGGCGCTGCCCAGCCGGGGCAGGGTGCGGGACAGAGCCGCATGTGGCTCATTTTTTGTGGGGGGCACAGGGAGGGGGAAAGGGTGGCTCCCGCCACTGTGTGCACTCCTCGGCAAGCTTGGGAGGATGATGTACCCCCTGGATCTGTGCATGGGGCGAGGGCGGGCTGCTGCTGTGGGCTTTGCCCCAGGTGCCAAACTTAGTTGTTACAGCACTGTATGTGTTGGTTCTGGAGGGAAGAGATGGAAAAGACTTATTTGTTCACCTCTTGTCCAAGCACCCTTTGGTCTACCTTCTGGGGGCAGGGTAGGATTCATTTCCCAGGTACTACTTTCAGTGATGCCGTTCATTAGGCGTATATTAAGCCCTGGCAGCACAATCAGCCCTACCCAAAGAATACAGTAATATGTGCTCCCTTGCCTAAGGCATTTATTATTTGAATTAGACTGGTGGTTGGGACACAATACATTGGTGATGTGAGGAAGAGGAAAGCCAATTTACCTATGGTGCTGTTGTGGACATGGAGTGTCTTGGAGCACTTCGTTGATGGAAAGGAATAAGGTGTCTCCCAAAAGCTCTTGAGAAGCATGTTCAAACCTTGCTCTCATTTTATGCCAAAGACAGGTATGTGGGCACCTGGACATTGAGGCTGAGGAGTCAAAGGTAGCTGGACTTGACACTAGCCACATCACTGCCCTGCCTGCCACTGGCGACAGAAACTGGCCCATCTTAACTACACTAGCCAGACGGACCCTTAGGCTTGCGACAACCTTTGACCTTACATTGTACTTTGTTAATACTGTGTGTTGGCCTGGCTATGGGGATGGCATTTTCTGTATGAATGTTCAGCCTTATCTGCGTCTCACCAAGGTTAGGCTGGAAGGAGGAGGTGGTTCAAGATGGTTACTTATCAGCCTCCATTTAAGAGCCATGAAGGGTCCCAGAATAAGAAGTTCAGAAGACAGACTGTCTCCAAGCGTGTGGGACAAGTTTAGCTAGAAAGGGCTGATGTCCGTGCCCCCCACCTCCCCAGTTTCAGCCTCCTAGAAGAACCCTGGCATGACATGGAAAGGATTGCTTTGGGGATGCAGCGACAAATCAGACCAAGGCAAGCTCAGACCAATGATCTGTGCGGGAGGCAGGGGGACCCAGGCCTGCCTGGCCAGTCATTATGGGACAGCAGGACTTCAGAAGGAGTTGGTTTCTAACTGTCCTTCAAAGAGGGCCAACATGTTGCTTTATTCAGGAATTCAGCTTTAAATAATTATAGCTGTTCCGGAATAAATCCATGCATACACAAACCCCAAAGCAGACATACTCAGAGCCTGTTGATCCAAAATCCCTTTCTTTGAGTAGTTCGTTCTAACTGCTAAATAAAGTACGCTATGCTACGGCAACAGTCCCCAATCAGGAAGTGACACAGGTGCCTCGAGGTCCCGAGGTATGGCCCTCATGGCAATAAGCAGGGTGGTTTAACTGTGCCCTCCTTTAAGTTGGGGGGGAATAATCACGATCCCACCCCGAGACACAAAGGGCAAGAGGTGCAAACCCTGATGGATGCACTCAGAGCCCAGAAAGCTGGCCAAGTCACAAAACCCATGCCGAGGGGTTTCTCCTCTCTCATTAGTATGTTCCAAACAGTCTTGTCCTATCCAGTATAAAACAAATCTAGAGAAACTCATTTCACTTTTCCATATCTCAAATTTGGCTTCTGCCCGCTTTCCAAGGCTCACAACATACTGTATAATACTATATTAAACCTTTGTGTTGCAGCGGTTCTGGTTTTGCACTGTGATTGTCCATGTCCCTTCTCTTTACTCAAATGCTGGCCTAAACTGTAACTGTAATACAACAGGGACTCTTGTCCAGCTCAGGGCCCCTGCGATAGGAGCTATAAGGCCTGGTCATTGATTAAGGCCTGTTGTGTTAAGCGCTGTGCAAATAAGAGTTGCTGCACCTGCTTCTCAACTGATTTAAATTTGTCGAGTGCCAGTGAAATCAGTGCCAATTTAAATCTATCCACCAACATAATTACTTCAAAAGTCTATGAACCCGGTTTATTTCAAAAGGTGCATTGCCGGATAACAGGTTGGTTTCACTGACAGCGCTACACTCATTTTAAAGGCTGCTGTTCTTAACCTATATGGTTTCTTTTGTCCTGGTCTTTTAATCTTTATCTATCTACTGGTAAATCACAAAGCTTATCTGGTTGGCCTATAAATAAGACGTATCATCGCTATCATGGCACGCAACAAAGCAAAGGAGTTGATCGAGTCAATGATTGTTAAGAAGCAGCAAACGTTCTTTAGGCCTAATCCTCAGCAGCAAACAACATGTACGGAGCCAGACAGATTTTTCCCATCTGGGTATCCAGCCCTTTTTCTGGTAGAGCAAAAGCTGCTTTACACCAGCTGGGGAGATCTGCTTTGTTTTTTAATTTTAATTGCTGAACACCAAAGCTATGACAAGGTAGACCTTTTCACTGCCCAGCAGGCAGCTCCATGCCTGTGTCCCACTTCAGAAGAGCGTGAAGCCTTGGAGATGAGCGAGTCCCGCACAGCCCCGGTGCAGCATTGCTGAGGAAACTCCAGTAACGAAGTGTGGCTCAGTTCAAGTACTCACCCTGCAACCCCACCAAGACCAATGGGGCGAAGGCCGGATGCTGGACTCCCATCATGACCGGTCGCTTCCTCTTCCACCCTGGTCTTGAGCCGTGAGTGAGAGGCTGAATGAGAGGGCGTTTGTGGAACGGGAAGGGAAGAGAAGGCCAGGGGGGAGGAGGTAAGGCTAGGAGGAACAGACTGTTTTTCCTCCCTCTGTGGTTTTCTGCGTCATTGTCTCACTCGTTTGAAGCCCAACCTGCTAGCTTCCTCACCGGATCATGTAGACTGTGAGAGCATTTCAGAGAGCTCACTGTATAATTTGTGCTCATGTCTCTTTGCAGTCAGGGGGTCCCAAGCCCCAGCAAGTGCATTCCTGTAACAGGGACAGAGGGGTGGAGGTGATCACTGGGGGTACTGTAGGATTGGGGGAAGCTTGCTAGGGAGACTAAACTCCCCTCCAAGCTCCGAGGAAGGGTGCCCTTATCAGAGGACTGGGATCAGAGAAGAAGGAGCAGGGCATAATGCAGTCCAAGACTGAATAAATATGGAGGCAGGACCTTCCACTAGGAGACTGCCCCCTTCCCCCCCAGGGCAGGAGCTAAGGTGATCAATGCATACAATGCACAAAGTGAACCTCCACCTGAGACTAACTCTCTCTCAGATCTGAGAGAGGATGGATCTGTGCCCAGCCAGAGTTAGAATCCTATCGAGCCAGGCGTGCCTGTGGGCTCCTATACATGTGCAGCAAGGCTGCTCCAACATACTGGCATTACAGTGCATCTGAGCAGGCTCGATTAATCAAGTGTGCTGGAGCATGGTAATTACTAGGCTCCAGCAGACTCCAGCATCACGTGTATCAGGGTCACGTGTGATGCTGGAGTGGGGAAGGGCCAGGGGAGATTAAAGAATTAAATAGCCAAGTCGCTGGCTAGTGTAAATCAGCCATGACTCCTTGGGGTAGGGTAAAGGGCAGGATGCCCAGCAGGGGTCACTCCACTGGAGCTAATCAACCAGATCCCCAGTAGGGGTAAATCAGGGTCACTCAGTGGGAACCCAGGGGCCGTACACCCAGCTGGTATAAATTGATGTATCCCCAGCCATGGGTCTTGCCCTAGCTGTCAGGGAAGGAGCGGCTGCTGCAGGGATATGATGTGGCTGTTACGTAATGCCTGTCCCTGACAGAAATAGCCCAACCTGTTTCAATAATAACCTCCTTTTTACTCTTGTGTGTGCACTTGTGTGTTTTTTTTCTCCCCTTCTATATTTACTCTCTTATCTTTTCCTGTGGTCGCTGTTTGAGGTGAGAAAGTTTTCTGCTTAGTGGCAGGAAATTTGCAACCAAGTGCTCTGTGCAGCAAAAAGCCTTCTGACAAGTGAAGCGTGAGCTGCACCACTGGCTGCATTGCACCCGCGAGCAGCAGAGACTCTCAGCCGGAGGAGGACCCCACAGGTGCACACAGGAACACCAGCACTGTTATCAGAGCACAGCCGTGCGTCAAGCATGGGCCACGTGCAGCAGCAGTTTAGTTTCATCTAGATAATGGCGCGTCGATCCCCTGCCCTGTGCCTATCAAAATGTCACCGATGCAACACGTTGATTGGCTCCAGGAACCAGCTTTCATGTCATTGTTATACTGAGAAACAAACGTTTCCTGTCTTCCATTCAAGGAAAAAGCTCCCCTTCCCCTCCAGCACCCCTCAGTTGAGGGAGTGGGCAGCTCCTGAAAACGTTTAAGAAAAACCACATGGAGTCAGGGGGTTGCGCGCACCTGATCTTGGCTATTTGTCTCTAGACAGCTTTTCTGCTGGCATGGATCAGCTCGGGCCCCAAGGAAGAACAAGCTAATTTACACCAGCCAAGGCTCTGGCCCATTGGCTCCAATAAAGCGATGCCCCCTTAACCTCAGCTAGGGACTCGACCCGCTGATGCCCATGAAGCTCTGCTGATTTACAGCCGCTGCATGTTCTGGCCTCTGCTTATTTGAATGGATCGATGCTCATCGACGCCAGCAGGGGATTTGGCTCCAAGAGCACACTAATGAAGTGCAGCTGGTGGGGAATTGGCTCACAGGCCTTGATGGAGATCAATGCCCACTGACACCCACTGGAGATCTGACCTGGGGGCTCCAATAACGTGCTGCCCATTGACACCCCTTGGAAGCCTGGCCCATTGTTTGCAGTGGACAGAAGCTGACTTGCACCAGCTGATGATGTGTCCTCAGTACCACGCTGGAGAGGCCTCCTGGAATGAGGGAAGCGAGTTCACTGTCCATGGCCAGTTCAGCCCTTGGTCACCCTGGGAGAGCTGTCAGCCCCAGTGCACAACCAAAGCCCCCTGGGCCCAGTGCTGTTCTTCTCATGGACTTCAGTAGCACGTGGGCCTGCCTCTTCATGCCAGTCAGGGCAACACAGCAGGACCAGGCCTGGAACTGATTCTCCCACCCCAGAGACCTCCGCCTCCATATGTTACACTCCCAGAGGGGCTCTCATAGCTCTGATCTGCACAGAAATGAATAGAAGAGGCTAGTTAATGGTTCCTAATTAATTTGTCAGTAGATTTAGCTCAAGCTAAGGTTGTTTTCTGTCCACCTGGCAGGGCTTCCATGAAGGGGAGAGTCCCCAGTTTGTTTCTGGGTGCAAAAGCCCCTGGGAGGGGGTTTCAGCTTCTCTGAGGAACCCTCCCACTGTCTGGAGTGGCAGGAACCTGCACCTCAAATGGGTGAGGGCAGATTTTGATCTTTGGCTGTTTGTGAGTTAACACCCATTTGCTTTCAGCTCTCTCTCCTCACCTCCCTTCACCCCGCTCCTGCTTCTGCCAGTGTCCGCAAGAGGCTTTTGAGCTCTTAGCCCTTTATCCTCTCCTCCGTGACATGGGAATTTGGTCATGACAAGCCAGGCTGATTTCATTTGCAGGATCTGGTCCAGTTCCACTTACACGGGCAGGACCTGATTCTGAACTTGGACCTGCTTTTTGTTTCCAAGTGGGATTATATGACAGGGTTTCCTACTCTAGCAGAGGACTGAATTCCATGGCCTAGGGGCCTCCCTCCAGTCTCAGGCTCCTATGAGTTCAGGGGATTAATTTGCACTGACAAAACTGAGAATAAGAAGCAGGCACCTGGGGCCAGACCCTCAGGTAAGGCAGGTCTGCATAACTCCACTAGCTTCATTGCAGGTGCCTTGATTTACTCCAGTGTAATGCCTGGCCCAGGTGGCTGGCATCCGAGGGCAGAGCTCAGCCCTATGCCCTCAAACGCCCTCCCACATTGCTTCATCGTGGTCGCCGTATGTGTCCTGACCTCACCTCGTGCTCCATTCCATTCTGGGAGTTTCCTGCAGTCACAACTATTGACAGGCTAAAGATTTTCCGTGACACAAGAGGAAGTTTTATTTGCAAGGGCCGCGGGTGTGTTGTTGCATGAGTGTCAGTTGGCAAGGTCACGGGCTGGGCTAGGGTGGGGAGCACGGAGAGGGCTCAGTGCGTGGCTGTGCCTGTTGGTTTGAGAGGCACAGCTTCAGGCTCCCGGTGCCCAAGGAGATGGGAAGTGTCCTCCCCCTGGATGGGCTCCAGTGAGGTAAATACCATGCTGAGCTTGTGCCTCTTTGCTCCTTTCTTTTCTCTCTCATCCCTGAGCAAAACAGACCAGGGCTTTGCTGTGCTCCCTTACCTGGGCAAAGCTGGCAGGATGGGGTCTGGCTCTTTGGAGGACTGGCTGGCTTGGCATCTGAGTAGGCTGCGAGGCCTGATCCTGTTGGGGGTGGCAAGAGGTACAATGTGTGCCTGTCTTTCCACACTACAGCCCCACGAGGGAAATCTAAGGTGACCTGGTTCTGGGGTCATCTGCATAGATGCTGCAACAGAGATGCTGAGGGACTGTCCCCATCTAGCACTTCTGACCCCCATTAACCTTTCCTCCCTGCTGGAGAGCAGGCTTTGCTCCCAGCTCCCCTGATGTCTTTCAGGGATGAGGGCAATAGGGAGTACATCACAGCAACCAGGGTGATGCCCAGCCAACTGTGAGGGCTTTGTGGAACTGGAGCGATAGGCTTCACATGCCAGAAGGCCTCTCACTTTTGCTGCAGGGGCCTCAATTCTGCAGAACCTGACCGTGCCTAAGCTTCTCAAGAAGCACAGGGTTTAGTGTGGGGGGATTGAAAAAGCCTCCCCAGCCTGCCAGAGAAAAAAACTTATTTTGGGTTGCAGCCCTTCAACCACTAGCTCCTACATGTAACCCAGAGAGAGAGTGGCTTCAAGTAGTGAGTACAGCCAACTGAGGAACGTGGGTGGGATTCTGGGGTGCTAGCTGTTGAGCTATTGGTTTCAAAAGTGCTGGCTGGTATCGTAAGGCTGCAGCAGACTCTGTTGTTAGAGTGAAAGGCTGGGGTTTCTTATGCAGCCAGGTGCCTCTTCAGATTTTCAGAAGCCCCCTAAGCAAGTTAGGTACCTCACTGCAATGGAGATCGAAACAAGTCACCTTTGTGATTCCCAGCAGTGCACTGTAAATCACCATGGCTGTGGGCAGAGATTTAGAGAGAGCCCTGTGATTCCAAGGTGCAGGACCACAATGGGTCAGGATTAACAGTGATCCAGGGGAACACCATGTATCTGGGTCCATGAAGGCAGTTTTCCTTAAGCCCCCAGGGGATAACTGTTCTTTTGGCACGGTTTAGTTCACCCGCCGAGGTGTTGGGGCTTAAAGCCCACTTGATGGAAATGGGAGGCTCCTCCCTAGCTCGCTTGTGTGGCTACATGGCTGAGGGCAGGTGAATATTGGGGTCATCTGACCCCCAAGCCTGCATATGCTTGGGCCTGCATATAGGATGCCTGCCAAAAGACCTCGGAAATATCTGAAGCCCCTGGTGGGGGTGGAGGATGTTTGCTGGTTGTAGGGCCGCTGATGGTTCTGGACTGACTCATGGATTTGGACTTGATTTGGCTGGGAGCACGAAACATTTCTTTAAAAAAAAAAATCTCTGAGTTCACTGTATCCTTTCTCTTCACCCCAGATAGGTTATTTCTGCATGGAACTCGCTTAGTTTTAAAAACAAGTAAGGCTAGATGCAAGGCAGGAGCTTTCCTCTATAGAGGCTGGGCTGCCTGGCAGAGACCTGACTGCTACCCAGGGAAGTTCAGCAGAGAGGAAGCCCCTCTTTTCTAAACCTGAGCAGAAGGAGGTTCCCTCCTGATAAACCTACTCAGTATATTGGGAGCAACCTCTGCCTCCCTCTGACTGGACAGGTCAGCGATTGCATGTTCCTTTTGTGCAGTATGCACAACACATGCACCTGTGTGTGAGACAGGACCACCCTGAGCAATGCAGTGCAAACCCCAGTCCTCCATAAAATGCATGACATGAGCTCCTGCTCTTGCAGGAGAGCAAAGGAGCCTAGCTGCAAGGTATGATCCCAGGCCAGGAGCTGGGATTTCCTGGATGATGAGACCCTCAAAGATCCACCCTTGAAACCAGAGGTTGGGCCAGATATTTAAAGTGAATTTAGTGCTTTAGGGTGCTGGAAGGAGCCTGATCAGATTTTCAAAAGCTGCTGAGCAATTTAAGCTCCATAGGGAACCAGTGGCCTCTCTGAAATTGGAACCAGTGGCCTCTGTGGTCTTCACTCATTCTCAAGTGCACTTTAAACCTACCACTGCCCTCAGATCTGTTTCTGCAGCTCAACCATATCTGAAAACCCAGACCTGTATCACAGCGCCTCTAGCACACCAGTCAGAGGAAGACTGCTGTCATGAGTGGCCAGGAGGCTACAAAGTGCTGTGCTCTCCACCACTTACCTTTAGTCCCTCTATATTAAGGAAGTAGCCTTGCAGTCAAATCCATGCCCCTTCCTGCCTGCCCACCCTCCCCATAAAAACCCATAATCCACTTGCAGAAGTAATAGGCAAGGGCGGGGTGGGGAGTAAGTCCAGTTTTCTTGCAGCTATTAAGATCCTTCTTGACCCAGTGGCTAAGTACATACAGTCAAAAAGCCCAAGGCTAAATCGATTCAGTCTTTGCAGGTTAGTCTAAACTGCAGAGATTAAACTGAGAAACAACTAAACATACATTCACTTTTGATTCAGGAAATGCAGCCACATGCCTGCAGTGGCTCAGGCCAGAAGCCAGCCGGGGGGAGAAGGGTGCTACAGCACAGCTCTCTGGTGCACAGCCAACATGGGTTGTGTGTTCGCTTTCTCTTCCTGCTGCCCCTGAGGTCTCTGGGATTTGCAGTCCAGAATCACAACAGTAGGACTCGGCAGGGCTGCTCATCACTTCTTCCTGCTTCCATGTGCTTCTGGGATTTGTAGTCCTTAGTCACAGCCATCAGTAAATTTTTAGCAGGGCAGGGCAGCTCTGTACTTGGGGGAAGGAAAGTTTAACCCATCTCCTGGGCCCCAGATCCCAGTCAGGGTTTGCCTTGCGGGGGGCAGTCCTTGCTCCTCTCCCCACTACCCTCCAGCCCTTCTCTTCTGGAGCAGACAGCACAGTACAGCCCAGGGCTGGAAAGTAGGCTGGGGGACTGTGATTTAACTTGAACCAGGAAGGGGTCTGGGACTAAAGTTTCATAAACCAGTTTGACCCGAATCAGTTAAGCCTGATAATACATTCAATCAGGTTTATCTTAAACCAGTTTCAGGCATTTTGAAACTGTTTTATGTGCACTGAACTTCTGTTCTGCTACAGGTTTAAACCAGGTTCTGATGACTTAAACAAGTTTATGTATAACTTCTGTCCCTAGCCAGTGAGACTACAGTGGGGCTGGGAAGTGGGAAGCGGTATTTCAAGGGAGTATAAATTGCATGCCAAGGAAACGGGCAAAAATTGAAGGTAAAAGTGAAGAGAGGGCTTCTATGACTACCCCCTTCTCAGCCACTTCTGAGCACTGCCTCCCCAGCTGCTGGCTTCTCTCTCAGCCCATTGGCACAGGCATTACACAAGCCTAGAAACCTTCCACTCTCCTGGCCTCGACTAGACTGAGTGGGGTGGGGTCCCAGGCAACACTGTTCAATTTACATCTTGCTAAACCTGATGGAATTAAATCTGTCCCTCAGTGAGCTTGTCTACATGTGAGGTTTAATGTACATTAGCCTATTTTAATGAGTATTAAAGCATCATAAAAATGCTCTTTAGCCATTGTGCATTAAAATAGACGAATGCACCTTTTTCCAGTATTTCACAGTGGAGGGCACCTATATACAAGCACGGAGGCTGCTCTGATGCGCTGGAATTAAAGAGCGTTGAAGCAGACTTGGTTAATCGAGTCTGCTGGAGTGTGGCAATTACCGTGTTCCGGCAGCCTCCTGTGTCTCGTGTATCAGCATCCCCATGCTTAAAAATGGAATTTTTGGTAAAAATGGTAAAAATGACATTACACCAGGGAGCAATTTGGCCTGGGGAACCTAGTGGTGTTTTAATTGTGTTGTTGTTACTATTATTATCATTTGCAGTAGTGTTTAAACAGCTCCAAGCAAATGAGTGCCGTGTGGTGTGGGGCACTGCGCACGCACACACACACAGAGGAAATAAAGCGGGTGTTGAAGAGGTGAAACGACTTGCCCAAGGTCAGCAGGGGTTTCTAGCAGAGCTGGGAAGACCTGTGTCCCACCAGCTCTTGCTCTCTGTAGGCTGAGGCGGTTTTTTTGATTCATCTCAGAAAATGAGCTCCGATGTTTTTTGCTCATGCATGTTGCTCTTGATATACTCTGTCACACACATGCAAACTCCTCATGTACAATCACAAGTGCACACAAAAATGTTGAACGTGCACACATATCCATGCAAAAATTCCTGAAGCACACACAGTCATGCCAACAAGCTCTTCACATGCAAACATAATCATGCATATGAACTCTTTAAGATATATACACTTTTACATGCATGCACTTCTGCACACAGATTCACCACATATGGTTGTATTCAAATGCACAGGTTCCTCACATGCACATTTACACACACAGACTCATGTACACATATGCACACAAACTCCTCTTTCTCATAGTCACTCCCAAATTTCATAGATACTTATGCACATACATATACACATGCACACATACAGGGACAGATCCTGCTCACACTAGGGTAACTTCACTGATGCTGGTACAATTACTCTTGTTTTGCACCAGTTCAACTGACACCATGATCTCCTCCCTCCTGTGTCTTCTCTACCTCTCTGAAGTTGAAGGAAAATCTTAAAAGTATCTAAATCTTGGGGAAAGAAACAATCTACTAGTTTTCCCCCAGTTTCTGCCTGGAGGTCCAGTGAAGCATTGCTCCCCATTGTAAGCTAGATCTTTAGCTGCAGTAGGATGACAATGTGACTGATGCCACTGTAATGTGCCCTAGTGACTGAACTTTTCTTGGGTTCCTTAGAGGTGGCCTTTCCAGGGCAGGGTTGAGACCTAATGGTGCCTTGCACAGACTAGCCATACCCTGAAGCTGCCCTTTGCTATACACAGACAATCCTAGGAAGTTTTGATCCCACACCCTGCAATAGCTTGCAGTCACTGACATTTTTCTTTTTCAAAAGGAACCTTTTTTTTGCACAGGATTAAAACTTGCCTGACTCCTGTGGGGCTACGTCTCACCCTGACTGGTTAACTGTGAGGCATATGGCCTCAAAACCCAATGGGACAGATCCTGGTCTAGTGGGAAATGACAGAACTCTTCCAGTTTCATGGAAGCCTCATCAATTTCCATCAAGAGATCTAGCGATCAAGTGGGGCTTGAAAGTAACCTACAGTGGTTATTAAGGTTAGAATAATTGTCTCCCTTTCCTTTACCTCCCTATATTGTCTATCAGTCAGTGTGTCTGTCTATCTGTCTATCTAGGTTGAATTTATACATAGCCACCCATCCATCCATAACAGCTGGTGAAACCTTCATATTACCAACCCAGATTGCTAGTCTCATCCTTGTTGGTTTGGATAGGGGAATGCCATCAAGAGTATTCCAGACAGACTGTGCTGCCCAGCAAGTAGAACAAGGACCTGAATAGCAGGATTCTTGGGTTCATTTCCCAGATTTTTCCAGAGATCTATGAGGACTTGGTCCCTGCTCTGAGGAGCTTACAGCCTCAGGAGTAAGAAGTGGACAAGGGACTGGGGAGAAGGGTCTTGTAAGAATGTCTGCCCATCCATTTAATCTTAGAATGTCCTTGCTAGTCCATCCTCCTTTCCTTCCTCCCTTTCTCATTTTATTCACAAGAAATGTCACCTACCACAGCATCAAAGTAAAACACAAACACAGAACCACAGGCCAGACTCAGCCCAGCCACAAGTGGCAGTATCCCCATGGAAGCCCAGGGGATGGCACGAAAAGGGGAACAAGTCTGCTGGGGGTGGAGATGGAGGCTTTGTGCAAAGCAATGTAGCTCTGTTGATTTCAGCTGGACTACTGGCATCCATGCCAGCTGAAGGGCTAGCTCATTGACCCCAGTGAAGCAACGCCAGTGTAGATCACCATGGGTGTCTCCCACTGACCCCAGCAAAACCATGTCAGTTTACACCAGCTGGGGGATCTATCCCTGCAGACTGTGCCCCACTCCCTCCCCCTGGGAGCTGGGACCCAGCTCAGATCCCTAGCTTGGAGGCCAGGCCCCTGTCCTGCCTCCATCCTGGTGCTCTCATTCAACTGCTCTTATCTCTGTCATCAGTTTCTGTTCTCACAGTCAAACACAACACAGCAAACTGAGATGGTTGTGATCAAACCTACCCACCTCCCCAGGCACCGTTGGCACCACTGCTCGCCTGCTCTGTTATTCCTGTCCTCTGTGCACTTCCCTTTCCCCAGCACTTTCCTCACAGGAGGGAAATATTTAGCAGCAACCCCTGCACCCGCCAAAAAAAAATCCCTCCAGTGAGTCTCCACTCCCTCTGCTGCCTCTAAATTTAGCAGCTGCTGCTGCAGCTAATAAGATCCAGTGGGGTCACCAGGGTGACAGCTGCTCATCAACCTAGCAACAAATCCTGTCAGCAAAAATCCAGAAGAGCAAAGCAGGTGGCCTGATCCTGCAGGATAAAGCCCCCTTGGCTGCAGTGAGAGGAACTCGGGGTCTGGTCTCACAGTCCAGATCCCTCCGGTCCTTCCAGTCAGTAGCATAACTGGGGGTGGGCAAGAGGGGCACATGTCCTGGGCACCAAGTTAAGAGGGGCGCTGCAACTGCCCTCACCCAGAAGCAAGAGCAGCCCCATGGCATAGCCATGCTGGGAGCTCCAAAATAGTCCTGGGTGCCATTTCTCCTTGTTATGCCTCTGACGCTGCTAGCCATGTAGCCACAGCATTGCAGAACTCGGAGCACTGCAGGGGTTTGTGGGTACGTGCTTCGGTCCTAAGCACCCTAGCTAGCTGGTTTAATGATGGCTCTGGAGGATGTTCATGAGCTGCAGCCACTGCTGTAATGGCAGTGTGGACACACCCTGAATCTCACTATCTTGGACTGCCCTTCACCTCCCACCTACAGCTCCAGTACCAAGGACGCGTGCCACTTAAGTCACAAAGCCTTTGCACCCACAAAAATCCCTCTTGACTTGAATGGTGCGTGCAGGCGCCCAGCTCATGCCAGGAAAGGGGCCTTAGGGTGTTATGGTGTTAGAGCACTCTGTCCCAGTTCTGGCTGAGAGCTGCATCTAAGGCTATCACCCAGGGACTGACAAGTATGTCAGTGATACCTTCCATCCCCGCCACCCCCAAGATTTTTCAGCTGCTTCATGCAGAAGGGGATGCTCCTGTTTTTGCACTCTTTGCAGCAGCAACAGCATTGCCGGAGGAAGTGGCTGGTGACAAACCCAGTCTGCAAAAGGTTCACATAGTGTAGAAGGCTGCAGAAGTGGGGACAGATTTCACCCCCCCTTCCACCCACCCACCCACTCACTGCTGCTCCCCCCTCCCAGGAGCTCTCTGTGCTGCTCGCAAAAAGTGCTGCTGAGCAGGAGAGCAACGGGACTCAGAGATGGGGGAAAACTGAGAGAAGCCTCCTGTCAGTCTCTTAGAGGTGGGGTGGTTCCTGTTCACCTAGCACTTGGTCCACTTAGGGTTAAATTATTTTAATAGGAGGCAGGGGAGGGGGTGGGGAGGAAAGAAAAAGAGCCAGATCCTTTGCTGGTATGAAGTGGCAAAGCGATGGTGGAGTTGATAGGGTGGGGCTGACAGGCAGTTGTATGCCTGGCAAAGTCCATTTAACACATGACTCCAGTTTTATACCCTAAGCAATGCCCCTGTACACCCACTGACTCCTGCGGGGGTGGGCGCGTTCACACCAGCTGGAAATCTATAAACTCTTTTGGAAGAAAGATATTACTTCAAGTACTGTGGCTGTGCCCAAACATTTCAAAACACACAGCTGCCTAGTCATGGTGGACCTCTGATACTTCTCTTGCCTGCTGTGGTGTAAATCAGAAGTAGCTGTGTAGTAAATCAGGAGGATCTCCAACTCCATGTAAAGATGATAAAGCCGGTCTAATCCCAGAGGCCACTTGTGCTTTGGAGGCAACTCCAGTGTAACCCAAGGTAACCTGGAGGATCGCAGTGATTCCAGCTCAGCAGATGAGGGTATGCTCTTGTCAGAGTGTCTTATACCAAGGTAGATCAGACATAAATCCACTTAATGGATCTGATTTTGGACTGAAGCACATTGCGGGAAAGTCAGATTGGTATTACTAAACCTGTTTCAAGTCAGGGGAAATGAAATTACATGCACAAATAAGGATGTAGGCACATGCTCCTGGAGCAATACAAGTCTACCCCAGGCGGAGACTTGATCTGTTGACTTCAGTCTAGATTTATGTCCCCGTAACTGAGATTGTGCCCCAGCTCAAGGGTAAACAATAAGCCACTTGGGCCCACTGATTTCATCTGCATACAGGACCAGGACTTTATATTTAATTTAATGTTGCCTGATTTTCAGGCAGTCTGGTGTGAGCTGTCCACAAGCTGCATGGGTAGATGATTCTCACTGCTGCTTTCTGGATTTTTGCTGGATTTGGATCCGTTGATCCTACCACTCTGCTGCTGAAACTTTTTGAATTGCTACCAGCAACATTTTGCATTTACTTTGGTTCCAGCTCAGTGGTAAAAATCCCATTAAAGTGGATGGCTATTTTGCCTGAAAGAAAGGGAGGGAGCCTTTTAAAATTAATTTGCTTATTTAGATATTGAAGCTATTGGTCCAGATTAGTAGCAGATGATTTCTTTCTAACAACCTCTTCAGTCATTTTTTTTACCTCTTCTCCTGTTCATTAATTTTCTGCAGACAGATGGTGAAGTTCTCAGAGGTGCCTGTTATTTGGAATCTCATTCAAAAATGTCTTCAGCAATAATTCTCAGCCCGTGAGTCCCTGGTGAAATCTGCATTGCAGCAATTCAAAATGAGCGAAATTTACACTACAAGGCAGCAGCACCTAGGTGAGGGAAATGTATTCCTGTAGTACAATTCCTATACTTCACTTATCGGCTACTTCAACCCTGCAGAATAATTGTCACAGGGTTTTGTTAGCAATGACATTTTTCAACTGAAAAATTTTCCCAGCGGAAAGTACAGTTTTGCCGGAATCAACATTTTCCGTGGGGAAAAAATGTCTGTTTTGAAACAATTTTCATGTGGGAAAATTAAAATCAAAAGATTCATTTTGAATCACCATTTTGAAATGAAGTTAATTGTGCTAATGCAATTCAAACTGAAATTTTTCATTCTGAAATGTTGATTCAACTCAAATTTTGTTTTGACTTAATGTGAAGAATTTTGCTTCAATTTTGCTTCATTTAGTAGAAACAGTAAAATTCGGGGAGGTTATTTTCAGTTTGGAGATTTTAGGCCTAAACCCTCTTTTCTCTCTCCCTCTCCCCTCCTCTCCCACCTTTTTATTTAATTGTTTTTATAATCTCTGATCCCTTTTATTCACTGGGAAGAAAAGCAGGAGGAAAAGGTAACAGTGTAAATGAAAGTGGGGAAAACGCATGTTTTTAAACTTCTCTACACTTCTTTCTTTATTGTTTTCCACCTAAAAATAAATTTGAAAACAAATAAAAATAAGTGTGAAAATTGTTTTCTTTTTTTAATGTTCACAATATTACTGTTTTTCTTTTTCTTTTTGCAGTGGAAAAATGGTGCAAAAATGAAAAAGGCAAGGACAAAAAAAGAAAATATACCTCCACTTTCAAAACTCAAATGGAACCTAAAATCTTTCCGTGTCCAAAAAATGACATTTTCAGTCAAAATGAACTGAATTGTTTTGATTCAAAAGGTAAATTCCTGCATTAAAACTCTATTTCCCCCAAGAAATTTAAGTGTTTTATTTTTCCTTTGGAACTTTCTGCTTGAAAATTGTTTGGTTTTCTATATAATTACGTCCCAACTCAGACTTTTAAAAAATCTTTTCTAATTGCTAATCTGTCTGTTCAGAATGCATTCTTAACTTCAAACTCCAGAAAGCTTATTTGAGCTATTCGCTGTTTGCATTATTGTTAAGTTGAATATACCATGTAAATATTAGCCCATTTATAAATATTCACACACCCAAGGTCTAACACTGGAACCTTTGATCACACATTCTAGTTAATGTACATTTATAAATAGTTTATAAAGGGAAATTACATTATTAATAGGTGTAATGAACACGTTACTGATAAGAGAAGCAAGATATAGATGGTTACAAATACATTGTTCCTCTCAATATTGAGGTGATAAGCAGGTCAGTAAGTTATTGTGAGTGAAAGTTTGCATTTAGGGGTCACATTGACATTTGTTTTCAAAGTCACACACAATTTTCATGTTGTTCACATAGATCATGTCCTTATCAAGAGTGTCCCTCTGATCTGCATTTTTCTTTTACCCCTTGTCTCTGTCACTTGCTGCTGAGTTACTGCTTTCCCCTAATTAGACTTTAGAAAGAGCTGAAGCAAAAGCTCTCTATATTTCTGGTGGGTAATTATGGTGTGGGCTATTTACTGCTAACCTAAGAACTGGATTTGTTACAGTTTTTTAATTAACATTGGAAAGCTGCTAGCTCACTGCTGCTGCTAATGTGGTTTTAAAAAAATTGTTCTGTAAAAGCCGGTGCTAATCACAATATTTTCATGAGCAACAAAGAAACCCCCATTCCCCATGCAATCAAACCATTCCTATTAAAAAAGGATTTTTGTGTAGATTCTTCTCCTTGCAGCCTGATGCTGCTGTATACCAAATACACAGTGAGACTGACAAGAAGCTGGAGAGCCCACTTTTCATAGCCCAAACTGAGTGAAAGGTGTAAGTTAAACCGATGCACAATATGAAGTTGAATGGACTGAATGTTGTAGTAGCAGCATTGTTGCAGCGATGATGGTTCAGGGCCACAAGAGAAGCAAGATCTATGAGATGAGGCAATACCTAAAAGCTCGTCTGACATCTCTCCCCAGTACACGCATTGATTCAATAAGAGAACTGAGTATTTTAGATTCTTGTACTTGAAATGGACTAAAATTTTAATATGAAAAAGGGGGCAGAGACTGATATGAGGGGTCTATTTAAACAGCGGCATTGATTTACATTAGCTGAAGATCTGTCCCCTTGACTCTAAAGAGATGCAGATGATTTACAGAAGCTGGGAATCTGGCCCCAAATTTTGAGAGGTCTCTTCTATGGCACCTAAAACCTTGGAATATCTGAAGCTCAGAAGAGCACAATTCACTTTCAGTATGAATTGCAGAGCTGGAGAAATGATACACATTTGAGATGATCTGAAATGCAGCTAACCAGATTCTGGATAATTGAGGCTTGCCTTATATGGTTTTGAATGTTACCCGTCTCGCTCAATTGTGTTTGGCATACAGATCAGCCCAGCCTTTCATTCCTCTCTGTCAGATGGTGTAGCTGTGCATTATGATACATTATTATAATATCTTTACTGGGCCTGAATCTTATTAACTCTAATGTCATTTACACCACTCTGCCCTGGCAAAGGAAGTCTTAAAGTGAGTAGAAAGCAACTACAATTTGACTAAAAATCAGCCCATCAATTGTTATCACAGTATTAATGTATTAATAATATCTGCATTAGCTATATTTTTCCTGGTGACTGGAACCAAAATGTCAATAGATTAATAGTCCTAAAGATTTTTTCAGGAGGGCAGCTGTCAGAAAGATTTTGGCCTCCTTGTCTCTCTTTCAGAGCCTGAAATAATTTGTATTCACAGATGGAGGAAGCCTGTCACTTAATTCCAAACTCATTATAATTCAGATTTTTCCTGTAAAGAACATCATAAGGGCAAATCCTCAGTGGGTGTAAAATGGTGTCACTGTAAAAGTCAATGGACTGGGTCTAATTTATGCCAGCTGAGGATCTGGACTGATATATATTTTCTCTCAGAAGATACATTTGTGAGTAGAAGAATTTTAAGGGTGCTTTCAGTGTTTCTTGGACAGGGACAATCAGTTTATATTGGCTCTAGTAGATGTGTGTAGTGGTTATTTCAGTATTCTGTATGGCAGGGTCGTTGCGGTATTTTGCTTTGGTTCCAAAGCCTTGAGTTGAAGCTCTGTTCTCAGTTTATGCCAAAGGTTGTCCCCCAACTGATCCAGCTGTACGTGATTATGTAGTCATTTGGGTACATGCAGGCTGGAGAATCAAAGGTGGCTGATGTAATGCTGGACATATCACTCCCTTGTGTGCTGTTGGCTACAGAAATGAGGGATGCCTCAGTTATACTTGGCTTTTCGGCTCGGGAGGATTTTTTACTCTGTAGTAATAATGCTATTTATTTATGCATTTTTCTCTTGCCTGGGATAAGTGAGAGAAGAATCAGGTCTATGGTTGTGGTGAGGTTGAGGGTCTAGGGTTAGGGTAGAGAGCTGACCACTCGTTAGATAGCCAGAGAAATGTTTCATGTGTCTATCTCTGCCTGTGTAATGTCAACAGCCATTAAGTAACAAGCCAAAGAAATGTGCTGATGCTTACAGAAAGGAAGCTCTAGCCTGTCCAGGGGGTAGGAGTTTGCCTCTTATGTTGCTCGACAGGTATCTGTCTGGAATGGTTTAAGAACAACACAGCCTGCCTTTGTGCCAGGCAGTGGACTAGATGCCCTTTGATGTGCGTTCTAACCCTAGGATTCTGTTATAAATGGGTGGCAGGTTACTTGATACACATTTATTCTCTTTTTATCACTGAGATGTCAGCCCCTCCTCTCCTTTTTCACAAGTAAAGTACAGAATTTTGAGAGGTCTGAATATGTTTACTGAGAGTGTTAATCTGAATGACACCTATCTGTCTGTGTATCCATCCACCCAGTCACCCTCCCATTTCATTCCATCCATCCATCCATCTCATACCAGACGGTCTATCTATCCATTCATCCATTTTTTTTGAGTTCTTGCTTGCTTGCTTTAATTTGTTCTTTTGTTCATTCTTTCATTCTTTCTTTGTCTCAGCTACAGGCTGCCTTGGCTTTGTTGCTATTTTGGTGCTTCATTCAGCCTTCCTGTGGCATAGGGCAAAGCCTTCTTTGTTCTGGGGCTGCGAGAACTTCTCCGAGTCAGTAAACAGCTGAAGGATGTGGCAGGGAGTGAATTTTCCACTGAGGCTGGTTTGAACTAGTCCCTCCTAGGTAGGTCTCTCCTCACCAGTACCTCCACCCTCCCCATGGTCTGCAGAGCAACCACAGTGAACATCAATGCTTCATAGCATCTTGATGGTGAGGAAATGAACTCCTTTCCAGCACACGTAACAGGAGATAATGGTACCTGGGGGGGGAAATGGAAACCCACAGATGGAACAGATAAAGGAGCAGAAGGGATGGGGAAGGAGATACATTTCCGGGTTTAGGTTTCCAGTGGAAACAGCCACCTTGCCCTATTATGCTGTGATGTGTTTTGCTGCGTAGTATAGTAGAATGTGCTCAGAAGCCATGGGGATGGGCATGATGGGCAGAAGAGAGAAGTCGCTGATTCTGTTGCATTGCATGCTATTTTGCTGTACTGTGCAGACGATAATCTAGTGGATCAGAATGTGGCATACTCAGGTGGTATCTAATATTATCATCAGTGGACCCTGGTTGCTACTCACTATAAAACGTGTGGATAGTCAACATAAAACTCTAACCAGGGGTAACCTTGCCCAGTCTGGTAGACAATTATCTTTGGTAGAATCAAGGGTAAGAGCCTATAAGCATAAGGTACACCATTTTAGATTTCATCTCAGTCCATCCCAGGTAAGCCTCTGGTCACGGCAAACAGGCTATTACTTACTCCCCTGTTTCCTGCAACTGAGGCACAGACATAGCCACCTACTGTACACAGCACTATGTCTGTCCACTCCAAATCCTGGAGTAACTTACATCAGTATACAAAACTGATGTAAATTACACCATGCTATGTGATCACCTGTCTCTGCTCTTAGATAGTTTTTTTCTTCTAATATCCAACATAAATCTTATTTGCTGCAAAGTAAGCTGATTTCTTCTTGCCCTTCCCTATTAGCAATGGAGAGCAGTTGATCGCTATCCTCTTTGTAGCACTATTGCAAGACCTTTTTCGTGCCCTCACTAAACACTTCACATTCCTCCAACTTTTCCTCCTAGGCAATGTTTTCTGAATTTCTGATCTTTCTTGTCACCACCGTCTGGACTCATTCCAGTTTGTCTACAACTTTCTTTACACGCAGAATGTTCCCAAAATGTGGATGGTAAAGGTGCCCAAAACGTGGATGGATAAGGTTTCACAATGGTTCCCATTCTAATTAATCCTGACTATCCCCAATTAATCCTGGCTACCCATATGCCCTATGGTTTCCAGGGCTCCCCTGAGTGTAATGGACTTTGGATATAACTGGATTGGTCAATAATACCTCTCCCCTTAACTCAGTGCTAACTCCTGCAGCCTGCTGCAAGACTCTGAGCTGCCTAGGGCAGCTTTCCTCAGGGATTCCCTCCACCAGACTAATGATCCTTCCCTATTCCTCAACATAACCATCCTGGGAGACAGGGGCTGTTCCATATACTCTGTTGCATTATCTCCATGCTCCTTAACATTGCAGTTTGAACTGCAGTGTGGCAGGTACATGGGGAGGCAGAGTCAGTGTCACGCTCTTAGCCTCAGAACTTGGCATTTGAGTGCAAAATGTTCTCCGCCGGATGTTATATTGCCAAAACAGTATCTTGCCCTTTGGATGCTGTGTGTGACAGCCTCTCTCAGATTACAGCCACGCAATGTACAACTTTCCTGTGCCCTTAAGTAGTGCATTATACTATAGGATTGTGTATTGCTGGGCTTTCAGTCAGATTCCCTTGTAGGCTTGCATTAAGGTTTACTGTTGCATGCTAAAGGCCACAACACTAGATTAGAGCTCTAGGATGCCTTAGATGTATGGGAACACTGCTCTGATGTGCTGTACTTACAGCGTGTCAGAGCAGATTCAATTAATCGAGTCTGCTAGAGCGTGCTAGTTAGCGTGCTCCAGCAGCCTCTGGATTTGGTGCATTCAGCATCCCTGCACTTCAAAATGGCAGCAGGAGCACTTTAATTAAAGCTCATTGCACGAGCTTTAGTTAAAGTACCCCTGCTGCCATTTTGAAGTGTGGGATGCTGAATACATGAGATGCTGCAGGCGCTTTAATTAGAGTGGCTCTCTCCCACTCCCAGAGCACATGTAAAGACACCCCTATATTTTCTTCCCGTCCTAATAAAGTTTGGCAAAGTATGAAAACACCTTCTGAGACAGGTCTGGCAGGTTTTAACAACAAAGCGGTTCCCATGTGGTTGTGTTTGCACTGCCATTTGCTTTACAACTTCCCATGGCTTTGTGAGCATGAGTTCAGCGGTATTGCAAATGCTCGTGTAGACAGCTGGTGGCACTTTTACCTCCACCTTCTCTGACCTAGCAGAGCAGATCTTTGCCAGTGACACTGGTGTCATCATCACCTGGAGAAAGGTGCAGAGGGTGGAAGATGGAAGGAAAATACCCTAGCTAAACCAATCAGGACTCATAGTAGAGATGATATCTTTTATTAGACCAACAAGATTTTTGCAAAAAAATTCAGTTGCAAGCTTTCAGGCACAAACACCCTAGCTAAACCAGGCCGTGAGTGGATGGAATAAGACGGGCATTGCTTTTTCTTACCTTTGTCACTAGATGGCAGTAATGGCTGAAGGAACTCCTGCACATTTCAGAAGCAGAAGCCATTTTCTTGTGGGTGGAGTGGGGTCGGGGAAGAAATATCCTTTGAGCAGTATTTTTGAGATCTGGCCCTGAATTGCTAAGGGGTCCAGGACCACACTGGGCAGTGAGATCCCCTCAAAGCTATGAGGAAGGGAAGCCTCCCTTTCCCTCCAGGGTAGAATTAGCTGCACATCCTCTTAGCACAACCAGAAGGACACTAATGAGTTCATCCTGTTGATGCACAAAGACCTGCACTTTCCACTTCCCCATGGGCCATGCACCTAAAGCCTGTAGAGCCCTTGGGATCTCTCAGTTACTTGGTCACTGAGTCTAGCCTTTCTGCCTCTCCCACATAGCCTAAACCTGAATTAGCCTAGCATTGGCCAGGCCCATGCATGGCAGGGAGCAGCTCTGGCCCAGGCCAGCTGGTGGGGGTGAGAGCAGGCCCAGAGCGTGAGAGAGAAACCACATCCTGTGTCAGTTGCTGAGCGGTGGGGGAGGTGATGCTGGCACATGTGAACAGGTACAAAGGAAAAGAACCAGCAGCACAAGGTTCAGTGCATGTCTGGGTTATATGTCCTTAGACCAACATGGCTACAACACACACCCCTGTCTGGGTTACAGGACACTTCTGGGGGATTTGCTAGCACAGAGGCTCCATCACACCTCTGAGTTTTCAGCGTGAACAGCAGTGTACCTTTGCCTTTAATAAAGGGAACACAGGGACGAGGATATGTGCATGTACGCAGGGCATGCTTGTCAGCCTCGTAAGGAATCAGCTCTGCAGCACTGAATGCTCACCGCTATTCAGTTTCCACAGGGAAGTTGGTTGCTTGGTAGGTTCTCTGTGTTTGAGGGGGGAGGTGAACATCACACAGCATAAAAATACATAAGGGAGAAAGCAGTTCTAGCTGCCTGGAGGCAATCTCTGTGCCAGCAAATTGATTTAGCAACCAGCGCACCTATAACAGAGGCTTCCTGAAGGTGTGAGGGGCAAGGATTTTGGGGGTGATCTCTTTTACTGGACTAGCTATAGAGCTGGGATAAAGTTAGACTAACTTTTGAATGCAAAGCTTTCTTCTTTAGGTCTCCTTAACTGTGCCATGCGTAACGGAGACATCCTTTACTGAACTGAGACAACCTTTACTGTATCCACTCAGGGCAAAACCCCCAGCTCTGGATGAGGAATCCTTGCATAGTAGATTGCCCAAAGCCATCTTTCTATTCTCCTGAACCTGGCAAGAACTGTTGAAGCTCCTTCTGTAATTTAGGGCAGTTTACAGAGCGCTCGAAATGAGACCAGCAAGAATTGCTGTCTACCCGTGACTGTACAGTATTCCCATCCCACCATGACTCCTCTGCAGCCCTCAACATAGGGGCAGACAATTATTTCAGGTGGAGGGCCGCTTACTGAGTTTTGGCAAGCCATCGAGGGCTGCATGACAGGCAACCCAGGGCAGATAAATATTAATTTTCTAAATTTTTTAGGGGCCTCATGGGCCGGACAGGGGCGGGAAAGATGGCTTGGCGGGCCCGCATCCAGCCTGTGGGCCACATTTTGCCCACCCCTGCCTCAACAGGACATGGCAGATGTGGCACAACTGGCACAGCTGAGGTTTTTACTATCTGGAAATCTATAATTATTCCAAAGGGGCATGGCTTTGACCTATTTGGTCATACAGAAGATCTGGACAATGGATTGGGGTGTATAACGTTCCCAACTGCTTGAGGTAACAGTGCCATCATAAACCAAAGACAAAACATCCTGATGTACAGACAAGAACTGTCCGGGTTTCACTGCTCAGGGAACTGCCAGTTTCCTTTCAGCTTGAATTGCTTTCCTTTCTGCAATGGTACGGATCATAATCTAATGGAAACAGCCCCATTTGCCTCATACCTTCTAGAAACATGTGCCCATTGGCTGAAGCAAAGCCGAGAAAATTGCAACCCGAGAGGAAACTGGGGGTGAAAGGTGTAAGCCATTGGGGAAAAATAGGGCTTAGAATGGAAACAAGAATTCAATCTTACCTCTAGGGATTGGTGCTATCCATGTTACATCAAACACATTTACACTTTGCTCCAATCACAGCAGCCCCTGTGGTGGAAATACAGGAGCTGGTGTCTATCCGAAACCGTAGGAAGCAGAACTGTATATGCTTCCCTCAGGAACTACCTCTTCCTTGCTCTGTGATTTGCTCTCAATGAAAGGCCTTTAAGGAAACCATTCAGTTGTGTGAATGGATATGGTGGGTGGGGGGTAGGGTGGATGCTTTTAAGTCCACCTCCCCTTCCCCTTCTTTTGTTGGTTGGACTGCAGCTAGTGAGTGTGCTGCCAGTCAACATAGGAAGCACACACTGGGAGAGGTAAATGGATGATGAACCATCCCTGCTCCTCTCATCCAAGTGTTAGAATCTCATCTTTGAGCCCTGTAGTGTTGCTGGTGGAAGAGGCATTTCCACATCCTAGACTGATGACTGGTGCTCAGGTGGGGAACCAGACTGAGCTGAGGGGAACAACCTACATGAGGACAAATCAATCCTGCACAACAGACTATTGACCAGGCGGAAGTGACATTGACATCCAAAATGTGTTGACCCTTTCTGCTCCCTGTACAGCCTGAACCTGCTGCATACAGCATAAGCATAGACCCTGATAGCTAGATGACCAAGAAGGATGGTGCTCCCTTTCTGCTACAAGGGAGAAAGCAAAAAGGTGATCATGGCCAGTTTCTTTTACATGAATGATGATGTTGCTTATCCATAATGCCCCCTGACAAGTGGTATTGTTTTAGTTGGAATTTATGTTTTTCACATGTAAAAATGAGAATAAATGATCATCAGTACTTCTCTCACAAAAGTCCACAGGAATTGTGTGGGACAGAGGTCGGTGAGAAACTCTCTTTCTGTCCTGCAGAACTTTTTGAGATTTTCCCACTTTACATTGGTGCAAAATTGCAGGGCAGCTCTGTGCCCAAGGCAGTGGCAGCACACAGGGCAGCGCCAGCTGCTGTGCTGCCAACAGCAGTAGTGTGGTCAGCTGCCAACTGTGGTGGTGGATCCAGGGCGGGGGGCAGTGGTACAGCTGTACCCTGCTTTGATTTCTGCTCTACCCAAACTTTAAAACCAACTGCCTTGGAGGAGTAATGGTATTTCTATTCAGGCAGCACTAAGGGAGTCAATAGACTTCATGGATCATCATCATCTCCCTGATTCCTGCCAATCTCTTTCCACTCCACAGGTGTTAATGACCCCCTCTCCTTTTTATTGGTCTTGATGTTCCGCTATTCAAGCAATCCTTTCTTCTGCAATGTTGCTGTCTATTAGCCATGGACAGATCTAGAGATTTTGAAATGGGGGAGGGGTGCAGATGGTGTGGTGCATTATCACATATAACACAACACATATTTTTCTCCAGTTAAAGAGAAACTGGATACTTTACTAATAAGCTAAGAAGACTAGCACTTTATTGTTCAGTTTAAAATCATAGCAAAAACAAATATAACTATTGGAATATGAACTCATTTCCTAGAAATAACCAGGAATAGCTAACAGACAGCAGAACTGCAGAGGATTGTTTGAATAATGGAATATCAAAACCATTAAAATAGCAGTGTCTATTTTTGTGGCCCCTCGGTCCCTCCCCAGAGGCAGTCCCCAGGGCTGCTACTCTGGTCTCTTCCACCTTCAGTTTTGCAACAGCAAGACTGGGACCTTCAAGTTTGTTTTTTTGGTGGAAAAAAGCAAAGTGGAAGACTTACTTCAAAAGAACTGGGGTGCTCACCAGGGATGTAGGAGACCTAGGGTCAAATCCATCCTCAGCCAGAATTTCGAACTAGGGTCTCATGAACATCTGATCCACCAAGCTACTGGCTATTTAGGAGGATTTGACCAGACAGTCTACCCTGTGGGGATGTCTGCTCCATGTCCACAGAGACCTGCTCCTGAACCAGCCCTGCCACAAGCTCCTGTTTACACAGGTCAAACTTGGAAATGTAGCTGGGAAGTTGATCCAGGGGATCAGACCAAGGACTCAAGAGGGATCGTAGAAGGGGTACTACAGGGAGGCTTCACTGCTACATTTATGGGTTTAGTGTGTACCCAGGATTGTCCTTCCCTGGGCACGATACAGACATTGCCTCAGAAGTCCTTTCCCAGGGTTGTTTCCATGAAACTGTTATTTTCTCATAGAAAGTGTTAGTTTCAGCAAATTGGCACTTTCTAAGGGAAAAACATTTCTGCAAAAATGCCCCACTGCCTCTAGCGCAACATGGACTCTGAGGACGGGGGCAGGGAGGTCATGGGTAATAGGTCTCAGTTGGGTAATGAAGCAGGGACCCAAGCGGGTAGGAGTCTGGTCCTGTCAGTGAGCTGCAGACTGCAGAGAAGAGGGAGTCTTCCCAGGGCTCCCATTTTATACTAGGTTCTCCACCTCAAGATCCAGGGACCATTTTCACCACTCCTGTGCTGTGCTCAGGAGCACCACCACAAAGCTTGCGCTGTCCAAAGACACCATCTCAGACCTTCAATGAACAGATTTTTCCCCCAACCCCTTTGATATTAAAGCTTTTAATCTCACAACATGCTTAGCTTGGTACAAAGTGCAGCTGCCCGAGCCGCTGAGAGTGGGAATACATTCCAACCCAACACCTCTCTGCTTCTGCCAGGGCATATGTACTCTCAGGTCCTGGAAGATACATTCATTATTGCCACCCACTCCAATCTGGCCCCTCGAGGTCATGCGCTAGATGCCGAGGTTCTGGTTCAGGACCCCACCACCAGAGTGCAGGCATCTGACGACTAAATAAATACCCCTGAGCCAGGTCTAGGAGCAGAATCTCAGGCACAGCTAGAGGGGTCAGGAGGAATGAGTGTGGGGTAGGGGCTGGGAGCTTGGTGGGTGGCTGCAAGGATTTGCTGTGTGGCCTTTGACAAGTGACTTTATCTACCTGTGCCTGGGTTTCCTCCTGTATAATTCCCACCTACCAGGTAGGGTCACCATGAGGATTGGCAGGCACCCACAGGGCATGTGGTATGAATCAAAGAATCACAGGGCTGGAAGGGACCTTAAAGTCTGAGCCCTGCCCAGAGGCAGGACTCTGTTCCTAGAGCACTCCAGAATGCACAGGGACAGGCAGGCTTGGCAGTGAGGAAAGATTAGCCCGGTGGGTCACAGTCGTTACTGTGGATGTTCACAGAGCAGGGCTCTCCCATCACATTTCTTTTTAGCATGAAAAAGGGGGATTTTGACCAGCGTTCCCAACCTCAGAGCATCTGGTTGGGTTGAAATGTTCTGGGTTGAAAAAGACCTAGGTTCCAATTCCCCTCCCCAAAGAAAAATGTTGATGAAAGTGATTTCTCCATCCCCACCCATTTTCACCTTTTCTTTGTATGGGAAAGAAGCCATGTCCCCGGCACGCCGGTGCTAAAAGCCTGATCCGTCTGAGAGGATGCTGCCTCTGCTGGGGCCTGGACTCAACACTCTTTTTCCAGGGAAAGGCCTTTGTGTGGAGAGCTTTGGTGCTGGGTTCAGTAATGGCAGTAGCAGTACATTGCCTGCCATTGCCAACAGGCCTCAACCCAGCTCTCACTTGTTACTCAACCACTCCTCTGGGGGGAAGGGAGTATTGCAAGATCCAAATGTCCATGGAGCAGTGGAACAAACACGGGTGGGATTCAGAAGACTGGTGTATAGTCTTAGCTCTGCCAGTTGCTTCCTGGGAGAACTCAAGCAAGTCGCTTCACATAAATGCCGTTGCGAAGTCAGGGTGCGATGGAAGTGGTAGGTGCCATTAGCTCTGCATCTCTGTGCAGGGTTGGACTTGAGGTTCCCTGCCAGACCAATGAATCCATGACCTCAGAGCCCCTCAGTCAATGGGGGCTCATGTGTCACCAGGAGGTGAGCTGTCAGCCTGCTCTCCATGACTGAATGAAGAGGTGCGGGGGGGTGGGGTTTGTAAAGTGACTCAGCCACGCTGACCTCAGGTTCCTGCAAAGTCAGGGAGGAAATTCAGATGTCAAGAGTGAGAGGCCTTGTCACTGTGACAAAACTGTCCCTCGACACTCCACCAGTAAAACACCTATCATCAGGGCCCAGTGCAGCAGCACAATTGTCCCACCTCCTCCCTACACTTCTGCCCATGGAGGAGAACTTATCCCCTGGATTTCAACCAAGGCCCCCCAGCCCTTGGCTACACGTTGAGCACTGGGCTATTGCAGCCAGGTCCAGGCTTATTGTCCCACTCCACTTAAAAGAGGAAGGAAGCCTTCTAGTTATGTCCTGAGGGCTCCAGGTAGGCCTCTGCTGTGTCTATTACCAGGGTTTCCAAGTGCCTCTCCTAGCTGTGAATACAGCCCACAAAGCCCAGCCTGCCCCCAAAAAGCTGGGGAGAGCCCCCCACAGAGGAGTCATTTACAGACACAAGTTCCTGAATGGCTGGTGCTGGTTCAACACCAGCAGAAAGCCCCGGGCAGGGACTTGAGGAAAGCAAGGGTGGGAGAGAGCTAAGCTGCTTTCTCCAGATAGTTCAGTCAGAAACACCAATCAGTGGGGGTGTGAAGCCCCTTTTGGATCTCGAGGGGGTTGGAGTGGGACCAGCTGATCCATTCTTGCATGTGCCAGGCCATTCTGCATTGGTTCTTGGGTCTGTTGGCACTTTCATGGCTGGTTCTGGGATTTGGTGGCTGAAGCTGGGAACTTTTGGAGATGACCCATTTGGAGATGGCTCTGGGACGTGTTGGCTCACTCAGGACTGGTTCTGGGATCTGGGATCTTCTTTCAATCCTCCAAGAGTCTCCTGGCCTACTTTTTTTGAGACCATCTCACGGATGAGTGGATCCATGAAAAGATGGCCTTTGCTGAGTTCAGGGAAGACAGTAGGCATGACAGAAAGGTTGAGAAAGAGGCCCCAGATCTGCAGTGCCCCCTCACCCCCCACCTTAGTACGCGGTGGTCTGGATGTCATCGTAATCACTGTCAGTTGAGGAAGAGTCACCCCCAGGTATATGGTTGCCTGACGGTGTGGAGTGGGCTGTCCATGCTGAAACAAACAAATCCGGTCAGTGGGGACTGGAGCTTGGCCTGCAGAGGTGGGCCTGACAAGGCACCCAGCCCCCTCTCTGGCTTCCCACCCACTCCTTGCCCTTTATAGTCCCCCTCACTTCATGGAGATAATGCTGCCCTGCCTCATCCTCATTTGCAGTGGACTGCTAGACCCAACTATAGTGTTTTGACAGCTCTGGGATACTTTTGGGTTTGTGCAGGGCTTGGCATGGCCCCTGATCTGGATAGAGAACAGTTCACTTTCTGACAACAACTCTGAGAACCTGCAGTTTCTGCAGGACAAACCCAGGCCAATGGTAGGGAAGCCATTTGTCATCCAGAGAATAGGGGAAGCGGTAAGCTTGGGACCCACAATCTTTCCTTCCATGCTCATCTGCTCATACTATGATGGCACCTTGGGCTTGAGAATGGGGCTGCGAGATAGTGGGTAATGGGTGCATGTCACATGTGCTCCTGATCCAGTCCTGTGGCAACTGTGAAATGGCTGAGTCCTCAGGACACTGAGCAGCCATGGCCTAAGGGAGCCCTAACTGCCAGGTTGATGTCCATCCCTCCTGCTTCCTCCATCCATCCCTCCATCCCTCTATCTCCATATTCATGTGTCTATCCTTCTTTCCTTCTGTTCATCTCTGTTCAGTTATGTCTCTGTTCCCTTCCCCATTCTCTTGCTTTCAGTACAAGTCCCAGCCTGAACCATGCTAACCCTTGTGAATGAGTGCCCCAGATGGCAGGAAGCTGGGCATTTGGGGTTCTGCCTCCTACTCCTACACTTGGACTTTGGCCCTGCCCTCCCTCTGCTCTGACATCTCTCCTTAGTCCCACTGCTGCAGCTGACTCCTTACCAGGGAAGGAGGGTGCATGTCCAATCTGGGCTCCCTCATGCTCCTTCCCTTGGATGTTTTCATACCATTCTCCGGATGATGTGCTGGAGCTGTCGGCATTGTCAGTTCCTGCTGGAGACAACTCACGGGTCAAAATCAGGATCTGGACTCCCCTTACTGGGAGCCCAGGAGGAAGGGCAGGAGGTTCTCTCCAAACAGCCTTCCCTGCCCTGGAGGCAGTGCTATGGCAGAGGCCTCAATGGCTGTGGGGAGACCGTCCTGCATGCCAGAAGTTCAAAGAGAAGGGGCTGAAGGGCTCCATCCATCATGTCTCTCCTAGGGGAGCAGAGTGCATGTGGACCAGTGTATGTGTGTGTGTGTGCATGGGAGGGAGGGGGTGAAGTGGGAAGAGGCCAAGGTTCAGGGGAACCATACTCCCCAACCCACTGAGGCAACACCACAGTCCCACTAACATCGGAACAACAGCCCAGGGTTGCAGGAACATGGTGGCTCCCTCTCTGGCTGGTAGCTGGGGCTGCGATCTTGAGCCTGAGGACAAGCTTCCCTGCTACCATGCTGGATGTTCTGTTGTTTTCCATCCTGGGACCATAGATCCAGCCCCAACTTCCCTGCCCTTGAGGCCAGGGACAGAGGAGAGATCCATCCTGGACCCCAGGGTGCCCCACCCCAGGCCCCTATCCCATTAGCTATTGGGGCTAGTGGGTCCCTCTCCCCTGGTTGGCCTGGCTCACCTTGGAAGGAGATCTGGGATCCACTGGTGCCTTGGGCAGGCAGGGCTAGCAGGAGGTGGCTCCCAGCAGCTGGCAGGGTTGGGGTGCTCCAGGGCAGCTGGGTGGTGTTGCCACTGTTACAGTAATTGGCCTCCGCGGATAAGCCAGATGAGATGCCTTCTGTCTGCCAGGTTGGAGCAAGCACAGCGGGGGGCTCTACAAACAGAGGGGACTCTCCATTAGCACAGATGAGGGGGTGCCAGAGCCCAGCCTGCCCACAAGGGCCACAGGGCCATCATGATATGCCCCAGTGATGGCCTCAGTGCCAACACCAGCCCTGGCACATTCACCCTATCAGCTGATGGGATCCTCCCCTTTATTCCAAGCACTGAGACAGACAGTAACCAAGGTCAGATGGATGATGGTGTGAACACCAGGGCAGCATGATGCAGACCTAACCCTAGGTGTAACCCTTTCCCAGTTACCTTTCTGCCTGTCAAGACCCAACTGGGTATCAACCCCTCCCTCCAACTGGGTCAGGATGCCCCCTCTCACCTGGTGGCCAGTCCTGTGGCTGCAGGTTCTGGTTCAGCTCCTCATAGTTGGGTGCTGCAAGGAAGCTGCTCCCAGGCTGAATCTCATCTGGGTGGCGCCTGAGGGAGTCTGCAAGCAGAGGCCAAAGTGACTCCAGCAAACCTGGCTTGACCCAGCTCAGGATTCTAGGAATCCTAGAAACAGAGGCTGGATGCCTACCTGGCTGGACTCATTTGAGTCCCGTTTTTGTTTTTAGGGTTTTTTGTTGTTCTCCCGCCCTGGCGGGGGGTCGGGCTAGAAGATCTATTAGGTCCCTTCCGACCCTAAAACTATGAAACTATGAAACTATGAATAGGGTTAGCCAAGAGAGGCCACTGCTACCTTAGCCACTGTTCAGCCACCTCCAGCTCTGGATCCAATCATCCCCTGCACTCCCTGATATGACTCTACCCTGAGCCTCATTTTATGTCCTCTGCAACTCACTGGTAATTCTAGCCTAGCTTAACCTGTATCCCAACACCAAGTTCCCCCGCCCCTCAGCATCAAAACTGCTGCCAACATCCCCACCCTGTGCTCAGTTACCGTGGTAGGAGGTGCAGTGTGAGAACCAGGGAAGCTGAGAGAGAGGGACAGGCAGACAGACAAACAGCGTTCTTAAAATCATCATCTGCTAAAATTAACCCTGAGCATCATTTCATACTTAAATTATCAAACCCTTAAATGAACCCTTTCCAGGGCACTGGCAGAACTCTGTGTGTGTGGGTAAGTGAATGTGAGTGTGAGTGACAGCGAGTGTGGGTTGCGGGCGGAAGGGTTGGGGAGCGAGAGCCCAAGGCAATTGGTCAGGACTAAAGGACATTGGTAAAGCAATGTGAGTGAGTGTGTGTGTGTATTTGTGTGCAAGGGTGAAGCCAGTGACTGTGGGTCAGGACTGAGGGCAAGAGGCAAAGCTGTGTGTGTGTGAGGGGTGACAAAGAATGCAGGTGGGCATTGTCAAAGCAGTATGTTTGGGGTACCAGGCAGTAAAAGCGGGAACCTGATGGTGGTGGGGGGCTTTACAGCTGGGGGGTTGCTCACTGTAGAAGGTGGAGAGTGCCATGGGCGGCTTGCTGCTGAAATCATAGTGTTCGTAATCAGAATCGGAGTCCTCAGCGTTGGGGATGGGCACGGCTGGCATCTCTGCAATGGGGACCAATGAGGCATTGGTTATCAGCTGATGCATAGGGACTGCCTTTCCTCAGGCTCCTGGAGCAGGGTGCCCAGCCTAGGGCCATGGCATCCCTCCATCCTGACCCTGACTAACATGGGCTACCTGCCCCCCCAGAATCCCCTGGGGTGAGAGAGCCACAGCTCCCTTGGGTAGGACTGGGCCTAGATTTATATGTGTGAAACATGGAAGCTGGGAACAAGATTGGTCGCCACAGTTACCTGGCAAATATGCCACAGGCTGTGGACCTCAATCTGGGTGCCTCTGGTATGACACAGGCAGTGAAGGAGGAAGAAGAGCTGAGAGGTGGGGACAAGAGGGATTGAGGGGCGGAGTAAGTAGAAGGATGGGATGTGGGGGAGGAGCAGTGGGGAGGGGTAGATGGGAAGGTTGGGTGTGGGGAGGGGAAAGGTGTGGGCAGGGGCATTGGGAAGGAAAGGTAGGGCACGAAGAGTGGCATTGCTACCTTGTACTCTGGAGACATTGGTGGGGATTTTCCTATAGTCATTGGAAGCCCCAGCAGGCATGTCCTGGCTCTGAGTGCTGTGGTTCATTAGGACTGGGCCCCCTCCCAGGGAAGAGGTCACGGCATGAGCTGTGGAGAGACAGGGAAGGTGTTCTCATTGGGACTGTCAGTGGTAGGCACAACCAAGGCAATACCCTCACCCCACCCTGACATGGGTGTGACATATCTCAGGTCTGCCTCATGGTTTCCATCCCTGGCCCTGAAGCCTCTGGGATCTGGCTCATCCCATCAGTCTGGATACCAACATTTCCCAAGCTGTTTCCCCAGACTTTAACAAAGTCCTAAAGGTATCCTGGGAACAATGAAAAACAACTTAAACTTGGGGTTGCTTCAAAAACACCCTAAGCCCTCCTGTCATCCCTGCCCAGGGAATGGTAAAAAAGGAGCAGCTGAACTGATTCCACTGGAGCAAAATCAGTTTGCTCAATGGCATATCTAGACCATTGTCTCCAATGAAGAGACACTGATTTACACCCATGGAGGCTGTTGTCCCATTCAACATTACCCCATAGCTTGGGGCTGCCAAGGGGCCCTGTTCAGATGATGACAAGCTCACTGGATCCGTACTATAGCCAAGGCAAAGCCCCAGCAGCATGAAACACAGCAAACACCACTGTGGCAAAGGGCCAAGATGTGATGTCCCCTTCTATGCACAGACTCCTCAAGCAAGACCCCACTCTAGCCCTGCCCCAGGCATCACAGCTACCGTGTTTCTTCCTCATCCTCAGGAGGGCAGCAGTGAAAGCCAGCATGGTGATGAGGAGGATTATCCCCAGGATGATAATGATGATGAGGAGGGTCCAGTGAGAAGGCAACTTGGCTTCCAAGTTCAGATATCCTGTTGTGGCTAGAAATGAATGGGGTTGGAAGCAGAGGGGAAGGGAGGATTATGGGTGTGAATAGAAGTGAAGATGGAAAGAGCAAGCAAAAGACAGGCAACAAGTACACAATGCATAGGGATGGCTGCTGGGGCCTGTCTAGGCCCCAAACCTGCCAGCCGCTGGGTGCCCTGTCTCAAATTGTTTTCAGTGGAGCTCTTAGTTTGAGGCAGGTCCCAAACCCTGGAGTCATGAGGTTCTGGCAATGGGCTAAGTCAGGGGTTGGCAACCCCCGGCACGCATGCTGAGCATGGCACGCGAGGCCATTTTGCTTGGCATGCCATGGCCAGCCCCGGCTCTGGGTAGCTGCTGGAGCCCAGTCTGCTCCCAGCAGGGTTTGCAGTGTCCCAGCTGCTTGCAGTGAGCAGCCCAGGCTCTAAGGCTGGCAGCAGCTACCCAGGGCCGGCTGCAGCCGGAAGGCTCCAAACAGCTGCGCCAGGCTCCAGAGCCCTGGCATCAACTCTCTACCGACGCATGCACCCGCGCGTTGGAGCAGGCAGCACAGCCCCAGTCTCTCCCCCGCTCAATCAGCTCTGTGCTGGTGGTGACTGCGCGTGCACCTTGGGGCAGACAGCAGGGCAGTGCAGCCCGCTCCAAGGTGCCCATGCAGTCACCGCCAACATGAAACTGATGCCAGAGCTGTGGAGCCTGGTGCAGCTGTTTGCAGCCTGCCCGCTGTTTACTGCAGCTGCTCAGAGCCCAGGCTGGCTAGAAACAGGTGTGCTGGGCTCCAGAGCCCAGTAATCAGCTCTGTGCTGGGAGCGGGAGAGAGACCGGGGCTGTGCTGCCTCAGGCCCATCCCACCGCTCACTCCGAGGTGCACATGCACGCGCCGGTACAGAGCTGATGCCTGGGCTCCGGAGCCAAGGGATGTGGCTGGGGGCAAGGGGCAGCAGGACTGGGGGCAGGGGCTTTCGGTGGAGGGGGGGGAAGGGGCACACACAGGGCATCCTGCCATGTACCCCCTGCCCTCATTTTGTTTTTCTGGCATGCCGGCACTCCGGCACCTTCCACGGTAGGCATTGTGGGGGTTTTTGGCACTCCAACCAAAAAATGTTGCCTACCCCTGGGCTAAGTCTAGTGCCTTGCCTCAATCTCTTTCTAATCTCAAGATGGGAAAAGTGGCTGTGGTGATGGGGCCAACTGTGTCCTGATAGCTCTTATCCTGCCAGCTGCCCTGTGCACAAGGGCCCTTGAAGTGAATGCCCAAGGCACGATTGTGCCTGCCACATGTAGAGAATCAGGCGGGAGTCAAGAGCAGCAATGGTGAGTCCCTGCTCTTAGGGGGAAAAGTGCTGATGGATGGAGCAGGGGGCACAGGCTGATGATCACCCCTAGCTTGCCCTCAGGCAGGCTCTCAGTGGGTTGCCCTGGGCAGAGGAAGTGATGCTGTTGGATCAAGCGAGCAGCTGGCACTCATCTGTGGCCAAGCCACTGTGAGAAGACCTGGTTGTGGGAAGGGAGGATGGACACTTACTTCCTGGGAGCCGGGGGCCACCTGGTATCATTGTTTCTGGCTGAAATGCGTCCGGCAAGCCCATGGAGCCTAAAAATCCACCACAGGAAGCAGGAAAAGCATTGGTTAGCTGGGCTGGGCAGAGAGAGGTGAGGAGAAAGGCTGACCCTTGAGTGAGATACTCAGGGCAGCCCTTCCTCATTGAGGTGAGGTAGGGATGGACAAAGCTCTGTATCTGCAAGGCCCCAGGGCTCCCCAGTTTCACACTGTCCACCCACACTGCCAATTCTGGGGGTGAAATCCAGGCCTCCAGGTGAAAGCAGTGTTACCATTGCAGATCACGCCGGCAGCTCGGGACTGGTGGCACACAGTCATTTTGTTGTAGTGCCAGATGCATTGGGCCAGAGAGGCCTCGTGCCCCAAGCACTGGTAGTTCATCTTGCCCTGCAGTGCGTGGTTGAAGTGCAGCTGTTTGGTTGGGGAGCCACACCCCAGCGACTGGCACAGCACAGACTGCTCCTCCAGGTACCAGGTCCCATCGCATACTGTGTTCCAGCTGCCTTTGTAGTAGACTTCTACCCGGCCAGCGCAATGGTCCTTGCCCCCCGACAGGCGCCACTGCTGATGCTCTGCGAGAGGAGAAGGGTCATTAGCAGAGAGGAAGCAGACAGGGAGATGCCCAGCCTGTGCCAGCATGGGTATAAAGTGGGTACCTGGGAAGTGGGTGGTCTCCAAGCCCTGAATCTGCTTGGAGACCAGAAGGATTTACCCCTCTCCATCATCTACTCTTATTGCCTGTCCCAACTACAGAGATGGACAGGACTGCTGCACCAGAAGGACAGATGGAAAGGAACACTCCTCCAGACAGAAGAACACCACATTGGAAAGACAGGCAGACAAAACCACTCCGCTGGTCAGACAGCTGTTCAAGAGAGCTCTAGCAGACAAACAGACAGATGGAGGGCTCCACTCAAAAGACTGACAGGCAAGAGAACCCTCCTTGCTGGAAACAAGGACAAAAGCAGTTCAGTGGACAGACAACCAGATGGAAAGCCAGACCTGAGCACACCACGCCTGCATCTTCCTTGTGGCCACAGTCGTGACTTCTCTCAGCGAGGCAGTCCCACAAGGAGGACTCATTCCCAACGCAGTGGACCTCATCCAGGTGGATGGGGCCTGTCCCCTTCTGGAAAGAGGAGTTCCCTGGAGCCCGGATGGACCAGCCACAGTTCAGCTGCTTGCACACAACATCAGCATCAACCATATCCCAGGCATCATCACACACGGTGCCCCAGACATCAGCCTCTGACACTTCCACGCGGCCTTCACAACGGCTGCCCCCGTCAGCCAGGCGCACGGCTCGGTGCCCTGCAAGAGATGAGCACAAGGGAAGTGACCAGCCCTCCCAGAGAGGAAACCTCAGGGAAGGGAGAGGGCTGGGGAAGGGCAGACACAGGCGGGGAGGGGGTAGGAGTGCTGGACAGATCTGCCCTCAACTACAGTTCCTGGTGCAATGTTTATAATGTGCTGAGCATCTTTGGTAACAGAAGTGAAGCGACCTATGGGAAACTCAGTGACAGAAGGTCCTGGTAGGTCCCTAGATGGGAGGAGGAGGAGGCAACACTCACTCAGAGGCATTGATTTGGCCAGTGCACAGAGGCAGAGGAGGACCAGTCATTGCCCTGCAGGAGGCAGGTTGCTGATAGGGATGGAGGAGCAGCAGAAACCTTCACTGTGCTGAGACCAGGGGGCAGAGATGGCTTCCCAAGAGGAGCAGTCAGCCCTGGCTCTGTGGGACGTGGCCTCCTACCTGTGCAGGTGATATGGGCCAGCTTTCCACTGCAGCATGTCCTCGAGACTGAGAGCTGCACGAGGCAGTGCTCCTCCTGGCTTCCCAGCTCCCCGCAGCTGATGTTTATGGCTGGGCAGCTCTGAAAAGTGTACAGGGGTTCTTTCTCTGCAGGTGCTGACTCCCACTTCGCCACACCACAGTTCAACTGTCTGCAGACTGCATGAGAAGCCTTCATGCTCCACGAATCCCCACACGCTGGCACCCACATCCCATGGTAATGGACCTCCACGGTGCCCTCGCAGGTGCTGTTATTATTCACCAGGCGGAAGGGTTCCTCCCTTGAAAGTTCTGTTGGGAAGCACATATTATTTCAGAGACCACCCAGGAGATGGGCCCTTAGGGCGCCCTGCATAGTTGCAGGGGTGCCAATATGGACCATGCCTGGAGCAGCCCCAGTGCAGCTGGTGCCCTCATGGACCACCCTTTGCCAGGCTTGTTTTGAAATTCTCTGCTCCAGCTAGTGGGGCAGAGGGTGGCTGTTCACAAAGCCAAGTGACTAACACAACACCCTTTGTGAGCATGGCAGGTGAAAAACACGCTGCTGCCTACACAGCTTCCTTCCTCTCTAATCAAAACATCATATAGATAAGTGCCAGGCACCCCTGGGTGGCCACAAAAAAAAACAGTAACCATGCTGTGGCAGCCTGCCTTGGCAGAGAGGAATCCCAGCAAGGGGGTGTACTGCAACAGTCTTGGTATGCCTGCCACCACTCAGTGCCTTACCTATGGCATCAGGGGCCGCTGTCCTACCACCCTTCCTCCTTTGGGCACTTCTATCATCCAGTAATGCTGGTAATACCCAGCCCATCCTTGCTCCATCTGCTCCTGGCTATTGTCCTCACTCCTCTGTGGCCAGCACTTGTGTGTCCAGATTTCCTCATGAGGAGCCAGAAGTTTCCAGATACAATGTGTGGCCAACATCCTGCATAAGGGAATCCCTTGGTATATGCCACCCCAGGCCCTGACTATGGGAGAGTAGCCCATTGCAAGGGCAAGGGGACTTTTCCCCAAAGCATCCTCACCTGGTTCTGCATGCATGTTCCCATCACTGCCATGTGTGATGTTCTCAGGGAAGGCAGAAGGCACCACCAACTCCAGCAGGCCTGGGACAAACACAGAGAGTCTTAGGCTGGAGTGAGATTTCCCACCTGGTGCCAGTACAGATCTCCTGATACTCACCAGGGAAGCACACTCAGGAAACCTCCTGCCCTGGACCAGTCTCTGGTGCTTAAAGGGCAGCTGAGCCAGCAGCTGTGTACACCGGATGTTGACCTGAACCCAAAGGTAGCTCTGCGACTTGCTAAGTTGGGCTGGAGTTCTTAGGAAAACAGATTTCCTGCCCCTGGCCAGTACATGACTTATAGTCACAGCAAGCGCTGAGGAATCTTTGGGGCATGAGGAATGCAAGAGTTATGAGAGCAGAAAAAATGCTTAGGTAGACAGACAGACATGTAGACAGATGCATATCTAGGGCCAAACTGGTGCAAGCAGGAACAAGTCTGCTGACTGACAACTGGAGTTGCAGCTGTACATGCTTGATGTGCATTTGGCCCCTGAACCTCAGTTCTTCTTCCAGCTCCATGTCGCTTCTGAAGCGCGTGCTATCAGGGTTTGCAGCCAATCACCCACTCACTGCACCTCCAGGAGCCACCATCTTACAGAGGTTCCGGTATGCTCACAAATGGTTGGCGGTTGCTTCTCCTTGGGTTACCTTTTATACTGATCTTTGCAAACTGTTTGCAAACCGAAGGCCAGATGCTCAGCTGATATAAACTGGCATGATTTTCTCAGCCCCGGCAGCACCAATTCATCCCCACTGAAGGCCCAGATGAGAGCAGGAAAGAGCTCCTTCGCTAACCAATTCACACCAGGAAGCTTACAGAAAGTGCTCACTTCTTTCTCCTTCAGGGGCAAAATCCCTTGGAATAGAAAAGGGGAGGGAGCAAGTAAGACAAATGGACTCTGATCTCATGGAAAAAATGTTAATTTGATGCCATTTTGGATAAGCCCCAATTAGCTGGAGGACTTGGAGGACTGCTGAAAGCCACCAGGAAAACATATGCTCTTGTCTACAGAGAACCCAGATGCCACAGTGCTGTGGCTCCCATGCTCTGCTGGAGCAGAGTAGAGCATCTGCTCGCAGCATCCTCATCTCAGACTCTGTAGTAGCACTAACTCTAAAGCTTTTCTCCTGCTACCATGGGCAAAGCAACTGGTCTGGGACTGCCCTGGAGTACAGTCCTGGGAGCCAGATTTGTCAGTGCTCATCTCTGGGTGTGTTTGATTGGGAGGCAGTGAGAAAGCTCCCAGCGCTCAGGTATGTCCCTGTGATGAATGAGAAGGTCAAAGGAGCCGAGTAGACAGGCCCGCTTTCACCAGGGACACAATGGAAACACCAGCCGATTCCTGAAAGCGCTCACCCGCTAAGCATCCACTGATGTGGCCTTTTGCTTAAGTGCTGCAGACAAACCTGTGCTGATGAAGCTGCCAGATCCTTGCTGCTGTGATGTGACAGTGATGCCCTGACCACAAGGCCCCAGGTGGTGTAAATCTATGTAGCACCATGGGCTTCAGCAAAGCAATGACAACTTACCCCACAGCAGAGGGTTTGGGCCCTCTCTTTGATTTGTGAATAGCCTGTTTTCCTTCACCATCCAGTACACCCAGCAACCTTACCATCCTTCCCAGTCTTCTCCAATCTCCTCTGATTTAGCCCCCAGTGCAATCGTACTACAAACAAGACTGTTAACACTAACAAGGGGTGGGAACCATCAGGAGTTGGGCCCTGACCAGTCTAGTGCCAGTTCCCATCAAATGAGTAGGGCTTCCACCACCAAGTAATTCTGCACAGTGTGAACATCCTCCCAGGGCTATGTATGTGCAGTCAATGGTGGTTCAGTGTACGGGTATGAGAATCTGGCCCTTTGCTGTGTGGTCACATACCTTCCCGTCACTCAGTTGCATCTTAATTTTGCCTGGTCAGTTGTCAGCCTCCAGGGGCAAGGATCACACCAGGCCTATAAACTGCTTTGTATACCCACAACGGCACTACGGCCTTTTTCCACGATTCTCTGCTTTAGTCCATTTTATTAAAAGAGAGCAGAAGATCACCTGCTCAATGATTTCATGTTCCGAGGGTTTTCTAGTCTGCGAAATGTTCCCTTGTATCTGCTTGTTTGCTGTCCCACCTCAGGCAGTACCTAATGCCAAATCCTAATGCCAAATGAAGAAATGTATCCCACACTGCATTAGTGCAAGACTATATGCCCTGGAGAGAGCTTCCCTCCTGACCCTGCTAGTGAATAGTGCATGCCCTGAAGAAGCCTTGCAGCAGACACTATTTTGATTCTCCTAAATGTTTATACCTTCTTCAAACTGGGTTTAGCCCTGACTTGTTGATACCTCTCTAGATATTGCAAAGGGACCTGAGAGTGGGTGAGGGTGAGAGACAGAGAGAGAGAAAGAGAAACAGGGGAAGTGGTGGGTGACCTCTGGGGTTGATGGGAAATAACCTGCTTTCTGGTGACTGGAAATCCCATCTATGCCTTCCTGCTAGAAATGCTAACTGAGAAGCTGAGCTCCTTGGAAAACAGAAATACAGCGATGTCTCTTCCTGTTTGACACTTACTGATGTTGATCTATGGGTTAGATTTACACTGCAAAAAAGTGTACATTTAAATTGGGATTGGTGGATCAGAGTTAGCTAATTGGGGTTACAATAACAAGGAGGCCAAGGTTATTTGGGTTTCAACTCAGCTTTGGCATTTCACGGGCAACCCCAGACTGGTCCCAAGGCTAGAATCCGAGCTACTAAACCCAGTTAAAACTGTCTCATCCTCCATGCTCTTTTATCCCAAGGCCAAAATGTTCCTCTGATCTAAATTGCATCTACCTTCCAGACTCTATTTCCTTCTCGGCTCGCTCTACTCCAGCCTTATCTCTCCTCCATCCAGTCTTAGAGTGAGAGCCATTTCCTCTGTACCCCCAACAGTGGCCTTATCACTTTCTGCCTTGTCAGCCC
This sequence comes from Alligator sinensis, assembly GCF_000455745.1. Taxonomy (NCBI): domain Eukaryota; kingdom Metazoa; phylum Chordata; order Crocodylia; family Alligatoridae; genus Alligator; species Alligator sinensis. Next base: position 1,343,950 of record NW_005842176.1, read on the forward strand.
CCTTTTCCCTCATTGCATGAATGATGGCAGTTCCCAAAGTCTCAGAGAGGTTCATCAGCTTTCTGGAGGATGAAGGCAACTGAGGAGCCCATGCTGGGTAAGAACAGCAGAAAGGACAGTCTTGTGGTTAAGGCAATGGACTTCAAATCTTAGGTAGGTTTCTGCAGAATCCCTGGGTGATACTGGCAGGAGTCACTGAAAACATGAGGCATGCCACAGATGGGCAAATGGGGGTGAGGGTCTTTTGGGCTGTCTCTTACTATTGCTTCACAGCACTGAGCACACTATTGTTGCTATTGTAAGCACATTATTATTACTGTTGTTACTCAGCACTGAGCACACTGGGGACCTGGATTCTGCATCTCTGCTTGTGCATCTCTGATTTAGCTTGATTTAGTTCATCTATATGGTGCAAAGTGTGAGAAGTTTCGGTTGCCGATTTGATTCAGAGAAGATTAGGCCCGATTTGGAGGCTGAATCACTAAATCTGAATCGAATTGGGGGACCAAAAAACCCCTCCAAATCGATTCAGAAAAGATTCAGAAAAAGATTTGGAGATTTGGAAGGCAGTATTTCAGGGGAACAGAAACTGAGAAGAGGGAGGGGGAGCAGGGAGGGAAAGACTGACATCTGTAGCTGGCCAGTGACTGTAATCTTTCCCTGAGTCCCCTTCCAATCACAGTGCTCTGGGGGAGGGATGTAGAAACAGCACATAAGCCTCTGTCTGCAGCCTTTCTGTCCCTTCTGTGAGCTGTTTCTGCCTGAGCACTGGGGAGGCCCCCTGTTACAGGCTACCCTCCCTGCAGTTTTCACCCTGCTGCGCCTTAACACACACACAAAGTCACACATGTCATGAGTTTTGCTTGTCAGCACCTTGAGGTGCAGTTTCCCAGAAACCCCTGCATGTATCTCCTTGAAACTTGGCAGGGCTCATGCCCTCATAAGGGGCTACCACGCCTGCTGTTTTCATCCAAATCTGCCTTAACACACACACAGAACACAAGTTTTGCTTTCATCAGATTGAGGTGCAGTTTCCCAAAACCCTGTGTACCTATCTTCTTGAAACTTGGCAGGCTTCATGCTCTCAGAAGGGGCTAACATTTCTGCTGTTTTCATCCAAATCTGCCAAAAATGACAAAGGTAGAGGTATTTCAGTGATTCCCCATTATAGTGTATGGCCGAATCTCCGAATCTCTCTGAATCAGCACTGAATCTTCTGAAGATGCGCTGCCTGAGGCCCCTCCCCCACCAGCCACTCTGATGTGCGGGTGCACATGCTGGTATGGAGCTGATGCCGGGGCTCTGGAGCCTGGCACAGCTGTTTGGAGCCTCCCGGCTGCAGCCGGCCCTGGGTAGCTGCTGCCAGCCACAGAGCTCGGGCTGCTCCCAGCAGGCAGCTGGGACGCTGCAGGCTGTACTGGGAGCAGCCTGGGCTCTGGGACTGGCTGTGGTGTGCTGTGCAAATTGGCCTCACGTGCCATGCTCGGCACACGTGCTGAGGATTGCTGACCCCTGCCCTACACCTTGCCGCAGGTAAAAGCAGTGAAGATGAGAGCACTGCCACAGCAAGAAGAGGGAAGTAGCTGGTTAGTCGAGAAACTGGGAGGAAGACCAGGCTCCACAGTACAGAGGGAGGTAGCCCTCCTCTCCAAAAAATAGTCCAGGCCAATCTGACCTAGGGGAAGAATTCCTTCCTGCCCAGAGATCTGATGATAAATACAAACCTGAGCAGAAGAGCAAAGCCCTCTAGCCAGGAACCTCTAGGTTTATAAGTAGCAGCAGGAACATCAGTACTCTCTAGTTCAAAGCCCGTAGCCTTAGCTCTGGTCAATGTCTCAGTGCTTTAAAGGAAAGTGAAACCATCCCTCAGAAACTAGTAGCATTCATGAGGGTGAAAAATCCTTTCTAGCCTTTACAGGTAACCAACAAAAGCCTTGAAGCATGGTGTTTTCACACACCTATACAATGCAAGATGGTGGTACTACTAATACAATTATTAATAAGAATTCATTATGCACCTTCCTGCCCTAAGTTAGTGACTTTTCTGGCAGCAAGAGTTTGGAAATAGTTTGGTCTGAAATCCATTCATGCACAAACTCTCTCTCTCTCTCTCTTCCCCATGGGAGGGTGAGCTACCCAGATGCACATGATCACCTCTGAAAGCCCAAGGCTAAGCGCTGACATTGCAGCTCAAATACCCAAGGATCAACCCCAGTCCAGAAGAACTGCTACATCTATGGCAGCTGGCATGCACCACATGGCAGGGTAGCACTGGGCCCTTGGGTGCCACTGCACCAGCACAAGTACATCTTGCATGATACCTAGTGAAGTCAACACTCTGCTGGCATCTTGCAATCTTGCAAATGTGGCCAGGAGGGTAGGGGCATGGGGTCAAGAACAAAGCACATTGCCTGAAATCACTCTTATTCTGCTGACAAGGATGAGACCTCCTGTTGGCTTGGAATTTGCCCCTTTGGACATAATTCTGGGCCAGAGCGTAAAATGAGTTCTGCCCTTGTTTTCTTTCCAAACAACCAGGACTGACAAGAATGTTTGGTGAGTCAACCTTGACTGTCAAGCTTCCTTCCCCTCGCTGCTTTCCCCACTAAACCATACTGCGCTCTCCCATATCACATGCCATTGCTGGCTGTCCACACAATTGTGAAGTACTAGAATCTCACCATCCTCCCCAGCCACCAACCCCACGGGTCAGATGAGTTTTGTTACCCTGAACCAGAGACTTTGGAGATAAGACAAGCCCACAGCCTGGTACAAAGTCCACACAGCTCAGAGGGAGCTTTTCTATTGAATACACGGAGCTCTGCGTCAGGGTCTAAGTAAGTAGCCCAAGGCCCAACAGTGAGTCTTCCCCACTAACCCTCAGCCCCATGTGTTAGCTCACCCCCTGTATAGACCTCCCTTCTTCTCCTTTACACTTTCAAGTGGTGAAGACACCTGGTGATCAGCACAGAGTCCAAAGATTGAATTCCCCTTTGGGATCTGGCCCACCAACTCAAATACATTCATGCTGATTTACCCCACCTCCATATCTGGCCCATCACAGCAATGCTGACTTATCTCAGCCGGGGAGCTGGCCCAATGGAACTGAAGCTTAATTATACCAGCCATGGATTTGGCCTATTGACTCCAATGGAGCAATGCTGATTTACACCACTCCAGGATCCAGCCCACTGACCCACGGTGGAGCCCAGACAAATTCATACCTGCAAGAAATCTGTCTTGGTGACACTGATGCTTGCGTTTTGGCCCTGTATCTTCAATGCAGCAAAAGTGATGTACATCATCAGGGCCCATGGGGGTCACAGGGGTTTCCCATAAGCTGTTACCCCGTGTGAGCTTGAAGCTGAGAATCCAGCCTCCTGTACTGCAGACGGCTGTTGTGTAACTGAGCTGTAAAGCTGTGAGTGCACGGTGTTTGCTGCTGGCTCATCTGCACCCCCCCCATCACCTCTGATTTTTGCACCTGCCTCTCTGCTTAATGGCCCTGCTTGCTGGCTGTCCCATCAGATCAGCTAAGTATGGGGTAGAGGCCTCATTCTCTGAGGAATCCACAGATCCTCACTAGAGACCTGGACCTGATGAGTTTGACACATGGCTAAATGTGGGAGGCTGCACAGGGTCCAAACAAGACCGGGCAGAATGAGAGAGCCAGAAGCTTAATGGAAGAATATTTATAAGCTGCTTGGAGAGGATCAAGCTATGAACCCTACAGAAATCAACATACATGGGTGAACATTTGCAGGGTGAACATACTCATAAAAGAGAAGCCATATAGCTATAAATCATTAGCCTCCTTATGATATGCACTTTTGTCCTCCCCTTTACCTGGGGCTACCCCAGCCCTTCAAAATTGCATTATTACTTATTATTATGATTGCTGATTGAAAACTATTTTTCACTGAAACCTTTTTCCAGAGGGAAATTGGGTTGTTGATTAAGCAATATTTTTTGTTGTTGCTGAAAGCATTTGCTTTTCTTTTTTCAGAGCTGATTTCTCCTTAGAAAATGATAAATCCTAGAAGCTGGCCATTTTAATCTGTTTTTTGTGTTTTTCAATTTTTGACCAAAAGTCAGCATTCCCCATGAAGGGATGAAGAATACATAATTTTCCTCATCAGCTCGTTAGCAGAGCAGCAAGAGCCCAGTTGGGCTTGGGGCCTTATGGTGTTGGGCACGGCACAGCCATATAACCAAAAGATTACTCCCCATGACTCCTTCCCCTGAGAAATAAGGTCCGTATCCTCAAAGATATTTAGGTACCTAACTCCCATGGTATCCATGTTAATGGTGGAGACATGTGGGCTCAGGTACCCATGAGGAGTTAGGTGCATAAACCTCTTGAGGATCTGGGCCAGAGGAATTAAATGAATTAATTGCCAAGTTCACCCAGAGAGTTACTGTCAGAGCCAGGAAGACAACCCAGGATTTTTTAGCTCAGGTTTTTGTTCTGAATATCAGGCCAGCAGCTCCCAGCCCTTTATTGTGTGAGCGTCTGTCGGGGGGCAGAAGAGGGGGCAAGAAGGAGTCCATGAGCCTCAAAATAACTGAAAATTCATCCCGTGGCTGACTATGGTAACAAGTAATTGTGACTTGTGATATGCATATTAAAGAAAATCTAGCTACATTAGAGAATTGTCAATGTGAGCATTAAAAAACAATCAGTTACACCTGACTGTCCCCTAAAATCATGACATTTGCTTAAAAATAATACAGATTGTTTGTTTTTATTTTAGAGGTATAACAAGCCATTTTTGTGTGCTGGGTACCAGCAGCGCCTGGGTTTCAGCTGTGTTGATAGCTGGGCTGGTAGTGGCTGCCAATTGTGTGCCCCCTCTATGTCTATGCCCTGCATTGGTGCCCTACTTACCCACCCCCATTACGCAACTTGTTTGTATTGGCCTTCTGGTTTATGAATCTTTTGGCAGGACTCACATTTTTGAGATTTCGTCCTCAAATGCAAGGGCTGAAGACTTTCATTTTTAAATGAAAACTGAGACGCTTATGGAATAACATGACTCTGGGAACTGGGGCTTTTAGAAAAACAACAGATAATATGGGATTCACAGTGAGATCGTGACAATTGGCCACCCTGTCCTTGACACACTGAGACAGATTCTGGGATGGTGTAAATTGGCAGAACTCCCTGGAAGTCGATGAAAGCCAGCTGAGGATCTGGCTCAGCAATGAGTCATTAATTTAGTAGCAGTCCGTTTCTTTTGTTGAAAAACGAACGAATGAACTTGAGGTGTTAGAAAAACTGAGGAGGAGGAAGGTGAATCGGTTGATTCCACTTTTCAATGAAATGTTGAAATTTTCCAATAACAGAGCTTGTCAGAAAACAGGAACGAGCAGCTGTTTCTTGCCAACATTGCAAATATCTCAGAGTTTTCCAAACAGTCCTAGCCATGCTGTGGTACGGACAGGCCGTTACCTATTCTGGAGTGCACCTCATGAACTGAGATTCAAACTTTTACACTCGGTGATGGATGCTCTCCCACTATTCACAGAAATAGCTCCTCCTGGCCCTCAGTATCTACAGTCCTCAGCACCCAACAGCACTCTGCTCTTATATTTTTCTTGTGTAATCAATGTAACTGAACAATTATCATGGCTTAGGCTAAGAGCGATGTGCATGATTGATGCACACAAGAATTCTCATAGAAATGAACGGGTCGATTTGCAAGCTATAAATGAAATGTGTACTCAACTTTTTTCCAGGATCAGGGCCCTGGCTTGTCAGGGAAAGAAGGCAGAGAACACAGGCCAAGCTAAGATTATGCCCATACCCTCAGCTGGTGTACAACAGCTCATATTGATTTATACCAGCTGGGGACCAGCCCATGGAGGGCAATCCTCTTGGAGGGTCTTTATTGATTCAGTCTAAGGCCTAATTGTTTGCAGCCCCATGAGGCAGAACTGAGGAATATGCTGGGACATCATATGAATCTCAAGCACATTAGTTCAGTCCCTCTCAGGGAACCTGGTGAGATGTCACTAACTCAATCTGCTCCTGATCAGGGACTGTGGCTCTCGCGTAGCCCAGGGACATATGCAAGAGCCAGTGGAGTGTTTTCCCAGTGTGGGCATCAATATTTGAGGGAGAACATTTTGGGCGTGCCAGAAGTCCTTCATTAAAAAGGCCTTCTGTGGCAGCGCCAGTTCTGGCAAAAATATAGCTCTGCTTCACTTGGACCCACTACTCAAGAATACCGCTGCTTCTTTCTAAGGGGTGCAGGTGACTTGAGAAAAGACTTGTGTAGTGATAGAAGCTATAATTTAGAGATGTTCCCTAACTTAAGAGAGTGAAGAAGTTGAGCGCTGATCCCTCATTTAGAGTTAGGGTCTGCAGGGGCTTGCCTGCTCCACAATAATGTTTTTGTTTAGTTCTTCTCATTTGTGCCTGACTGTCTTTAGTGAGCCTGGTGATCATTACAGCTTGAAAGCACCTGATGGGAAGATGAAGGGCATAAGGGAAAACATTTCTGGGAGTTAGCTCTGCTGAGACAAAGAGTTACAGCTGGACGCTGAGAACGAAGGAATCATCATGAAAACATAGCAGCCTTTAATTAGAAGTGAGGTCAGATATGCAATGGGGTTAGCCATGCTGCTGCCATCTCTGTTCACCACGACTAGAGGAGCACATCATGACCAACCATGCTGGTCATAGACATCCTAGATTTTCTGGCCTCCAACTCCCCACCCAGTGTTAAAAGTAAAGGCCCTGCTCTAACTGCCAAGGTTTTCCAGAATGTAAAGGCATCCCTGGCCTTAGGTTGTGGGGGTATAAACAAGGCCCTGTGTGCTCCTCACACACCAGGGCTAGACTCTGCGGCAAGAGTCTCGACACTGTGCAGCAACATTAGCATAGCTGAATACTGCAAGATACCCGTCAGCAACAGCGCATTAGGAGTCGCTGACCTATGTTCTGGTGATGACTATTGTCAACAATGATAATTATCAAGGATTTCTCTCCCTCCCACCACCCAGCTACGCTCTCCGAAATGCACAACCCTCTAACCTCCATCTTTGCCTGCCTCCTCCCTGGACCCTTCAACCTGCCACTGGCTGGTTCCAGTGTGAACCATCTTAGAAACGTACACTATAACCCAATTAACACCCCTGGTTGGCAAAGCTCCTGAGCAAGAGGTAGTTGCAGGCCGGTCAGAAAGGCAGAAAACAAAATGTTGGGTGCTCAATGGCAACAAGATGGCAGATCCCACAGCAGAAATGCCGAAGGCTGGAATCACTGTCTTCACAAAAACCCACCTAGGATGAATGGGGTTGACTACCTCCTCAAACTCTTCCTTTGGGCCATCTGGACACTCAGGCAGAAATCACTGCCTCCATTCTGCTCACTTCCCTTTATCAAGGTTGTTGCAACAGCCAGAAGCACTGGAAACCACAGGGTGAATTCCAGGGCAGAGATATCCTGGAATGTGAGGGGTGAAATAGAGCAAAGCCAAATATAAGCTGGATATCTGGAAATCCCTTCCTGGGGGTAAATCTTCACAATTTTGGAACCCTCCTTCCAAGCAAAGCGGGGGACGCCCCATCAAAGCCAGAGTGGACAAGATGCTGGTGGATGCACTGAAGGGAAACAATCAGACACCAGTGGTTGAACTAAAGGACTGAGCGGATCTGCTCCATCTTTAGCTCACTGGGCTGAGTGATATGCTGTTTCCATCAACATACTCATTCTCACAGCAAATGCTCACAGTGATGATGCCATTGCTGTCCTGCTGAGTAAACTGTCCTGGATTGCTCCAGCCATGTGAATGACTTCCAAACTAAATTAAACCCTTTTTCACTCCAGCTCTCCATCTCTGCTTTTAACCTCAGTACCTCAGAATAAATGGCCTTCCTTTTTTTTTCTTCTGCCCCCATTCCCTGCAGATCCAGGGCCAAATCCAGAGTTTGAGTAAATTTGATGCTGATTCCTCAGAGTCAATGGCAAAATCCTCAGTTGGTGTAAATCAGTTTAATTGGAGCATATGGGCTGCCAGAGTTAATCTAAAGCCCATTTGCGCTCACTGAGCATATATACGTAAGACATTTACTGTGGAGTTGCCTAATTAGCTCTGCAGTAAATGTTTCAGCATCTACATGTGCACTCCTATGAGGCCGCAGAAAACTAATAAACGTCACAGCAGGTTAGTACTACTTGTATTTGCAGAATACAAGAACGATTCTGCTGTGCAGTTTTTTTCATGCACAGCAGTGCACATGTAGACGCTGAGCCAGGTAGCTGGGGCATGAGGGTGCTTCAGTGTGGGGGGGTGCCTGCTGGTTAGCCTTGCACTGGAGCACCCTCGTGGCCCAGCCAGCCCCTCTGCAGCATGTTGAGCTGGGTAGGAGCAGCCCTGGGTTTGTAGGATGACCCTCTGGCTTCCCTGCCAGCTGGGGTGGCTCTGACTTGGCTCAACATGCATCCCAGGTACACCTGTACACACAGCTCCTGGGAGTAATAAACTGTAGCGTGATATGCGCTGGAGTTTATTGTATCGCATTAATATGCACATGTAAACATACCCATTGAGGACCTGGTCTATAGCTACTGAGCTATAGAGCTGGAGTCAAAAGTGGCCTCCGATCCTGAGTGCAGACCTTGAGGTTCCTACAGGGTTAGATTCATGGGGGTGCCCGACAGCTCAAAGTGAAGTCAGCACCCAAATACCAGGCTCAAGACACTTCCAAGTAGAGACCCCTGCTCCTTCAAATGCCAGTCAGTGGTGTCCTCCCTATGGTACAGAAATAGAGGGTGGCAGGTCCTTCACATGCCAGCTTTGTAAAGCAACTGGTCTTTTCATGCTGACCAATCATACCCTCCAGAGCACAGTGGTCACCAAACACCCAGTTGTCTTTCTGGTTTGCAGGCAGCTGCTGTTGCTTGTACTTGTGAAAAATGACAGGCACCTAAGCTAGGGCTGTTTTTAAAAATGAGGTCACTTTATTCATTCCACGGCAGTGCAGGCCTACGCCCCTGCATCCTTGAGTGCTCTGTTCCTTCCAACTGAGCAACAGGCCTTCCACCTCTTCGTACCCCCAGGGAACCAATTTCACAGTCTAATAGAGCTCATTGTCAATGTGGGTTTATTTTAGGCTAAACACGCTTATCTCTTCCCCACTGATAGGTTATGCCCTTGGGGGCTTGTATCATTTTAGTCCTGTCTCTTTGATTCTATCCTCTCTCCTTCCTCATTCTCTTTTATTTTTATTTAACGTATATGGACGGCCTGTTTTTAGTGAGGATTTTTAGTGGAGAGCAGACAGCCCCGCTGAGCTGCAGATCCCCCGTCCGTGAATGCTTTGATGTCTATCGCTGGAAATGCTACCCGTTCTGAATTCATTATTCTGCTTTTCCATTTCAGTGGATTTATGCCAGGGAATAAGGCAAGCTAGGGTGCTTCTACTGTGATGGGAGTGGAATGATTTTCTGTAGAAGACGTAACACAAAGAATCACCTTTCTTGTGTCCGTGAGCAGAAAACTGAACCTAGCCTTCCTTTCTCTACTCATTAATTTGTACTGGCCCAGCAGTTATGACACAAGTCAGGGACCAAAGAAACCCATTCCTTGCTCTGTATATCCTCAGGAGAGGCATTCTATCTCTCTCAGCTACTCCTTCTGTACAGCATTTTTCTGTCTCACAGGGGTGTTTAGGAAATGCCCAGATGCTCTAATAATGGATGCTGTGTGTATGTACCTACTGCCTGTTGGATGAAGATAAGCATTAGCCATTTAGAGCTTTAGGTGTTTAATATAGTGATGCATTTCAGCTCTTGTGCTAAGATGGATATGAACTGATCAGATTGAGGGATTTCTTAATAAAAGGGCAGCAGCAAAACTGTGTGCACAGGTCAAATGTTAAAATGAATCCTCGGCATAGCTGCTGATTTCAAGACTTCAGACAATGGTCTGTGATAACCTGTGGTTATCTTTATAGATCTCACAGAAAATGTGTTCTATATTAACTATACCACAAACATCAAGAAAGATGCATACTATTGTTTCATAATGTGATATGTGCCATTGTTGTATCCAATTGTTCCTTATTGTTTCAAAGCACATCAAATATATTCTATTAAGCTAATGTTGTTAGCATGAAATCTATGTGATGTTAGAGGTATAAAATGCACGTAAAAACACAGAATGGCTTCTTCCCTCACTTATAAGGATGTTCAATATAACTGGTTACAGAAAAGCAGGAGATGCTATGCAATTTATACAACAAATAACTGAAGTGAACACCATTAATTAAGTTAATAATCTCATGCCAGGATATTCAGATCAATAATAGCCTACGGAAATGGAGCAATTGTTATTATTAATCATTTACATAGCACTGGCATTCTATACATTGAATATTCCTGATTAAAGTGCTTATAAATCCTACTATTATTTTTATCAGTTGATAGGGTTTTGATGTATCAAATTCTTTAAACTATTGCTAGCATGTATATATTGGGATGCATTTACCTGAGTGTAACTGCTAAAGTCTCAAGTGTTCCAGAAAGGATAAATATGCAATATCTTTTTTAATATGAAATTATCTTGTGGAAATAAATAATTATCCAAAAATATAGTGGGTCTGGGCCTTAGCTGGTGTAAAACACGATAATCAATGGAGCTATAACAATGCTTGTCTATGGATAATCTCATCTCTTGAGATTTTACCATCTCAGAAAATTATTACAGGATATTTAAGAAAAAATAATGGTAACATTTTTAGCAATGCTTTCTCTCATTTTTCTTCTGAATGGTCCCCAGTTTAGGAGTGAAAATAAAGACCAGGGCAGAAATAAAACACGATGGTGAGCATGATGGGTTACAAAGCAGCGATAGATAATGATGCATTTGTTATGGATTTAATACTGGCAATAGACAGGGAATTCACTGTCCTGGTGACTCCATCATCTTGCTATGCAGGTTGGGCAGTGGAACAAGCTTGCCCTAGCCCCATGGTTCTACACTAGGATCTCACAAGGATCCATTCTCAACATTTATTCCATATAAATAACAGTCAGTTTTCATTATCCAGCAACACCAAACCCAGTTCACTTAAAAATGAAATTGCTTCAAACAAGGAAAATGCTGTATCACCAAATTACACTCAGGGCCGCAGCAAGCAAGAAAGAATCCAGCAATACAGTAACAAAGAAACGAAGAGGCAGGAATAGCATGCACCATTGCGCTGGAAACAAATGAGACTGCAATAACCAGTCAATCAATCAATGGTAGAAATATCAGAGGATTTCTATGTTATTTTCAGCAGTAATTGTTGTCCTGGGCATATCTGAGGTGCTAGAGGAATAGCAATAATATGAAGAAAAGTGCAAAAAAATTATGTTTTTTTTTCAATTGTTACTCTTCTTATTAGAAGACTAGATACAGGAGTTATAAAAAAGAAGGGATACTTCATTGTAGGGTTCTCATTCCCATTTGACAATCATATCTAGTTGAAAACGCAAGAAAAGACTGACAAACACTATCAGTTACAGAAAGAATTGAAGAAAAACATAGGCATGGAAAGTATCAATACCAATTGTTTGTGGAGTGCCAGGATCCCATGATGAGGATATCACAAGAACAATGCATATATACATTAGAAACTGGCTCTCTTACCAGACCATAGATTCCTCAGAAAGCACCACTGATGGCACTTCTAACTGACCGAGAAAGGTGATAACGTTCAAGACTCACTGGTCTAAGTTAGCCCCTCATTAGCAGTTGTGTACCCCCTGCGATCCTGGTGGCAGAGGTAAGCAGTAATAAGAATGACATTGATAATGAAGCAGTGCTCTGAAGAATTGTACTAGCATTAATTAAATGATTATGGGCCAGGTCCAGAGTTGGTGTAAATGATGTAGCCACCCACCTTCAGCACAGCCGGATTGATTTACATCAGTTAAAGACCTGGCCCTTAATTTGGAAAAACCATCACCCTCAGCTTGAAGGAATCTCAGATGGTACATATGGAAAAGAATAGACTTTCTCTGGCATGACAGGCTCTGCAAGGAGCCCCATTTCCCCCAGGAAATGAATGCTGGCACCTTGTCTTCACTAGGAGAAGAAAAAGCTGATGGGGACTCCCTTAGGTGCTCTATTAAGTCCCCACAGCAGAGCAGAGCGGCAATGTACTGTCTCTCTCTCTCACCTGAGCAGGTCTTCTGGAACATGCCTCTTGGGAAGAAAACAGACATTTCTAAAATATCTCCCCTCGCTCATCTTTTATTCCTCTGTCTGGATTACTCCCTGCTCCCTGGCATCTCCTCCAACATATCCCTATGTTCAGTCTTATGCCTAATGAATCCCCTGAATTTCACCTTGGGACCTCACCCAGTTCTGTTTCCAGGATAGGGGCTATGGTTGGGCTGGGCTCAGGACAAGAGTCCGCTTGCAGATGCTGAGCTTTCGGTTAGGTGTGGAGCTAGAGTAAGATGATCGGTGTTTCCTCGGACAGGAGAGAGTAGAAAAATCATGGTCATGTCCCTACCCTCACATCAAGGGGTGTGTAAGGAGGGAGTGTAGCGCAGAGAGTTGAGGGGCCCAGGACTGTGATGTGCCATGGGTTCCAGAGCAGGGGAGTAAGCGTGGCTCTTGAAGAGTAGGGGAATAGAAATGCCATGGGGAGGGGGAGGGGGCATGAGGCCTGTCATGCAGGGCACTACATTTCTGAGGCATTTGATTTTCACCCTCATGCCTATGGCAGAGCCATTCTTTCTATTATTGTTGGGAGGCCTATGCAAAACAAATTAGTTAAGGCTCTCTATCCCGTTCCTTTTGGAGTAAGAGACTGTGCTATGTAATCCCTCATGGCCTGTGGTAGCAATACCTCCCTGAAAGTTAACAGCTTTGGCACAGAGGCCGTGGACTGAATAAGACATGGGTAATGAACTCTCCTGTCTCCCTATGGGTGGTCCACCACTCCAGGGCAGTGGAGTCACATGGGTCAATGGGAGGCAGACCCCTCATCCTGTGGTATGCCTGTTCTGTGGGTCAAGAACTGCCAATGCAATACTGTTGCCCACCCCTGAATTTATAGCAACAAAGTCCTATTGACTTGAGATGGACAGATGTAAATGACTTGAATGGGGCTACGCTGAGCTGTCCAAGACAGGGCCCAGATCAGAGACCATATGATGCAAAAGGCATCATGTACCAGCTACTGAGAAGAAAGCTACCCGAATCTTGCAACCACGATTCAACCAAAGAAGATGAAAGGCTAAATTCATGGGGATCCCAGCATAAAGAGAAGGAGAGAAAAGGGGATGCTGAGAAGGAAGAGGTGGGTACCTGGTCTGGGTGCCGTCACGGAGAGAGCCAACAGGAACACCCGAAGCACATCCATTACTCTCACTGGCACAGGCTGGAAAAGAATTTCATCGTGGGTTGGGGATGGAGGGTCCGGGTAGTCTTCCTGCGCTGTCTAAACCTTTTTCTTTTTCTTGTGAATGGTTTTTGCAGAGAAAGTTCTCTGCCTCTTTTTATTTTTCTGGCTTGTGGTTTTGATTTTCAGGAAGCCAATTCAGCATCATATGGGTGGAAAGAGGAAGACCTGATCAGTGCAGAGCAGCTGCAGTGGTGACTGCCACACGGCAAAGTGCAGAAAGACAAAGAACAAATTAGTCGAGGGGGCGGGAAGGGAAATGAAAACAACCTATGGGGATGGGACGGTGGCTGCATAGGCTGGGATCTACACTAGGATCACCAGCTATTGTTGAACCCACCAAGTATCAGGACATGCACGGGGGACTCCTGAGATCACACACAAAGACCAAGGGCTAGGAGTGGCCTGGGAATCTCCAGAAGTCATGTGCATAAGGGCAGTGTCCCTCTGTTCAGCTGCTAGGAGGAACTGCCAACTTGGAGCCAGTATCTGCTGCTCCTGGTATTTTCTGATATCAGTCACTGGGCTGGCATGTTGCTTCTGTCAGGAGCATTCTGGATGTTCCTTGGGAAATAGAGCTAATGCTGTCTTTGGGTTTTAGACCTCTCTGCTCCTCCGTGGGACCACCTTTCAGCTGGACAGAGGGCTTTGGTGTGGAAAGTACAAGTGTGACAAGGAGAACTGCAAGGAGTCAGCTCCTTGAAATCAGCTCCTTGTTGGAGTCTGACATTCTCCTACCCACAGAAGAAGCAACCGTTTGGCTTTCCTGCCATAGCATTTCACAGATTTTCTTCTGTCCTAGGCTCCTGCTATGAAACTGTTGATAACTTAAAGGCATTTGGCTCAGGTACCTGGCTAGATACTGGCAATCAGGTGTTGGGTGTCTGCCCACAGGTCTCTGAGCCAATGATCCCACAAAAGTTGCTAAATGGACCATGATATTCTAACAGTGCTCTATAGACCCTTCAAATCCACCAGGTGAAACACGATTGAGAGAGCTCCCTCTTACACTGTGCTATTTGACTGTCAGTAGGCAGGGATTGATGTGAGGCGCTGACACATCAAAGGGAACTGGTGACATGTCACGCATGCCTACCAGGCTGGAGACTCCAGGCCCAGCCCCTGCAGCACCAGGGTGCTTCAAACACCAGGGACAAAATGGCAACCAGGCACATGCTCCATCAAGCATTAACAGGCTGCCCTCTAGAGGAAAATAACGAACACCATGCATATCCACTGCAGAACCAATGCTGCCTTATACAGGCAAGCACGGCCTAGTCGGAATGAAGGGGATTCGCACCCACAAAGTTATTGATTAGCAGTAATATGGACCAAGGAATCCCACAAACTCAGCACTATTTAAAGTCAAGCTCAGTGAAGTAATAAAACTCTTTCCACTCTTTCGCCTGTGCCTGTATCCGGGTCTGCACCCCAGGATGGTGTGAAGGCCCTCCAGAACTAAAAAGGTGCATCACTAGTTAACATACTAGAGTTAACATACTAGTTAACATACTAGAGCTCTCTACTGACATCTATAATACATTTATTTCCTTTGTGGGTTGGGTACAGAAAGGACAGTTTGCAATGCACACTCACCAGTGGGTGGGTCACCCCATGTTTAGCTGAAATAGGCCTTGTGTGAGTGGAGGCAGGCACTATTTCCAGGTGGGGCTGGAAATTCCATATAAGAAAAATATGCTAAGACCTTGGTCCTACTTCTGTCATGGTTGACTGCTAAACCTGAAGTGACTTTTGTAATGCAGGACTGAGCCCTCTGAGTACATGAAGGTGAAATTCTGAAGGACATGGTAAAGCCTATCAAGCAATTCATTGTCCAGAGAAGGGAGATTAGGAGCATCTCTCCTTGTCTCTTAACACAAGACTAAGGAAACATTCAATGAATTATTGTAAATATATACAATGTACTATCGTACTGTGGAATGCACTGCTATCCAAAACAGCAAGATTCAAAATGAGACTTGATATTTAGATAAAGAAAATTTAGCTTTATCGTATGTAAACAATAAAATTGGCAGGAATATTACATCTCATACTTCAGTAAATAAGCTGGTTTAAGTATTAGAGGCCAGGATACAACCTAGTGGGTGCATCTACATGTGCAATTACCACAACTGAATAAACTCTGGTTCAGTTCACGCCAGAGTCAGCTGCTCCTGGGTGCGGTGTTTACATGTGTGCCCAGGATCACAGCAATTTGAGCTGGGGCGGAGCAGCCCTGGGCTGGCAGTAGACCTAGGAGGTCAGCCCCAGGCTCTGGGTGGCAGTGTGGGGAGGTGGAAGGACTGGATGGGGCACAAGGGTGCTACAGTATGAAGCTAGCTGGCAGGTGGCCCCTGCATTGCAGCAGCCTCGTGCCCCAGCCAGCCCTGGTCACCAGCTGCACGTGCATAAATGACTCTGACATAGGATAGTACTTGTCCCAGACAGTACTATCCTGCAGTGGAGTTAATTAATTTACTGTACCCTAATATAGTTTAGACAGTGACACTCTCCTGCAGAGCTAATTAGTCAGCTCTGCAGTAAAGCTCTTGTGTAGATGCACCCAGTATGGAGAAAGATTATCCCATATCTGCTACAATGGGGGTTTTATACCTTCTTCTGTGGTGCTGGTCATTCTCAGAGATAGCATTCAATGACAGACAGACCTCGGATCTGATCCAGTCTGTTAATTCCTACATCCCCAGATGCTATAAACTGTAGGAGAGTTTGATTCTGGCCTTAATTTCTGTACTTAAGTCAGTTCTTGGGAGAAACTTGCTCCCTTGGAACCAAGCACTGATTTTATTTATTTTTTTATTTTTACTGTGATCCCCTGGCATAGGGGTTTGCCTGCATGCTGTTTGTGGCTACCTCTGTGCAAGGACTCCTGTATACAAGGTAAATTAAAGTAAGCTACTGTGAAAAAATACCCTGATCTTTGCATTACTTATTTCTCCTCCAGGGACAAGGGGAACTGCAAAGTCCTGAAATATATAACTGCTCATCAGAGGGCAAGAATATCTGTCTAAAAGTATATCAAATAATATCTGACCTCCTTTAAGCCATTTCAAGGACACATCACATGACAGATACTAAATAGCTATAGACTATCTAAGAGACTGTTGAAGAACAAGTCATAACATACCCAGTTAACATAACTATGTGGGTGTATTTCTTTCAGCAGCTGCTGCTGAGATCCAAGCATGATAGATGAGACTGGATAGGAAGAGCTGTCTGCCAGATGTCAATCCACATGACACTGTTTCCATACAGCCCAATTGGGATTAATTTTCAGAGTGAGGTTTCCTGATGCATTCTGTCAAACTGGGAGGAATAATGTGGGTGTTTTACCAGTGATGGACAGCTGAGACTTCACTATTTAACTATAGAGGGGGGATATAAGAATAGAGGGGAAGATTAGAGCAGTAAAGACTTTTTTTTAAACCAACCCCCCCGCCCCCCCCCCCCTCGAGCTACAAGCCAACTTTGGGGTCCAAATGCTCAAATGGTATAAACCAGTGGAGACATGCTGATTTATAGAGGTGAAACAATACACCAGAAGTATGCCTACCATAAAAAAAGTTCATAGCTTAGTACAGCTGCAGGAGCTCTGAGGGGACTACTGGGAGACCCAAGGACTCTGTGGGGAGCTACTGGGGCTATGTGCTTCTTCTTGGCTTCCCCTACACTCAGATTCCACATGCTTCTTCTGTAGAGTTCCTGGGCCTGGCAATGGCCCTCCCAGAGTCCTCAGACCTGGTTGAACTCCCACAGCATCCTGGAACCCTTCAGGAACCCCTGCATTCAGGCATCTCTCTCATGGTCTGCAGTCCTTAACAGTCCGATGTCAACTGGACAAACCTGCAGCACCTTCCCCAGGTACCCACAGTGACCCCGTGGCTCCCATGGCTCATGGCCCAATGACAAGTAAACATGGAAACACAGCAGCTCATCTCAGCCTGAGACTTGAGCTCCTTCTTCTGTGCTTCTTCTTCCCCAAGGATCTGGGCCAGACTCCCCTCTCTAGCCTAGGAGCCAGGCTCTTGACGACGACTCCTTCCAGTCACTAGACACCTTCTCCCTTGCAACAGGGCCCAGGTACTACTAATCCTCTATCTGCAGGTCTTTTCTTCTTCTCATGCCTCTACACCACATTTACACATGCTTGTGCTCATTTGTTGTACTTTGCAAGGTCTTTTATTGTACATGTGTGTAACAGAGCACAGCGTGCGCTATGTTACTCCCAGGGGTGTGGGCAGCAGCAAAGCAGCCTGAAGCTGGCTGTTTTCCCAATCAGACCTAATTATCTAATTGGGAACAGGGTCCAGCTGTTCACTATAAAAGCAGGGTCCTGAGCAGCAAAGCAAGCAGCCTGCTGCTAGTAGCTGGGAGATACCACCTGGCTGGAACTGCTGCTTGTGACATCCTGGAGGTAAGGGCAGGAGCTATGGGTATGGCTGGAGGCTCCTGGTCCAGGGGCATGATCTAAAACTACACCCTACTGGGGCTGTTTGGTGTGCTGGGACTGCTGGTGGTGGGGCAGTCTCCAGGAAATGCCATACCTGGGACCTCCCCAGTGAAGGGAAAGTATGGGGTGCCAGAAAACCTCAGCCCCCACTGCCTTGCAGGTAACCCTGTGGAGGGCAAAGGCTAGGGGAGCACACCCTGAAGAACAAAGCAAGGGCCCAGGCTCACTGTGAGCTCTGAGGTGGGGTCCTGGCCAGGTGAAGGGGCCAGAGACAGCCCAGGTTCATTGCAAGCAATGAGGCACACTAAGGGAGCAGTGAGGCTCCAGAGGTATGGTCCGTGAGCCTACGGGGAGCTATGCATGAAGCTCCTGGGGCAAACGGATTGCAGCCCAGCATAGGGCAGGGGAAGAGGCCAAGTGTAAGGAAGGGGATGGGGCTTGGAGCCCTGAGTTGGGATGGGGCTTGGAGCCCAATGGACTGAGGGGCAGCCCAGTGTGAGGGCACAGTGACTGTGAGCTCCAGTGGGGAGTGACAGTCCTATGTGAGACTCTGGAGCATGGGTCCCAGTGTGAGACGCTAGATAAATATGGATGCCATCTGCGAGGCATGGGACACGGTACAGGGAAGGTTGGAGCTGTGTATATAAATCCTTGGCACCAGTGCAAGTTAATGGCTAGTCTTCCACCTTGTTATCATCATACAATTGTATCATCTAAGGCGTGTTGAGCAAAGTAGGCGGGTGGTTTGCCTGGAGACAAGTGGGCAGGCCAACGATTGGACTGGCCTTGGGATGCCCACTTGTTACAATGTGCCTTCAAACAACAGCATTGCAGAAGATGTTGTATAGTCTGAGGCTCTGTGCTGCAGTCACAGGTAGTTGAACCAACGGTATAGCCCCATTTCTTCATTAGTTCCTAGGAATGTCTGTCTCTGGTATGTAGGCGATTGAAACATTTCCACCTTTGCTGTGGTTCATCAGTCCCTGGTGGTAAGGACTCCACAAGGTAGGGAGGAATGAGACCACTCACATGAAGAGGAAGTGACAGGTGGTGGCGAATGGAGACTCCCTTCTGTAGGGATGGAAGAATCCATCAATGGGCCTGACCTGTTGTCTCAGGAGGTCTGCTGCTTGCCTGGAGCTCAAATCCGAGATGTCATGGAAGGATTACCAAGAGTTGTCCAGTCTTCTGACTCCTACTCCATGCTTCTCATCCATTTGGCACCAATGATACTTCCAGGGGTGACCTTGACCAGATCAAGAGTGACTACAGGGCTCTGGGTGCAAGGCTGAAGGGGATGGGAGCCCAAGTTGTGTTCTCCTCAATCCATCTGGTCAAGGGGAAAGGCCCTGGCATGAGTGGCCTTTCCTGGCATATCCTGGCATATCCTGCAGCTCAACGCAAGCCTGCACAGGTGGTGTCACCAGCAGGGATTTGGCTTCTTTGACCATGTTCTTCCAACAAAAAGTTTTGCTAGGAAGAGATGGGATCCACCTGATGAAGAGAGGGAAGAGCATCTTTGCAGACAGACTTGCTAACCTAGTGAGGAGGGCTTTAAACTCGGTTTGCCAGGGGATGGAGATCAAAGCCCTGAGGTAAGTGGGAAAGCAGAAGACCTGGAGGAAGCACAAGGAGGAGGGGGCAACAGGGGAGGCCTTATTCTTCCTGAGAAAGTAGGGCAATCAGCTGTATACCCCCAGGTGTCTGTACACAAATGCACAGAGCTTGAGAAACAAGCAGGAAAAATTGAAAGTCCTTGCATATTCAAGGAACTATGACATGATTGGAATAACAGAGACTTGGTGGGATAGCTTGCAGAGCTGGAGCACTGTCATGAATAGGTTCAAACTGTTCAGGAAGGACAGGCAGCAGAGAAGAGGAGGAGGAGTTGCATTTTATGTAGAAGAGCCATATGATTGCTCAGAGCTCCAGGAGAGAGGCCTATTGAAAGTCTCTGGGTTAAGGTTAGAGGGGAGAACAAGAAGAGTGATGTTGTGATGGGCATGTATCATAGATCACCAAACCAGGAGGATGAGGTAGATGACACTTTCTTCAGACAACTAGCAGAAGTTTCCAGATCACAGGGTCTGGTTCCCATGGGGGACTTCAATCCCCCTGACACCTGCTGGGAGAGCAATACAGCAGTGCACAGGCAATCCAGGAAGTTTTTGGAGAGCGTTGGAGACAACTTCCTTGTGGTGAAATACTCAATGCTTTTTTTACCTCTGTCTTCATAGGCAAGGTCAGCTCCCAGACTACTGCACCAAGCAGCACAGTTTGGGGAGGAGGTGAGCAGCCCAAAGTTGTGAAAAAACAGGTTAGGGACTGTTTAGAAAAGCTGGACATGTACAAGTCCATGGGGCCAGATGCAATGGATCCGAGGATGCAGAGGGAGTTGGCTGATGTTATTGCAGAGACGCTGGCCATTATCTTTGCAAACTCCTGTTGATTGAGGGAGATCCCGGGTAACTAGAAAAGGGCAAATATAGTGCCCATCTTTAAGAAAGGAAAGAAGGAGGATCCAGAGAACTACAGATCAGTCAGCCTCACCTCAGTCCCTGGAAAAAACATGGAGCAGATTCTCAAGGACTCCATAACACAAGGACTTCTAAACACCTGGAGGAGAAGAAGGTGATTAGGAACAGTCAGCATGGATACACCAAGGGCAAGTCATGCCTGACCAACCTGATTGCCTTCTATGATGAGATGACTGGCTCTGTGGATGCAGAGAAAGCAGTGGACATAATATATCTTGACTTTAGCAAGGCTTTTGATACTATCCCCCACAGCATTCTTGCAAAGAAGCTGAGGAAGTATGGGTTGGATGAACGGACTGTTAGGTGAATAGAAAGCTGAATGGATTGTCGGATTCAACGGGTGGTAATCGATGTTTCAATGTCTAGCTGGTAGCCAGTATCAAGTGGGTGCCCCCAGGTCCAGTCCTGAGGCCTGTTTTGTTCAGTATCTTCATTAATGATCTGTAAAATGGGATGAATTGCACCCTCATCAAGTTCACAGATGACACCAAGCTACAGGGTGCAGCAGATACACTGGAGGGTAGGGCTAGGATTCAGAGTGACCCGCAGAAAAGGATCTGGGTGTTACAGGGGACAATAAAATGAATATGAGTCAGCAATGTGCCCTTGTTGCCAAGAAGGCTAACTGGGCTGGGCTGCATTAGTTGAAGCATTGCTAGCAGATTGAGTGAAGTAATTATTCCACTCTATTCTGTGCTGGTGAGGCTACATGTGGGGCACTTGTACATGTGATGGGGATTTAATCCTCACTAAACTAAATGGGTTTATTAAAATTGACATGGTGTATTTTAATTTGTTCCATCAATATGTACAAGTGATGGCTCTTAAATCAAATAAATTTCAGCATGCTATTCAAAGCAAATTACTGCAGGGGGCGCCACATAACAATCCACCCCTCTGATCTCTCTGGTACTGAATTACAGCAGGGAGCACTGCCAAACCACTAATCCCTGCTACAGGCTGGTTGGTGATCTGCAGCTCGCAGGTTGCTGACATGTACAATTCACTGAAACTGTTGCGATTTCATAAATTTAATAAATTTAATTAAGTGTAATTTCTCTAATTTTATTACTTTTTAACATGCATTTTTAAATTGCCACCACACGGGGTAAGGACCTGGTCCCCCACTGCAGCTCAGAGGCTGCCCCCTGGGTGCAGGGGATGGTGGTCAGACTCTGCCAAAAGAAGGATCGGGCCCCTTGCCACTTCTGCCTGGCTGCCCAAGGGGTCCTACCTGTGCCTCTCACTCCCCGGGCCATGTTGGCATCCTGGGAAGTGGCCACTGCCTGCATGAACAACCCCGCCTGCCCAGCATGGCCCTTCCCAGGGTGCCTTGATTGCCAAGGGCACCATTACCCCATAATCTACCCCTGCTTCATGCAAGGAATATAAAACCGCCTGGCTGCTTTATGCAGGCAGCCAGGAGAAGCTGCATCTCTTGGTAAAGAGCAAATTTTGGCTGACCAGTCCCAGCACTGCAGGCGGCAGGCAGCCCTGGGAAGTGGCCACCAGCTGCACGGACACACCCACCCACCCAGCATAGGCTTGCCCAGGGTGCCTCCCTGGCTCATGCTGCCCCTGGCTCCCCAAGGGGTACCTTGGTTTCCAGAGGCCCCATTGCCCCACAATACGCCCCTGGCTCCTGTAAGGAATTAACACCCCTTTGCTGGCTAACATGTTCACCCAGGAGCGCTTTCATTTGCCCTTCACAGCAAATGGCACCCACCTAGTCCCAGGACTGCCATGCCTTGATGTTCTGATTGTAAGATGTTAACAAGGCGGGAGGCTGCCCTTTACCTGCCCTGATGACAAGAGCCTCTGTAGATGCTCTGACCTCCCCTTGACATGGCCCATGCCTCACAGATGTTTTCTCCAGCTAGCTAGTACTGGCACCCAAGCTCCAGAGTCTCATGTGAGACTCTTGCTCTCCACCAGAGCTCAAGGTCTCAGCGCCCTCACACTGGGTTCTCTATTCTGGCCTCACACCCAGCCTTATCCCCTTGTCTATAGGGCTGGGAGCCCAACATATATCTCTGGGTCTATGAGCCCCATCCTCAGGCTCCAAGCCCCGTCCCCAGGCAACAAGCCTTTCCCGGCTCCAAGCCCCATCCTCAGGCCACAAGCCAGCCCCATCCTTGGGCTCCGAGCCTTTCTCAGCTCCAACCTCTCTCTGGGCCCCAGGACCCTCACATCAGGCCCCAAGCCCCTCACTACAGGACTAGGGCTCCAAGCCCTGTTCCACTACTCTAAGTTACTCCTTATCTCTTTCAGGTGGCTAAAGGTGCATTCAACAGTCATCCTGCATTCACTGAGACAATAGTTGAAAGCCATCTTCTGTGGGACAGTAATATGTTCTCCATATGGCTTCATAAGCCAGGGCTGGAGGGGGTAAGCCACATCTGCTATGATAAGGAGGGGCATGGCAACACCCCAGATCACTCTATCAGGGACTCCAGGCACATATTGGCCTTTCTTCATCATACAAGGCAGCGATGAGTTTCTAACGACATGAACATCATGTACACTGCCTGTCCAGCCTGTATAAATGTTAGTGAAATAGCCCTGGTGATTCACCATAGCTTGGAGGACCCAAATCCCTTCCTGCTTGTGAATGACCGGCTCACTTGTGATGGGGATAACCCTGGGATGTGTGCTGTCCAGTGCACCCATGCACTTAGGGAATGCCATGGCCTTGAAGCCTTCAACAACTTCCATGGGGTTATGGAGGCAAAGAAAGTTGTTCGCAGCAATGTCCTGCAGCACCTGGCATACCTCATGTATTGCCACCTTGGCCATGCAAGAAGCCATGTTGAACTGGTTCCTGATGTAATGGAGGCTGGTAGCAGTGGCCAGTTTCATGATGGCCATAGCCACCCTCTTGTCCGGGGTGATGGACTGACTCATGACAGTCTCCTGCACCATTTGCAGCCCTAGCATTAAGACTATGTGATTAAATGTCTCCTTGCTCATGAGGAATGTCGCCAGCCATTGTTAATCACCCCAAGTTGACAGTACGATTCACTCCCACAAGTCAGAGGTGCTCGCGTGGGCCCAGACCCTGCAATTGTTGCTGTTTAGGTTGATCCACAGAGCCCACAATATCTGTGGCTGCCTCTTGGTTCTTCCACTCCACCACACAGGCTATTACTTGGTATAGCTGGGCATGATTAGTGTTAGCAAATAAAAACTTAGGATTCTGGACTAGCCTAGGGATTGACATGACACCTTGTTTGATGAGTGACAGAAAGGCTTTATTTACTACAAGTATTTAAAATGAAGTTAAGTGAGCTTAAACTAAATTAATGTCTAATAATTAACTATAAGGTGATGATTTCTTACTAAACAGGCGACGAAGAGGCGGTCTATTTTTTTTTAACTTGTTGAGTAAGTTGGGTGCCTTAGCAACTGGTGTTAGAGAGATTTCTTACTCTTGAAGCACGCGCTGTTTGCTGTTTTACTGCCTTTTTATACCCTTAGTTTAGCATCTTCAAAGCATTCTTTTAGTTGTGTAAATTAAGAGAGAGTCCCAAGCAGTAATTGACAGGAAAAACCTGCTCATTACTGGTTATCAGAAATTTTTAATTTGAATGAGTTACCTTCTTTGGTAACAAGAGGTTATCCAGTTTGAAACATATTAAGAAACTGATTAACAGCCAGGAAAAACATACCAAATCAGGAGGCGATATCTATTACATATGGAGAATGTCTCTTCCTGCACATAAACATGAGTTAGTCGCAAAAGACATATTTACCATACTAATTAATCAAGGATAGACATTTCATATGGTTACACACCAAACAACTAAAAGTCTGCTTAAAATCATTTTAAATATAACAAGATAAGCTGGAAGAGATACTTTATTATTCCTTCTTAGATGGCCTAGCCATGAACTTGCATCTTCTTGCAATATGTAGTTAGCATTATTATTCTGTATTTTAATTTTTGTGAGTAGGCCCAAGCTTAGCATAAGTTTCAAAGTCATCAGTTAGGTTCTGGTATGTCTTTGCAACTTCATAAAAGGTTCGTCATACCCTGCATTGCAGTCAGCAGCAGCATCTCCACATTATTGATTGCTTCATTCTGTAGTTGGACATCTCTGGGGTGCCATGATATTTACACTTCAATTCATACACAGCTTAGGAGGCCTTGGGCTGGGCATTTGCTCAGCAGAGCGTTTGGGCTGCAGAGAATGGGGTGTAGGATGAGCCCAGAAAACTGTCATATGCCCAGAGGAGCAGATAATGGCATTTACTGGACCGATGAATAGACCAACAAAGAAGTATCACCCTAGCAATGTACCCTACCCTGGAATAAGCCAGGGAAGAAATGTGGGTGTCTGGTGTTGGTGTTATTTTTGAGTAGCTGCCATTAGCACATCAACACCTATGCCAGGCATTGAGGGGCCAGAACCATCAAGTAATCTCACTCACAATGGTCCGAAATCACCCTGGACCTAGTTTTGGAATAGTGCAGCATTAACAGCCGTGCTCCACTTAAATTCCCAAACACATCAGGTTCCTCTAACTGACCCTCCTCCCTAAACTTGGAATTTTAGGATCTTGGCGATTCCCCCTGAAATCCATCAAGTACTCAGTGGTAAAAAGGGGGATGCTGAACTGAACACTCAGTGGATGAACCCTGCTTTTTCCCTCCCATCAAACCAAATAGACCTCCAGAACAGTTGAGCGATTGATAGGTGGGACACTGGGGAGAGGGGGTGTGTGCGTGAAGGGAGAGCTGCCAGGCAAAGACTTCTGGGTGTGGTTGGCAGAGAGCCACTATGATCTATCCTTCTGAACAATGGGGGGCAATTTGGGGCAGGCTATGTATATCACCAGTGTTTTGTTAGGAAATGTCACTAGAGCAGATTCCCCTGGCTGCCAGTACTGAGACACAGTTCACGCCTTCATAGGTATGCATATGTGGAATTTCAGAAAAGGTTCTTTAAACACATGTTTATATAACTGCTCTCAGCCTTTACTAGAAAGCATCTCATGACTCTGGTGGCAGCATAGCAAGCCCTCTCTTGACTCATTTTGGCCATGAATAAGTACACGATGGTGATGCTGAAGAACAAATCAAGTCTCTAGGGTACAGAGCAGGAGCCAGATACATCCATAAATCAGGGCCCCAGCTGGACCTGGGAAGAACTTAAAGATTTGATTGATATTTGGTTGGAAGAAAAGATCTTTGAGCAGCTGGAAAATAGATTAAATAAGCTATTCTATATGGCTATTGCTAAAGAAATGAAGGTGCACAAGCACAACCGGGACTGGATACAGTGCCACAGCAAGATCAAGGCCTTGAAATGTGCTTTTCATTGGGCCAAGGACAAGAACTCTCGTTCTGGGTCAGGACAGACAATTGCACCATTCTATGACCAGCCATCTGTCATTCTCACCAAGGATGCAGGTGAGACTTGTCTCCATTTATTCGGGACAACAGGGGTTCAGGAGGCCACACCTAGTCAAGAGTCCAGACTGTCCTGCCACTCCTATAGGAAACACGTCAGAGGAATGGGACACTGCTTGTAGGAGCTGGTAGACAGGGACATCCCAGATCTAGTTATCCTGATCAGGGAATCACTTTCCCTAATGATTTGACTGCAGAACACAGAGGAGGAGGAGGACACATTGGATGAAACTGTACTGTCCTGTCCGTCTTCCCCACTCCCGTTCCCCTCCCGGGCTTGTGTGACACGGGAGAAGTTCCAGAGACCCAAAGATTGGTTTTAGTGCCAGAGACGCCAGAGGATCCATGCCTGGGGATTGGAAGTTTCGGGGATGGGGCATTATATTGATTTATGGGACCATAGCAGGCATACAATGTTTTGCTTCCAGTGGGCTGGATGTGCTGTGGTTTTTCTGCAAGTTGCTTAGGCAGGGGTTAACCTTTACTTCGTTTAGCAAGTGGAGATGAGATCTTTGACCATGAACACTTTGTGTTCCCATTCCTGTTACCAGCTACTGCACCCAATGGAAGTTGGGGAGGTGTGCCTGAACCATGGACACCAGCTCTCATTGTAGCACAGTGAATGTGTGAATTCTGCCACAGGCAGTGATGCTCCAGGGAGAGAATGATGGAGGTTTTTGTGGTGGCTACAGAATCACAAGGGAACACTGTGAATGACTGGCAGGATGAAATCTGGGAGATGCTTAGAGAGGCTAAGACAGGGATATGGAAAGTATGACCGGTGCTAGGGAATTGCAAAGAGATATCATAGACAGCACAGAACAATTCCTTAGGCTGGCCTAATGGTGCCATGCCAACCTTGAGGAGACCCACTGCTCAGAGTTAGTGTTTTGAGAGGAGATCCTCAGGTGCGTGACCAAGGCCCCGGATTGTAAGCACCTCCCCACCCCTGGACCACGCTTACAAGATCCAGTAAGCTTGCCTCTATCCAGGAGGTAACCCACAATGAGGCTGCTGTCCCTGCCCCCCCACCCCATGTCAACCTCAGGGATACCCACACTGTCTGCAAGTGAAGGGTGTCCCAACTCCATTAGGATCAGGAGAGTGCCACTACAGTTTAGGGCAGAAGGGGAGGGTCAGACAGAGGGTACATGGCCAGGAAAGAAGAGCATATGACAGGTGAGGGGTTCTGGTAACGCTGCTGGTGTTCAGGTAATACTGCTTGGTGAGGGGTTCTTAGTTGGTAGTGCTGCTGCTTCTTTAGGAAATCAGGGAGTGGGCATCCTGCATTATTTTGGGTCTGCTTGGGTTATTGTCAATAAAGTAACTGCTTTGGTCAAATAAAAAGGAATTTCCTTTTTGAAGGAAATCCATGTCTGCCTGCTGTTATGGGAAGGGTTGTACATGCCTGGTTTGGGGGGATGTGGAGGATGTAAGCCAAGCTAAACATACACTGGCTTGTTTCAGATACATTGCAGTAATGAGAGGACTGGCCCACCTGTGGACTGAAGCTGGGGCGTGTTTGACTGTAAACAGCAGGGCATGGGAGCAGAGCTGCCCATGGTGTCTCCTGGCAGCAGACATTCCCGGAAAGCTGCTGCCATCAGGGACCCCCATGGATGCCATGGATGGTTGCAGCTAGGATGCCTGCCTAAGCCGTGCTGCCCCTGGGGGGCCCTGATTTCCTACAGCACCATCAGCCCCTGGTTCCTGCAAGGGATTAATAACCTCTTGGATGCCCTAAAGTGAATGCCCTAAAGTGCTTTCATTTGCTGGTCACAATAAAGGGCACCCGCCCAGTCACAGGAGCTGTGGCAAGCCGTGGCTCCACCTGCCTGGCTCATGCTGCCCCTGGCTCTCCCTGGGGGTGGCCTTGGTTGCCAGTGTCCCCATTGGTCCATAATCTGCACCTGCTTAATGAAGGAATACAAAACTGCTCGGCCGCCTTTTGCAGGAGGCCAAAAGCAGTTTCATGGCCCACCAAAAAGCAAATTGTGGCAGCCTGGTCCCAGGACTGCAGGCAGCAGACAGCTCCTGGAAGCAGCCACTGCTTGCACAGACACCCCCAGCCACCCAGCATGGCCCTGGCCAGGGTGCATGCCTGGGCCCTGCAGCTCCTGGCTCCTGGATTGCCAGGTGCACCATTGGCCCATAATCCACTCCTGCTTCATGCAAGGAAATAAAAAAACTGTTAACTGCTTTATGCAGGCAGCCAGAAGGGAGCAGTTTCATTACCCACTAAAAAGCAAATTGCAGCTACCTGGTCACAGAACTGCAGCCTCTAGCCTGGGTCATGCAAGGAATTAATAACCATTTGGCTGGTTAATGTGTGTGCCCAGGAGTAATTTCATTTGCTGGTCAAAGCAAATGGTGACTGCACAGTCCCAAGACTCCCTGGGTTCAGGGAGGTTAGGGATGTTGGGAAGAACTGGGTGTTGGGCACCTGTTGGGAGGGTCTCCCTGCCCCTCCCCACCCACAGCCCCTCCTAAACTCAACAGTGCACCTCACTGGTAAGGAAACACATACATGGAACATGAAGTCAAGCATATAGAAACCTTTATTTACATAATTAAACACAATTGATATATTAAGCATAATTTCCATAATTTAGCAATTCCCCCCAAAACAGCATTTACAAGGTAACAATAAGCAGTGAGCAATAATCAACAACTTTTATAATGACAAACAGTGAGCAATAATCAACAACTTTTATAACAGTTAAGCAACAAGAATTCTAACTTTCTCAGCTTGACTCCTGTTCTTTTGCCCTGGTATGGGAAGGCCTCCTGGTTTCCAAGTTTGACTGCCATTCTCATCCCCTTGTCCGGGAATGCCTCCTGCCGTGGTGGCTGACTGATAAGCGGCGACTGATGAGATGGACCTGCCTGGCATTCTCACACAGCCACATGGTGCAGCTATTGATGTTGCTTATGAACTATCTGTCCAGGCATCATTGACAGCATGCCTATCTGGCCTGTGTCTGCTCAGTGGTGGCGTACCAAACAGAGCTGAAAATGAAGAAATGCTGGAGTTAGAGTCCTTTTTGAGACCTCTGCACTCAGCAGATCTTGCCAGTGGATAAGTAGCATTTGAGCAAAAATGATCAGGAAGGGGTTGATTAGCTGCAGGGGGTTGCAGGCCCCAAGTGGCTGCAAACCATTGCCCATCACAGCCTCCCTATTGTGAGTTGACCTGCACTGCCCACTAACTCATGGGGTCTTTGAAATAGTGTCCTACACCAACCCAATCTCCCCACCACCTTCACCTCACAGCCCAGCCTAATCATTGATGTCAGTTCAGGTGACAGGTGACTTAAAGGGTCCCAAGAGGGTTTCACATGCTGGGTGTGGAGGTCAAGGTTGTGGGTCTTTCCTCCTCAGAGGAATCTGCAATTGCCCTGACTTGTCCCCTGCCACTATCTTCCTTGCTTGAGCCAGCTCAAGTCACAGCCGTGGTTGGCAAGGTCTCCAGAGCAGAGGATGGCTTGGAGACCTCTGTCTGTGCCGTGTGGAGAGCATACGAGTACCTGCATTAGTGGATGGAGGTACCTGTAATGTGACACATCGTGCACTGGAGTGCCTTGCCGCTGTGCTCTTTAAACATCATGGCGGAAAGCAGCCTGCAGAATCTTGGCCTTGACCCAGCACTGAGCCACCATCTTGGTGTGCCCCTGCTCAGAAAGTCTCCTGGACACATCAAAGTAAATGTAAATGTGCCAGTTTGCCCGTATGTTGTCCAGGATGTTGACGAACTGGTGCAATACCTCAGGATCCCCCAGTGCCCACATCTGGCTCTTGGTTTCTGCATAGGACCAAGTTATCCTAGTCCTACAGGCCCTGGCCTACTCTCTTCTCTCCCCAGCCTCAGACATCGTGGATCAGTAAGGGGTACCTAGGGATCTGTGCCCTCAATTTGTAAGTCTTGAGGTGAATGGTTCCAGGGATGTCCCTCCACTGCCCTTTTTTTGGTGAACAAAGTGTGGACACCAGACATGCTGGTGCTAAGCTGGCAACTTTGTATCTTATGGGCATACTTGTTCTGGATGGTTTTTTGCAAGTTTTGGCATAAAAAATGTAGCTAATCAATGCACCATGTACCGATGTCTAGGCCCACAATAGATGCCTACAGGGTCCCCTTCAGGACATGGCACAACAGCGGGCTACCCACCAGTGACCCATGTGTGAAGACACTAGTTCTTGCTCTCAGTTTCTTCCATAGCCAGTGAGGGAATGAATACTGACAGAACTGACGCATTAACCATGAAGCAGACGTGCTTAACACTCAAGCAGCCACACAGAAAGCTGCTTGCCTGACTTACATTAAACCGGTAAGTGAATAAATGGAGTTGGGTGGAAGATTAGGCTCTGCTAAGTATAATGGCTGAAAGAAGGAACTGGCTATTTGGCTGCAATGATGACTGCAAATCCTTTTTGGCCCACACAACACCATGCCTCTATGTCACCAGGGGAATCTCTGGACATCGCTGACCAGAGTCTTGGCCATCACAAAGGGCATCATTTGCTGTTTAAAGCAGTATAGCATTGAACAATTCCAGAATTTCAGGTTCTAGCATGCAGACATCATAACAATTTTTCTGGTGTGCAAGCCCCCTCACCTACAGCCGAGCTTTAGTTTTACGAGGGAAGACACTTTTGATGGTTTACCCTGGTGACTGAGGTTTCAAATACATGCCAGATCCAAGGCTTGTGCTTGACCCAATGCCAGGGAAGGGGGAGGCGATGTCCCAGAGGGTCAGCACATCGGGGGGGGGGCAGTCAGTCGGTTGGTTGGCCAGAGGATGCTCAGAGCAATGTCTAGGTCAATGGGTCACAGTGCCTAGGTCACCGAGTTTGGCAAAGGTTATTTTCCCCACCGCGACTCTCCAGAAGTCCCCCGCCAGTGGCACCAGGCCATTTAAAATACTCGCTGTCTCCAGCATAATATGTAACAGTTGCAGAAAGCTTCTTTGTAGAGCATAGCTCCCCTCCACAATTTTCTATTTTAGTGGGAAATGAAACTGCTCCCAGCTGCCTGTGTAAAGTGGCCAGGCAGATTTATATTCCTTGCATGAAGCAGTGGTGGATTATGGGCCGAAGGTGCCACTGGAAATCAGGGCCCCCCCTGGGAAGTCAGGGGCAGCAAGGCCCAGGTGGGAACCCTGGCCAGGGAAATGCTGGATGGGCAGGGGTGTCCATGCAGGTGGTGTCCACTTCCTGGAGCTGCCTGCAGTGCTGGGAGCAGGTGGCTGCAATTTGCTTTTTAGTGCATAGGTGATGCATGGGGGTGGGGCACAGGGGGCAAGGTGCCCCTCCCTGAAATTGGCTCTCATCAGCCAGGGAGTGGGGAGTGCTGGCTGGTGCACGCTCGAGAAGTGCCAGTGGCACTTCCAGTGTTTTTGGTGTCACTTCTTGTTTGCCACCAGTGCTTTTGGGGTTGGCGATCAGCGATCAGACACTGCCCCCCTCTCCGTCCCCCCAGGTCTGCGATCACCTGCTGGAGGACCCCTCCATTGGCAATCGGCCACTGATGGCACCCCAGAGCCAGGACACACCAGTCACCCATGTTTTCATGGGAAATTATACCACTCCCAGACACCTGGGTAAAGCAACCAGATGGGTTTGTATTCCTTGTATGAAGCAGGGGTGGATTACCTGCAAATTGAAGTGACATCTGGTGGACAAAGGGACTCACTGCACAAAAATTGTAATGGCATCTGGTGGATAAAGGAGCTCATTACACCTCATTCAGTGAATTCACATGTACATATGACAGTTCAGTGGGTATATCGTTGCAATTTGCATTGATGCAAACTAAAATGTGTCAGGATGTGGTTTATTTTGCATCACAACAAACTTATTTAAACTGCAAAAAAAAAACCCTGCGCATGTAAAGTGTGATGCAATTAAACCACAAAAAAGGGCAATTTTCGTCATGTGTACAAGTGCCCCAGGAGTGCTGTGTCCAGTTTTGGGCCCCCCACTATAGAAAGGATGTTGACAATTTGAAGAGAGTCCAGTGGAGAACAATGGAAATGGTTCAGGGGCTGGGGCACGTGACTTAATGAGGAGCAGCTGAGGGAAGTGGGTTTATTTAGTCTGTAGAGGAGAAGACTGAGAAGAGATTTAATAGCAGCCTTTAACTACCTGAAGAGTGGTTCCAAATAGGATGGAGGTAGACTGTTCTCAGTGGTGACAAATGACAGAACAAGGAGCAATGGTCTCAAGTTGCAGCAAGGGAGGTTAAATTTGGATATTAGGAAAAACTTTCTCACTAGGAGGCTGGTGAAGCACTGGAACAGGTTGCCAAGAGAGGTGGACGAATCTCCATCCTTGGAGGTTTTTAAGGCCCGGCTTGACAAAGCCTTGTTGGGGATGGTTGGAATGATCTAGTTCGGGATGGTCCTGCTTTGAGGCGGGGTTTGGACTAGATGACTTTCTGAGGTCCCTTCCAACCATAATTTTCTATGATTCCATGATTCTTTGACTTAGCCTATAGAATGTTAATTTTTTTACTGTTATCTGAAGGTTTAATTAAGTAATCTTCCAGGCCTCCCTGCAGACTACCTCTGCCATTTCCTGTGGCCATTACTTAATTAACTGCCTGGCTCCCTTCAGTAACTGGGGTTGAGACTTCTGTTACACAAGGGTACTTGAACCTTCTTCTGAAGCAGCCGATAGCTGCCAGAGATAGCATCTCCAAATATAGAGATCTGACCCGATCCATTTTGGCAATGACTATGCTTCTAGGTAGTCACCAGGGAGGGGAGAAGCTCTACTTTAAGCGAAACAACAGTGTTGGCACAGAGACCCATAGGGATAAACAGGCCACGAATAAATGTAGGCTGAAAATTGGAAGGATGTTTCTCAACGGAAGCAGCAAGGTGCTGGAACAGATCCCAGTAGGAGTAGTGGGAGAAAATAACTAGTTTTAAGATGGGAGCAGGAACACTTGATGAAAGATATTCTAGGACTTAGTTTCCAGTAATAGCAGGGAACTGGATTCCACATCACAGGATGTCCTTTCCAGACCAACATTTCTATGTTGATTGGGACAGAAGAACACTCATCCAGCACTTTCACTACTACTCCATGCTGCTTCTCCATGTGGACACCAATGATACTGCCAGAGGAGACCCTGGACATATGAAAAGTCTCTACTAGGCTCTGGGTGCAAGGTGAGGGGGTATGGGGCTCAGGTTGTGTTCTCATTGATCCTTCCAGTCAAAAGAAAGGGCCTGGGCAGGAGCAGATGCATCTTGCAGATCAACACCTGGCTGCGCAGGTGGTGTTGCCAGCAGGGTTTTGGCTTATAGTTTCATAGTTTCTAGGGTCGGAAGGGACCTGAACAGATCATCTAGTCTAACCCCCTGCCCTGGGCAGGAACAAGTGCTGGGATCACAATACTGCAGCCAGATATCTATCCAACCTCTTCTTGAAGACCCCCAAGGTAGGGGAGAGCACCCCCTCCCTTGGGAGCCCATTCCAGAGCCTGGCAGCCCTAACTGTAAAGTAATTCCTCCTGATATCAAGCCTGAACCTGCTCTCAATCAATTTGTGGCCCTTATTCCTTTTTATCCCAGGCGGTGCCCGGAGGAACAGAGCCTCACCTATTTTCTGCTGATCCCCCCTGGTGAGTTTATAGATGGCCACCAGATCCCCTCTCAGTCTTCTCTTGAGGAGGCTGAATAGATTCAGGCCCTTTAGTCTATCTCTGTAGTGCCTGGTCTGCTGCCCCCTGACCATGTGAGTGGTCCTCCTCTGGACCCTCTCAAGGTTAGCCACATCCCTCTTGAAGTTTCATAGTTTCATAGTAGCTAGGGTCAGGAGGGACCTGATCAGATCATCTAGCCTGACCCCCTGCCACAGGCAGGGAAGCCCTTGATGTATGCCCCTAGTGTAGCAGTAAGCTGCTACCAGGTCCCCTCTCAGCCTTCTTTTCTTCAGGCTGAAGAGTCCCAGATCCTTTAGCCTTTCCCCGTATGGCTTGCCTTTTAAGACTCCGATGATCCACATTGAATGCATTCTTTTTCTTGGAGTATTGTTTTGATGCTGATGGGGAACCATTCAATTGTAGGGAGGTTGGGTATGGACTGACAAAAAGAAGGTGCCCCTCCTATGGAGGAAGGTTTTGGAAAGGTGGTCTGGCTCATCCAGACTCTGGTGGTTTTTGAAAAGGACCATTTCCTGAGAATGTGGGGGCAGAGATATGAGCAGGGGAGCCTGGAAGGTCAGAGTGTGTGCGAGTGCCCACCAACCTGCAGCTGGCTGGAGGCCATTGAAGCCCGTGTGTCTGAAGCCCAAGAGAGTGGAGACAGAGGGAGTCTGCCACATGAAAGGCTGGAACTGTGGGGCATAGGCAATCTCACTAAGGGGTCAGCAGCAAAGCTGAGACCTTTGGAGATGGTCCAGGGAGGAGCTTCACCACAGAGACGGTGATGCTTCCTGGCTGCTGCAGAGCCAGAGCTCTGGAAGGAGACTAAGGAGTGGTTTGCTCAATCCAGGAAATTGCCAGCCAATGTAACCAACTGTGGACTGAAAAGTACATACTGCCCAGGTTTGTGCGTGAAGTGATAGGAGCTAGTGCATTTTGAACCTTTATTTTATGTTTTGTCTTCCTCAGTTATGTTACAGCATTTCCCCTAATTACTGAAGTTTGTAACCTGTCTAGATCTAGTTGGATTCTATCCCTCCCCTCCAGTGTGCCCACTTCTCCCCACATCTTTGTGTCATCAATGAATTTGGACAGTGTGCTTTCCATGCCCACCTCCAAGTCTCTGATAAAGATATTGAATAACACAGGGCCGAGGACCGAGCCCTGTGAGACTCCACTGCCCACATCCCTGCAGGTCAAAAATGACCTGTCCACCACCACTCTCTGGGCGTGACTATCAAGCCAATTTGCCACCCATCAATATCACAGTCGCCTAATTTTTTTATGAGAATGAGGTGAGAAACAGAGTGAAAGGCCTTCTTGAAGTCCAGATAGACGACATCCACCTCAATGCCCGCATCCAAGGACTTTGTGACCTGGTCGTAAAAGGAAACAAGGTTAGTCAGGCAGGATCTACCTGCAATGAGCCCGTGTTGGTTGCCCCTGAGCATTACTTCTGATACTGGGCCTCCGCAGATGTGTTCCTTGATAATTTTCTCCAAAGTCTTCCCTAGGACCGAGGTGAGACTAACTGGCTGATAGTTACCTCATTTCTTCCCTTCTTATAAATGGGGACCACACTGGCCCTTTCCCAGTCCTCTGGGACCTGGCCAGAGCACCACAAACACTCATACAGCCATGCCAGGGGCCCTTCTGTGACCTCTACCGATTCCCTCAGTACCCTTGGATGAAGAACATCCAGACCTGCTGATTTATACACGTCGAGCCCCAAAAGCAACACCTGAACAGGGACTTGAACCCTGGACCCTCAGATTAAAAGTCTGATGCTCTACCAACTGAGCTATCCAGGCTCATGGCTTTTTTTGGCTACTGGGATGTTATTCTGAGAAGAAGGATTTCTGGGAAGAGATGGGATCTATGTGATGAAGAGAGAGAAGAGCATCTTTGCAGGCAGGCTCTCTAACCTAGTGAGAAGGGCTTTAAACTAGGCTCGCCAGGGGCATGGAGACCAAAGCCCCAAGGTAAGTGAAGAAGCAGGAGACCTGGAAGAGGAGCAAGCAGGATGGGGGCAACAGGAGAGGTGCTCTCATATGTCCTGAGAAATCAGGCCAATTGACTAGTTACCTCAGGTGCCTGTGTGGAGGAATCAACCTCTCTGCCTGCCTGTCCCGCTCTGGTCAGAAACTCTGGATGCGCCTGGTCTCCATGGAAACAGGGCTGGAGACATTCCTGAGGGAGGGGGGAACTTGCTCCCTTTGTCTCCTATCTCGCCCTTGTAGGTCAGGTGACTAGATCTCTCACCTGGTCAATCTTAGGTCATCTGAAAGCACTGGTCACCAGCCAATGGGGCTGCTCCTGGTGGGACCTTAGTGATGAGGTCGCAATAGGGGATAAAAGGGGTTCCCAGAAAGAAGAAGCAGCCCCTGCTGCTAAACATCTGTCGTGCATTCTCTCTCTGTCTCTGACACACACCACATGGACACAATATGAACTGCCTGTCTCCAGAGGAAAGCTCTATCAGCCTCTGGAGGATCCTTGTGAGTAAGCGACTCGAAACCTAACTAGATATATAGCTTGCTGTAAAGTAGATGTGTGATCAAAGGCTGCTGGCCACCCTGTTTACTCTACAATTATTCTGTAATACTTCTCTATCCTGCACCCTTCCCCAAGCCTTCCCTCTGTAACCAATAAAGTTCTTCACTGTACCAAACATGGTGGACTTGTTGGGAAATGCGTTCCTTTGTGCCCCCTTGGTCTGGCTAACTAAAGGAGGCTACTTTTTGTCATGGGTGACTGGTGCCACCTGAGTCAGGGGGGCACGCAGACAGTCAGTGAGCGGGGGGTCCCCCTGTGGCTGATCTCACCGACCCAGAAATGCAAGTGGGGCCAGCAGCATTCCCAGAAGTGCCAGCGGTGCTTCTCTTGGCACCCCCACTCCCCAGCTGGCGCACGCAGTGGCAGTATTGACACTCCCATCTGCCCCCCCTGCCCATCACCTAAGTGGGGAGTGCTGGCTGTCAGGGGGTACACTAGCACTCTCAGGAGGTGCACATGCACCCCCTACACATCACCACTGCTTTTTGTGCTTCAGGCTAGATGAAGCACCCCAAGCTTTTGCAGTGGATCCAGCATCCTCAAGAACTACAAGGCCTGTATACCCCAGGGGGCACAAGGCCTAGAGACAGTCTAGACACCTGGGTAGTGGCGGTGGCACCTCAGACATGAGGCGCCCCCAAGGAGGCACTTGGAGCTTGGCAGGTGGACGGGCACAGTGAGATGGGTGGCTCAGCGCAGGAGCTTTGAATCAATTCGGACCTTTTAATTGGTCCCCTGATTCAACAATGGTGAATAATAGAATTCACCATAAGACGTCGAGTGGGTAAGGTAACGAGTAGGGTGAAAGTGCTAGACTTTAGGAAAGCTGATTTCAATGAACTCAGGCGATTAGTCAAGGACGCACTGCAGAGTAGGAGTTTTGAAGAGATGGGAGCCCAGGAAGGGTGGCTGTGCCTTAAGGAAATGATCCTTCGGGTTACAGCTCCCCGCAGAGCTCCTGCACTTGTGGGGAACTGAGTCAAATTGGTCTTCTAGCCTTTGGCTGGTTAGGATATATGTATGGAGCAAGACAAGGGCTATGGTGGCATGTGCATTAAAGGGCAGAGGAGTTGCAGTGTGTGGAGGAAGTAGAAAAGGGAATTCTGTTTGCATGAGTGTTGGGAGGGCACACTGTAAAATGGCAGGGCTCTGGGCTGCACATGAATAAAAGTGTGAAAGGCTGGGGCCACATGCATAGTGTGTGTGTGTGAGTTTATAAGGACAGGAGCCTTCGGATATGTATGTAAAGGCCAGGGTACGTGCGTGTGTGTGTGTGTGAATGGGCAAGGGCACTCTCTAGTGGTGTTAATAAGATATCAGGAAAGAGGGCTCTGATCTGTGTGGCTGTGTGGGTGATAGGGGTGGACTGTATGTGTGCATGTATATGTGTGTAAGAACATTGGGTTCCTGTGTAGAATTGTGTAAGGGCAGGGGGGTCTTCTGTGTGTGTAAGCTCAGGGCCCCAGGGACCTGGGGGAACTCAGCTGATAGGGCTCACACATGGGCAGAGAACTCAGGCAGCCTTGGCTTGGAGACAGGGACTGTACCTGGCCTTCAGCCAGGGGCAGCCCAGAGGCCTTTTGCTCCGCAGCCCACCAGCTGTGCCGTGAGAGTTACCTTGCTGAGAACACTGCACAGCATCTCTTAATGCTGGGAAAATGCTGTTAGTGCAGCCAGTTTGTCTTGCTGCTGAGGGGATGAGCAGTCCTGCTTAGCCCTGCAGCCAAAGCTCAGATTTATCAGACCTGACTGCCACTTCCCTGCAACTTCCTGACTGCCACTTCCACCCCAGGAACCCCTGACCCAAGTTCCTTTATAGCAGTGTGCTCCTGGAGACTTTTCCCAATGTGCATCAGTAAAAGTGGCAGCTGTTCATTTGAAAGAGTAAGGTTGGTTTTCTGTTTCTATCTTCAAAGATTGCTGTACTATTCCCTGCTCCGGGTAGAAGAGTAGGTAGAATTCCCAACACCACAGGATACCACCTGCATTGACTGCTGCCTGTCTTGGGCTGGGAGAGGCATATAGCTATAGGCATATAGCTGATCCTTCAGTGGGAGATGTTTTCCATGGACTCTGTGAATATGTCTACATACCTACTGCCTAGGAAATGACCTGCTTGGTGGCACGGAAGCGGAAAGGGATCTTGGAGTCCTAGTGGACTCCAAGATGAACATGAGTCGGCAGTGTGACGCAGTCATCAGAAAAGCTAATGGCACTTTATCTTGCATCAGCAGATGCATGACGAACAGATCCAAGGAGGTGATACTTCCCCTCTATCGGGCGCTGGTCAGACCGCAGTTGGAG
Source organism: Alligator sinensis (assembly GCF_000455745.1). NCBI lineage: Eukaryota > Metazoa > Chordata > Crocodylia > Alligatoridae > Alligator > Alligator sinensis. The sequence goes on from NW_005842176.1 coordinate 1,382,286, forward strand.
TACTGCGTGCAGTTTTGGGCGCCGCACTTCAAGAGGGATGCGGATAACCTGGAGAGGGTCCAGAGAAGGGCCACTCGTATGGTTAAGGG
>NW_005842176.1:1382427-1422914 GCF_000455745.1 Alligator sinensis
GATAAGTTCATCACGAGGGCACAGAAGGGAATTGGTGAGGTTTTATTCACCAAGGCGCCCTCGGTGGTTACAAGAAATAATGGCCACAAGCTAGCAGAGAGCAGATTTAGACTAGACATTAGGAAGAACTTCTTCACAGTTAGAGTGGCCAAGGTCTGGAATGGGCTCCCAAGGGAGGTGGTGCTCTCCCCTACCCTGGGGGTCTTCAAGAGGAGGTTAGATAGGCATCTAGCTGGGGTCATCTAAACCCAGCACACTTTCCTGCCTATGCAGGGGGTCGGACTCGATGATCTATTGAGGTCCCTTCCGACCCTAACATCTATGAATCTATGAATGTGCATTTGATCCAGGACCAGTTTACTGGTCCTAGACAGGCATCTACACATGCAGGGATGTGGCAGCAGATTTGGTGCTCTTAGCAGCAAACTGTTCCCACTTCCTACAGCCTGCAATGGGCTCCTGCTGCCACCAGAGGGAGCTCCAGGCTCTGGATGGGCTGCCAGCAGTTGGCAGCCACCTTTTCAAGGCAGCCCTGCTCTCTGCTCCCTGGCCAGCTGCTTTTCTGGCCAGGAGCAGTGCACAGAGGCCAGGGCCAGCACACAGTGGTCCTCTTGCAATGGCTCTCCAGTGGTCCTCTGCGCCATGGCTGCTCCAGCCCCTGCCTCTGGAAATGATGCTGAGTACCCCAGGCTTCTGCTGACCAAGGTGCTGGCCCTGCTGGCCCCCACTACCGAGGTCGCAGGCGAGTTGCACACCTATCACTGGGGGCCAGGGCACCAGATGCAAGAGGCACTAGCCGACAACCTCCTCCTGCATTCCCCACTGTAGCCCGCTTGGACAGCCGCCCCCAGAACCGCCCCCACCACCCACCCCCAGCACCACGCTCACTGCAGACGGTTCTCTGCAAAACACTCCACTGCCCTCACAACAAGCTATTGAGGTCCCTTCTGACCCTAGCATCTATGAATCTATGAAACAAGGATTCGGAGATTCGACCACCGAATTGAGCCAAATCTTCTCCAAATCAAATCACCACCTGAAGCTTTGCACAGCCCTACTAACCAGCTCCCCACTTGGAATGAGTGAGTGACTGCAGCTTGGGCTGGCACGTTCATACAAACTATAACTTAGCTGGTCTGGGTAACAACAGCAGTAAAGAAGTAGTGGCATCGGCTTCCATGCAGGCTGATGACCTGAGAACCTATTGAGAGATTCTTGTGGCCTGAGAGATGTATCCTCAGTGGGCCACAATCTGTCCCCTGGCTCAGCAAGTTATGCACATGGCAGAAGTCACTGCTGATTGCAGATTTGGAGAAATCTGACATAGCCCATGCTCCATGAATCTAGCAGGGCCCAGAATTATATTTGAGAGCTAATCATTTTTGCCAGAGCTATTTGCTGCTCTCCTATGCTCCATAATAGACACAGCCCATGGGCACTGCCAGGAAAGTATTTCCTGTAGGCTTTTGAAAATCATGGGTTGTAAGAACCTTGAAAAGGAGGAAATACACAGGGGGTATGTCTACATGAGATGTTTACTGCGGGGTAGAGTAATTAACTCTGCAGTAAACATCTTAGCATCTACATGTGCTGAACTATTAGATTGGAGTTAACTAATAAACTATTTTGCTGGAGAGTTTTTAATCCACAGCAGCGGACATGTAGATGTTGACCTAGCTGGCTGATGCACAAGGATGCCCACAGCATGTACAGCTCGGTTCCCTGCCAGCCGGGGCTGCTCCGACCTGGCTCAACATGCTGCAGTTCAAGTGACAATCCCAAGAGCAATAAATTCTGGGAGTTTATTGCTTCAAATTAATTGTACATGTAGATGTGCCCAGGCTGTTTAACTCAGTGGAGAAAGGTGCAACAAAAACCAATGGCTGAACGTTAAAGACAGACAAAATCAAATTAGAAATGAGGCATATTTGTAACTGGGAGGGTGATCCAGCACTGGAACAAGCTGCTGAGGGAAGTGATGAATTCCCCATCTCAAAGCAATACTGGCAGCTGTTCTGGGAAATACTGTGGTCAGTCATAAGGTATTGGGTTCAATATGAGGCCATTGAAAGAAATCCAGTGACTAGCAAGTCAGACTAGGAGGACTGAACAACCTCAGCACCTATGAACTTGTGTTTCTTTCCTGCTTCTAGTGGGGCTCTTCAAAAATAACTCATAGAGGTTCAGTACACATTTTAATTAATTCCCTATTATCAAAAGAATGTTCTTTGCACATGGCTCTTGTCAGTCAAAGGTATTGCTGTTTGGCAACAACTGTTAAAACAAACTCTTAGTTACTTCCCATTTGTGGGACATCCTGTTGGGAGGAACTGTAACATCTCGGCAGTCATATGAGGTATTCATTTCATGTTTACAGTGGGAGATCTGACCATGAGACTGCCCCCGGCCACTTCCACCCCCTCTATGAGCCCACCCCACTTGGCACCGAGCAGGCCCTCTTTTATGGGAAGCTGTGTACTGGTGGACAGAGCACAGGCCAGGGACCTGGGAGATCAGGGTGCTTGCTATTCCTGGTCCCTGCTCTGAACCTCAGGTTCCCCCACTCTGTAAAATGGAGAAAACAATCCTGACCCTCTTTGTAGAGGTGAAAATGGATGACAAAGCATTACTTTTCTTTGCTATTGTTACTTAGAGGAAGTTGTCTTAAGAAAAGGATGGGGAGAGGTGAATGGAAAACTCTGGGAAAGGAAAGAGGAGAGGGAATGTCTTGGGAAGAGAACTTAAAAGATTAAGAGGGGAAAGTCTTCTGTGGAGAGATGAATCTGTGTTGGGCCCTGTAGCATTAGGAGTTTCATTTCAGGGAGGCTGAAGTCATATGATGTTCCCATTCAGTAAAGAAAAGAGGAGATTGGAGCTGGGCTGACAGGGTGGGGTCGGGTGTGGGGGGAGATCAGAGAAAGCCCGCCCAGAAAGGAAGAGAAGCAGTCAGAGAGAAACAGGCAGACTGAAGGACAGAAAAGCAGACAGACAGACAGAGACCAGTAGCTGAGGTAGGAAGCAGAGACACAGAAATTGAGAGGGGAAAGCATAGACAGACATAGAGGCTGGGGAAGGGGAGGGGGTGACAGACAGGGACCTGAAGGCAGACAGACAAGCAGAGAAACAAGGGGAGGCCTGTGTGGTGCTGAGGCAGGGTAATGCATGGCCCGGGACAGGGGCCAAGGGGAGCTCAAGCCCCTGTTGGGGCGGGAGGCATCGCTGGATGGGAGCCTCTGGTCTGCATTCAAGGGCCGGAAGGCAGCCTGCGCAGCTGTGCTGCTGGTGGAGATCCTAGAGAGGGCTGCATTCTTCGGCATCGTCTCCAACCTCGTCCTCTACCTCAACAGCAGCAACTTCAACTGGGGGGGTTTGCAGGCGTCACGGGCTGCCCTGCTTTTCCTTGGTGCCTCCTACCTGCTCTCGCCCATTGGCGGTTGGTTGGCCGATGTCTACCTGGGTCGCTACTGGACCATCATTCTCAGTTTCCTGCTCTACCTGGGGGCCGCCTGCCTGCTGCCTGTCACAGCCGTGAAGGATGGGCGCCTCTCACTCTGTGGGGAGATGTCGAGCTCCCACATTAATCCCTCCTGCAAGAACCACAGCGGGGATTGTCCTCAACAGACGCCCAGCCAGTACTGTGCACCCACAATATACATTGGCCTCCTGGTGCTAGCGCTGGGTGTCAGCTCCATCAAGGCCAACCTCACGCCCTTCGGTGCTGACCAGGTAAGAGGCCTTAGACTACAGATTCACCTTTTTCTTTTCTGCGCATGATGAGCATCCCAGCCACGCCTGGCCAGCAGAGCTCTGCTTGCATGATATGCTGGGTGATGCTAATCCCTGCCCCATATATCACAGCTTCAGAGAGCTTAGCCTAGGCAGCATGCACTTGCAATTAAAAACACAACCAGGTGCACACACACAAAGCATGGCCATGCACATGCACACATGCACACTTATGAATTACAGCCATGCATACACATAGCCATACACACACAAGCATGCACACAAGGCACAGCCATGCAACGCCGGCGCAAACACCCAGAAGTACAGGTTTACGTCTATAACTCACAAATGTGTAGGGGTGTGTGCAAGCACATACAGGACATGCTTACTGCTAGGTTGTCATGCTAACACACACACACACACACACACACACACACTTGTGAACACACAAATATGCATGCTTATACCCATGCATGTGTACTGGAGGGGGCTTTCCCTTGCTGCAGTGGAGGAGGAGACTCTTTCTCTCCTCCCAGGAGGCCATGGGTAAGAATTCCCCTCTCTTCCACTCTGAGTTTATGAAAAAGTGATGTGGGGGAAGGGTGTGATGGACATCATTTTTAGGAGGGTCACTTCTCCCACTAGGAGTGGTTAACAGTTGTGTCCCTGGCTTCAGGGGAGGAGTGGGGTCTAACTGAGAGAAGGGATCTTTCCTCTCTGGGTGGTGGCTCTTCCCAGCCTGTAAGAAGTTAATTCTACTCCCTTCCTCTGGACAAGAGCATCTGGGTCCCTTGGAGGGGCTGCCTCCCATCTCTCTAACCCCTGGCAGAGCCCTTGGCCCCCTCCCCCATAGACCCAAGGGACAAAGTTGTGACTACTCTGGGACATCATGGGTGGAGGCAGTGGAGGTGCTAAGAGATGGGAAAGTTCTTGGGGAAAGGACAAAGAGGCAGAGGGTTGGGATTGGTGTGAGAGGTGTGGAAGGGGGAGAGTTGGGTCATAAGGATGGGTGCAGGTAGGTTTGTTATGTGGATGGGGGAGGGAAGGGCATCAAGAATGGGGGAGGTGTGGATGAGGGTTGGGCTGGGGGAGGTATGGGTAAAGGATGAGGACAGGGAGGGGGGGAAAAGCCCTATATGTTGCTCAGATCTGGCCTCTGCAGGGGGTAAGCCCTGGGCCAAGGGACCAGGGTGTCTGGGTTGGGGCAGGGGTGGGAAACGGGACACTGACTGCGAGTAGTGAGGTGGTGCTTACTTCCCTTCCCCTATCATGCTTACCCTGCAGGTGACAGATCGCGGCCGGGAGGCTACACGGCGCTTCTTCAACTGGTTCTACTGGAGCATCAACATCGGAGCGGTGATCTCTTTGCTGGTTGTGGCCTTTGTCCAGCAAAATATCAGTTTTCTCATTGGCTATGCCATCCCTGCTTCCTGCGTGGCCCTTGCCCTCTTCATCTTCCTCCTGGCCTCTCCCACCTTTGTCACCAAGCCGCCCACAGGCAGCCAGGTCTCTGTCTTGCTCCAACTGGCCTGCCAGAGCAGCTGCTGCAGACGTGTCCCCCGGATCAGAGGCACTTGCACCAGGTCAGGAAGTGTCCCAACACTCACATCTCCGGTGTCAACCCATCTCCAGGCCTCCCCTTGCCATCATGTTCTTTCCCTTCTCTCCAGGGTGGGCTTCCACCGGCCACATGCAAAATCTGCGAGTTCTCTTGCTGGGGATAAACCACAGCCTGGGGCCTCTTCCTATGAAGAGGATGTTGCCAACTTCCAAGTAATGATGAAGCTCCTGCCGGTGCTACTGACCTTCATCCCTTACTGGATGGTTTACTTCCAGGTGTGTGAGCAACACTAGGCTGGCTGGTGCAAAAAAGGGCACTGGGAGTGCAACTGTGAAGTGGTCTGGAGGGAAGGGCTTGGGGTTAGCTGTCACATCCATTGAGATGTCCTCATAGAGGTTCAGATTCTAGATCTTGGTCCCAAATTCATGGTTCACACTGGCCTCTCACCAGAGATCCACCAGGACTGTGGTGCTAGCCTCTGACCAGCTGGCAGCACACTGGGAAGATACCCTCCTGGACAGCGTTATCAATAGGTCTTGCTTGGTTTTGGAGCTGGTTAAGTGGTGTCACTGGTACAGTAAACTATGTACGAATGCAGGGTTCAAACAGAGAGGTGGTGTAACAGGGTGGTCTGTCTCCTTAAGATGGGGCAGCCAGCCCAGCCCTGTTAAGGATGTTCAGCTGTGGGGCATTCTGCTAAAGAGGGAGTGTCCCAGTGGGAGCTTAAAACCCCAGAGAAGAGAGCTGCTTGCTGGGGAAAAGCCAGAGTGGCAAGTTGCTCTTCTCCTAATGTCCAGGAAGGGCAGAGGATTTGGGTTAGTTCTGTTTGTGTTGTTAAGAGACTGAAGTGTGTTTGGTGGGAATTGAACTGTATGAGGAATGAATAGCAGAGCTACCTAGCCCACAAACAGCAGCAGGATAAAGGATCTGCTTACAGTTAGTTAGGTGTGATAATCTGAAGTCAGGCAGAAGGCAGGGCAGAGTGGTGCCTAATGATGACTAGCAGATTCAGAGAGGCATGCGCTTTTTTACGACAGCCTACTTTGTCACATACTATTAATGGACTACTGGGTACTACTACTATGTTGTCCATTTGTAGCATCTGACAAAGTAGATTGTTGCCTACAAAAGTTCATGCCCCTCTGAAACCAGTTAGAACCAGGTAGGTCCAAATGCAGGGAATAGGCATGTGGAAAGACAATGCCACCTAAAGGAATTGTGGAAAGGCACTGGAGGTCTAGCAACAGTCCAGCTGCACAAAGCAGTGTTCATACTGCACAGTAGTTGTGTTAGCAGTGCAGTGGTAAAACTCTGGCCTTTCTGCCAACATGACTGAAAGACATCACCCCACTTAAGTGAGGGGGCTATGTCGGGGAAGAGCACTCAGGCTTGTGGGGGCAACTCTTGAGTTAGCTCTTAAAGTGAAGAAGAGGCCCTGGAAAAGTGATTCACAACTGGGGTACCACAGTACCCTGGGGTGCCACAAGATCCCTTTAAAGGTGCTGTGCTACACAATCCCTGTTAAAGGAGGTATGTGTTCTCCTTTCTATGCCTGCCCATGCTCTGTACCTGCCCAGCTACCCTAGTGGTGCCTGTAGCAGCTTCTCAAGGGGCTGCTGCCACTGCTGACCTCTCCTACTCCTCCTGAAAGCCCCTGTGCCACCAGACCCACCGCCATACTCCCAGCAGTGCACTTTGCTTCAGGTGGACAGGCAGACATAGGGCCAGAGCTGTGGTTTTCAGTGCAGCTCATCCTGTTTGCTCCTTCCATGCTTCTGGGGCTGTGAGGGCAGATGATCTGTACCTGATGGGTGCAAGGGACCAGAACTAAGGGCAGGGAGAGGGTAGACAGTTGAAAGAGCTGGGCATATCAGGGTTAGGTTCTGCCCCTGTTGCATTCACCTGGCACCAGTTAGATCAGTGGTTCTCAACCTTTTTAGCCACAAGGCCCACTCCATATCTTTTCTGAATTTAAATTCTAGCTTGGGGATTCTCAACAGGGGATTCTCAATAGGGGTTCTGTGAAAGTAAGAACATTTTTGGAAGCTAAAAAGGTAAACCAGTGATCTAGAAGGACACAGGGAAATTTGCTCAAACTTTCCAGGTATTTTCGGCACAGTGGAGACTCAATCATCAAGCTGTAATCATGATTTATAGTAATAATTGGCAATTGCTGAGTATTTTAATTCATAGTCATTCACATAATAAGAATTACAAGAAGAAATAATTAATAAATAGCAGCTACATGGAGTACATTTCATTAGTGGGTCTCCATACCCTTTACAAAGAGCTAAGAATCTTTGCCTCCACCTCTCATCTCTCTTGTTCTGCCCTTAGAAGGTGGTCGGGGTTAATGTCTAAAAAACATTAAACCCAACAGCCCTCTGTAATGCAAAATACCATGGACTAGCACACCCATCTAACGAGTCTTTTCAAAACCTGTCTGATGATGTGCACACAGTGGGGGATGAACATCGCAAAGATTCATCTCCTCAGTCAGAGGGGAAACTGTATGATATGTGGAGACCACCAGATGACCTTACCTGCTGCCATTAGATAAGCATCCAGATGGCCACAAGTAGCCAGAGCTATGGAGGTCACCACACCTACCACAGACCCTTCCCCATCATTTTCTATCCCCTCTGCCTCATGCTAGAAAGCAAGCCGAACTCTCTCTTGTCTTGGTATGGTGGTGCCATGCTGGTCAACATTGGGTAGTGAGACTCAAGGGTCTGTCCCCCAGTTCAACCTCCTTTCCTTTAATGGAGGGAGGCTCAGTCTGTGGAAGGGGTTCCGTGGGAACCTAAAGGCCTCTTGGTACTTTCTGGTTAACTGGGCAGAGGGGAGCAGCATGTGTAGTGGCTGTAGGGTGCTGCAGGACAGGAGCCTGCATGAAGCAGTGTCTGATAGCACTCACCCCTCTGCAGATGTCGTTGCTGCTTCAGCTGTCAGGCTTTGAGAGTGTTCCCAGTTTTTCTAACAGCCCAGGAAGTGGTTTAACAAGGAAATTGAAACATGGGTGACTGGTGCCACCTTAGTTGGGGGGGCATGTGCCCCCCCAGTGACCAGGCAGCGACCAGGTTGGGGGGTCCCCCCGCAGCCAATCTCGTTGACCAACACCTGAAAGGTCATCAAGCCTTGAAAGGTGTTTCCTAGAGGGTTTTATTAAAGCTTCAGACTGCCAGTCCTCCTGATAGGCAATGTTTCTGCCTGCCTAAAGTTTGTACAGTGTCTGCTTAGATTAGTGGTGCTGGACCACTGACTTCAGAGAGGCCATGCTGTGACATCTTCCCAGGAAGCCAGGTAGCACTGTACCAGTGACTTCACAGGGGCCTATGCTTGACATCATTGTAGCAAGGTCTGTAGCACTGAGAGAGTGATCTCTAGTTAGATGCATGTGCCGTGACACCATTTCTGCAGGTTAAGTAATGGTGAGCCAGTAACCTTACAGTGGCTCTGCTGTGACATCGCCTCAGCAAGCTAGGCAATGCTGAGCTGGTGACCTCAAAGAGGCCTGTGCTGGGTCATAATACCAGGCTATCATGTGGAGCTGAGACACTGGGGCTGGATTGTGACACTATCCCAACAAGGCAGAATAGTTGCCCCAATATCCCTACAAATAGGGCCCCCGTTCTGAATGGGACCTCTGTATGGGCTCTGCTTGGACACATTCCTTCTATAGTAATTCAGTGAGCTTGGTCAGCTATATGGTTCTGCCCAGCTTGGCCCTTCATCCCCAGCTCAGGACTCCTTCTTATTCTGTACCCGTACTACTCTCCAGGATGAGGCTGGCTTCTGAATGACCCAGGTTCAGTCCTTGCAGTATCTGCTCCTGGATGCCCTGAAAGATCTGCTGGAGCAGCAGACAGCAACAGCCAGCTCCTGCCACTGAATCCTCCCTCTGGTGAATTGACAATGAGGGTCCTTTTTCATATGGTGCCTCGGTGTCCCCAATTGTATACCTGTGATAACAGCACTTTGCTATCTGTGTAGGGTACTATGATGCTAAAGGTGTTAATGATTGTGAGGAGGCCCAGGCTTGGATACAGGGCCCTGTGAGGACCTTTCAAGAGAGAGTCCCTTTGCTCATGAACCAACCCCCTCTCCTTGGCTGCTTGTGATTGGAAAGCAGGGCACTGCTGCCTTCACAAATGAATGCTGTCGTGGGGCACATGCCATCCTGACTATGGGCTGGGGCATGAAGAGATCTGGACTGTGTGTCACCCCAACTAAAGCGTCTCTGCATAACATCACTGGGTGTGGTGCGAGGGTCATTTTATGCCTGGGCTCCATCCATTGACCTAGTGCTGTCCTCTCATTGCGTTCCAGATGCAGTCAACCTACTACCTGCAGGGCCTGCATCTCTTCGTCCCCAACATCTTCCAGGACAGCCAGACCAATGGCAGTGTCCTTCCTACCAACACTACCAGCAGCTATACGGTGAGGAGTACAGTGAGGGTGAGGGGGGTGGGAGACAGTGGGGAGTCACAGTGCCACTGTGGGAAAGGGGCGGGTGACATCAACAGCCTGACGATGAAGCCCTAGGCAGAGTGAGAGGGGAGGGATGTTGCTAGGCTCAAGGCAAGTGTTGAGTGGTGCCACCTCCTGTGAAGTTGAGGCAGGTGATTTCTCCAACCTGCGGAGGTGGCCACCCTAAGGGATGACACTGTGACTCCCAAAGCAGAGCAGGACTTATTCCTGACACCACACTGAGAAGCAGAGTCTGCATGTGTGCAACTCTGGCCATGGTCATAGACTTGGCCAGAAGCAGGATGAAAACTCTCTCAGGTTCTTCTGCTTTCCCTTTGGACCCAGAGTCCCAGGGTACTTCCCAGAGGGGAAGTGGGATGAGGACTTGTGGGGAGGGGGATGAGAGTGCAGGAAGTCCAAGGGTAGGAGGGTAGTCAGATGTGGTGGAATCACATTAAGACAACACTCCCTGACCCAAGTCCCTCTATTCAGTTCCCTGTTCCTGCTTCTGTGATGGTTAGCTCAGGTGCTGTGCTGACCCAGATCTCTTTCTCCCCAGTTCCCAGATGCCTGGCTTCTGTTAGCCAATGTGGTAGTCCTACTGGCCCTGGTCCCACTGAAGGATCGAGTCATTGACCCGTTCCTGATGAGGAGGAAGTTACTGCCCTCGGCGCTTAAGAGGATGGCCCTGGGCATGTTCTTCGGCTTCGCCTCCATCATCACAGCAGGTAATGCCCAGCACAAGTAGCTAAGAAACTGTAGCTGCTGGGAGACTGAAGCACTGCCATGACCAGGGCTGGAGCTGCCTGGGGTAGGACAGGAGCCCATAAAGGAGCCTACATGCTTTTTCTGACCCAAAAGATGGGATCCAAGACTATCCCCTGAGTGTACATGCTCAGCCAGGACAGAGTCCTGTGCGTGTGCCTACACATCTACATTGATTCTCCTACTTTTCCCTGGCAGGTGTCCTGGAAACAGAGAGACTGTGGTACGTGACCCACAACCAGACCATCTCGCAGCGTATTGGGAAGGATGAGTACTTTGCTGCCCCACTTCCCATCTGGTGGCAGATTCCCCAGTACTTGCTCATTGGAGTCAGCGAGATCTTTGCCAGCATTCCAGGTGGGCGATTGAGCAGTGACCCTGCTAGGGGTGAGGGGCACAGCAGCAAGCCTGGGGGCTGCTAAGGGAAATGGCTAGCGTATGCTCTGAACAGCTCCAAGAGCCAGGCTGGTGTAAGGGAAGTACTGGCCTCCTGCTTCCTGATGCTAGGCATGTCTTGGCTTTTATAGTAGCTGGTTGGCAGTAGACTGAACCCAAAGCTAGCTGGTTCAAGGCCAATGTTCTACCCTCAGTCTCAGGGCATGGCTCTGCCATATGTTTTCCATGTTATACATCACTGACTGCTACTGTGGTTGCTAGAAGGGCTGTCCATGAGCTCTTCTCTGTGATGATTGAGGGCCCCCTCTGTTCTCTCACCAGGCTTGGAATTTGCCTACTCTGAGGCCCCCAAGTCCATGCAAGGAGCCATCATGGGACTCTTCTTCTTCATTTCTGGTGTGGGCTCACTCCTGGGATCTGGGCTTCTGACTCTCCTCTCAGTGTCCTCACAGGGCTGGATGCACTGCCCTGAAGACTATGGTGAGTGCATGGCCAGGATCCCCAAAAGAGAAGGGAGAAGCACCTCCCCGCTTAAACCAGGAGTGGGATCTTATGGAGGGTGGAAATAGATCCATGTGTGTCCAACAGGGCTTGCACTAAACAGGATGGGTGCTGAGCATGGAGCATGGGTGTTTACCCACAACCAGCTGGGGAACTTTCACTCAGGGTGCCATGAGATGGGAGATTCACAGAGCTGAAGGCCAAAAGGGACCTTCTTGTCTAATCTCCTGCATGACACAGATGACAGACTGTCACCCAGATGTCCCTGCCACACTCCACACTAAATGTGGAGAATATATATATATGACCCGTAATCAGCAGAGGCCTCTATGCCAAGGCTAGAGTGGGGCTGCACTGACAGTGTTGAGGGAGAAGGGTCTCTGGGGGTGGGGAAGGTGCTGGCAGCAGGGGCCACCAGACTGCAAGGTGTAAGAGAGAGGTGTTCCCTTTGGCAGAAGTGCTTGCAAAGAGTTGGCAATGCCCACTTGCTGCCAGCAGGGGCACTGTAATAGTAGAGCATGGCCTGGGATCATGGCAAAGGAAAGAGTTGGAGGTGAATGGATAGTGTCAGTAAGTGGAGCTGAGACTGCTACCCCTTTGCTTTCCCAGGGAACATTAACCATTGCCATATGGATTATTACTTCTTCCTGCTGGCCGGGATCCAGATGGTGACCTGCATGCTCTTTGTCTGGATCTCCAGCCGTTATGAGAAGCAGCAGCAGCGGGAGCGGGAGCAGGAGCAGGAACCTGACTTCTGCCATCTCTGCATTGGGCATGAAGAGGACTAACATGCCCACAAACCAAATCCTAGGCTCTAGGGGATGTAGCACCGCTTCCACTTTCCCCTTCCCACTCACCAGCTCTCTTGGTTTGGGCTGGTGGATGGAATGTCACCCTCATGGTCTAGCTAGTTCAGCCCAGCCATTTTAGGGTTGGAGGAAAGGAAAGGGATGTACCTTGCCAGGACAGTGGGGTATATCACCAGTAACGCATGCAGAGGGGGCAGGGATGGAGCCTATCGGGAAATGCTTCTCCGTTCCTTCCCAGTCTGTAGGACCTTGCACCACATATCCAGAATCCTCCTTGTGTCCCAGGGATGCCCTATCCTGCTTGGACTTAGCTACCCAACAGGCTCAGAAGCTGTAGAGCACCCTAGATGACCTTGCTGGGATGGGCACTTGTAAGGGGCTGGTCAGCTAGGAGAAAGAACTGGCCATGCAGGAAATGTGGTAATAATTCCCAGAGACCAGGAAAGCTGGACCCTTCCTGTACAAAGGGTCATGCAAGGAGACAAACCCTTTGTGGCCCCAGCCTAAGTTCTCAAGGAGACCATGATGGGACCTGATCTGGGAGAGAATCTGCTGGTGCCACCTACAGGTGGTAATGGAGAATCACAGTCAATTGTATCATGCTACATGGGGTGTGATGGGAGAAGATAGTGACCAGGGTTTTGCCCCGTTCTTTTTAGGTGGGTTATTCCAAACAGAGAGGTGGTCAATATGGGATGTTGTAGTCTTAGAGCTTTAATTGATTATCTCTGTTTAGAAAAACATGTTTAAAGTCACCCTAACATGGAGGCAAATGCAGACTAAAATTGGGGCACATCAAATAGGACTTAAATGCCCAGCTTGAGATAGCCTGTGCTTTTATAAGAAAAGAACAACGACTGACAACATACATCAGAACTCAGCACACTGGAATGCTTTGCACTGTTAGGTTTTTTTAAACTGTAATGGGATTGATGCAAGCAAGCAAATAAAGCTTCCCCTTCAGTGTTCATGGCCTGAAGCATGGCAAGAGAAGAGATCCTGAAGGGAACTGCACTATTCATTGCTGGGATTACTACACCTTATGTTAAGGTTCTGCAACTTAGATATCCAGCAGAGATCAGAGCCCCTGTATCCCAGGTAGAGGCATAACTGGGCAGTTCTGTGCCCTGTATGGCAGTGGCTGGGCCTGTAGCGCACCCACTGCTGTTTTTGCCTCTTCCCTCTGCCTCCTGAAGTCAGTGACTGGGGCTGGTGCCTTGGTCGCCCCCCTTAGTTAAACTACTGATGCTATTGATGCTATGGGCTTTAAGTAGAGGACAGTCCCTGCCCACAGGCTGGACTTCAAATCCTGCAGAGCACATTGAGCACAGTGGTCTGCTCATGTCCAATCAGTCTCTAGATTTGGCCAGTGTAGGTCCAGGATAGAAGGAAAACTTGTCACATCCATTTTACAGATGAGGAATTGAATGGCAGAGATTAAATCTTCCTGTTCCAGCCCAGAAGCATAAGGGCCCAGATCCTTAAGGGTATGACGTGCCTAACTCATAGTTTAAGCAAAGGTACATTGTTAGGCATGAGTTTGTTTGCATGATCTGATGGAGTGATTTGTCTAAGGCAGTGGTTCTCAACCTTTGGTACCTTATGTACCACCTGCCGATTGACACAGCAAAAGCGAAACCAGAAGTCCCACCGCGATGCTGCCGGTTTTGCCACTGTGGGCGTCAGCTGGAATTTCCAGCCTGAGCAGGCAAAGACCCAAAAGCAGCACCCACGTACCCCCTGCCTGTGTCTTTTGTACCCCCAGGGGTATGCATACCATGGGTTGAGAAACACTGGTCTAAGGTCATACAGGAATTTGTGTCAGAGGTGTGGATGGAGTCCAGGTCTCTGGAGACTCACTTTAGGGCTGTTACCACTGTTCCACCCTCCTCCTTGCTCTCATGCCTATACCTAAGCAGAGAGTAGTGCCAGGAAAAAAAGCCCCCAGTACTGGAAAAAATAAATACGTGGTCCATATTCTGTCAGTCTCCTGAGGTGTCAGAGTGATTTAAATGAGACTTGAAAAGTAGAAGTGTCCCTTTCAGTCAACCTTAGAGCAGAGCCAGGCTTGGTAGTGGCCCTACTTGTGAACCAGCCTGGGATTCTGTCTGCTCTGCTTAGCTGACTGTTCTTATGAGGAAAAGAAATGTTCAGACTCATGGTAGAAATGCTTTCTGCACAAGGGAGCTCTCGGGAAGCCCAGAGAGGCCCCCCTGGGAGCTGCTCCACTGCTTCTTGGCAGTATGAACTGTCTAACTGAGGGCACAGAGATGGGTGGAGGCCAGGATATCAGGGTGGCTCTGTGTAGGCTGAGGAGGCTTTTCCCTTTAGAAAAAAAACTCTTTTGAAATCTTGCAGGGTGATCGCAGAGTGGGGATAGACTGGATTGGCTACAGATACATACAGGACTTGAGCTCAGTAATTGCTTCCTGGATACTCCCGCCCCAAATCTTCTGCTTGTACCCAGGGAAACCCTTTCCTTACTCCTTAGGGACATCCACTCCCCCATAAGGAGCTGGCCTGGGCAATTCCAGGCTCTTCCTAGACTTGGTGTGTGCTAAAGCAATCCCCAGGCTGCTGTAATACATGCTCTGCTTGTCAGATCTCCTGAGAAGAGAATAGCTATCTTAGCTGCAATCTCCCCATTAACCCAGTCTGCTCACCTTCCTGGAGAGAAAGGAGCAGAGCCATTGTGCCAGTTCTTCCCCCACTGGCATAGCCCCTTAGTGCAGGAAATATTCTCAGCAGCCCCATCTTTCTCTCTTATGGTTCCTTTTTCCAATGTAAATTACTGCTATCTCCTATCTCTACGGCTTTGGCCTCTCTTACAATTTGGCCCCATTTCTTTTTATCAAGCTGTATTTCTCCAATTGCTAGAAATTCACACAAAAAGCTCCTAGGTCCTGTCTGATGTTCACCCTCCAGCCTCCTGCAATTCACTATTAGATCTGGTGTTCCTTATATCATGCTCACTCACTGGCCTCAGAACAGGGTCCTTTCATTTCAAAGGCATTTAATTGTATTTCTGCCTACTGAAAAAAGGCCAATATGAAACAATAAGCCTTATAGATCTTACTGTAGCTTCTGAGGCACAAGTTCAAGCCCCTGACTGTACTCATGCTGAAGGCCCAGTTGACTTTATCATGCCAACTGGAGAATCAGTGAGGTGGCTGGACACAGTATCACATCACTCCTTGTGTGCGCCTTAAAACACAGAATCACAGGATTGGAAAGACCTCAAGCATCATCTGGTCCAAACCCCCTGAACAACTGTAAAAGTTCTGTTCCTAAATAGCCCCCTTTTTAATTCCTCCCCTCCCCCTACAAGGAAAATAAAATTTGATAGCTTCCTTGGGCAGTATATCCCACTGCCTCAGTTTTAACAGCAAGAACGTTTTTCCCCTGAGATCTCAACTAAATCTACTTTGTTACAATTTATAGCATGTTAGACTGGGTCACCTAGTCTCGGACAGACCTCTGACCTTAGCTCTAATATTTGAAGCTTTGTCTTTCTCGTTAGTTGTCTGCAGATAGAAATTCTCTGGCCAAAGCATCATCAGCTATTAATGCTCCTGGTACTTAAATCACCTAATTTCTTGATATCTCGAACTGAGAGGTAGTAATCTGTTAGCCTGAAATCAGGCAGAAGGCAAGGTAGAGGTGGATTTTATAAACTGATTTAGAGTCAGTCTATATAAGGTGTACCTCTACCTTGCCTTATATCCATGGTAATTGGTTCCTAGACGAGACTGCCCAAGACCATCAGGTTGGTTTACAGCCATGTATGTGACTTTATTATTCTCACTGCCTTCTTTCTGTCTGCAGCTGTCCTTTGTACCATATCTTCTGTTCATCCTACAGTAGTCAGGTCATCATCTAAAATGATTCTCTTCCACTTCTCCACCCAATGGGACTAAGGTCCCTGGGGCCTCAAAGTGAGTCCTAGAAACTGGAATCCTGTGCTGCTGTACAGCTGAGAACAAGGGGGATCCCTCGGTTCTGCCCTCCCCATAAGGGACACTGTGAGCACAAGGCTGATCCCAATGATAGAAGCCAAAAACACAACACACCAACACTGGGTGGGCTGCTTTCTTTTGTTTTTTGTTGGGTTTTTTTCATCTTTAATATTTTATTTTTGTAACAATGTTAAGAATCAAAAAATCTTCCATAAATTAAGGACCCGTTGTGGCAGCCTCCCAACGCTACAGGTATAAAATGCCAGAGATCGTACAAAATGAACATGCAGCCAGGGATGAAAGGGACTGGCCGGTGGCCCTGGAAGTCCCCATCTTCACCTACCATGGAAAGAAGGGGCATCCTCGAGGCCAGGTCACACGGAAGGACATGTGCCATCACAACCATCACAATGAACACGAAGTCGCAATGGGAGCAAGAGCAATAAGGGAACCCAGGCACAACTCCCCTCCTTCCCCGCCCATGT
This sequence comes from Alligator sinensis, assembly GCF_000455745.1. Classification (NCBI taxonomy): domain Eukaryota; kingdom Metazoa; phylum Chordata; order Crocodylia; family Alligatoridae; genus Alligator; species Alligator sinensis. The sequence continues at coordinate 1,399,097 of NW_005842176.1, forward strand.
CAGCTCTGGAGCAGAATGCAGCCTGAGCTCAGGCTCCACGGAGGAAAGCATCCCTCAGAGGGTAATCAGGGCACCTGGGTTCAATCCTGTGGAGGTAGAACTCCCTATACTGAGATGGTACCAGTGCTTGGATCATAATGGAAGCTGACTGGGGAGATCCTTAGGACAGAACCTAGGAGTCAGTCCTTGAAGGCAGAGCCCTCCTCAGGACCTAGGGATGGTCCCTCAAGGGGAGAGCACTTCCTATTAGAGATGCCAGCAGGTAGGGCTCTCCCCTAACACTGATCAGGGAGGGGGTAGGTTTGGTCCCTGTGGGCTGAGTCCTCCCCTGAGAAATGACGGGGGGGGGGATGCCATTGGGCCTACCCCCTGGAGAGCAACAGAGGAGTGTGAGGGTTGGTCCCTTATTGGTTTGCCTGGCTTGGTGCCAGCGGGGCACAGAGGCCCAGAGATCAGGAGCTGCCCCGAATCCTCTCCATGTAGCTTCTCAGCGCATCAGGGTCCCGCAGCCCCATGTCCTCACAGACCCAGCGAATGTCATCCTCACTTGCCACCAGGATAGACTGGACATTGGAGGCAGGGGCAGGGACAGAGGCAGGTGGGGGAGAGGCTGTATCCTCAGGGGCACGGGGTGTGGCAAAGGTCACAAACTCTACCCGCTTGCGCCTGCCCCCCGATGCCGATGCCTCCTTCCGGGACAAGGTGCTGGTGGGAACCGGGCTCCCAGGAGCTGTGGGGAGGAAGGTGCTTGTGGGAACAGTGATGTCAGGTCCTGTCACCTCAGGAGCTGGGGTCTCCCCAGTGCCCATCTCTGTGCCTGGGGGTGTCCCACAGCAGCAGCACCCGCCATCCTTGGCAGGGGGAGCAGAAGGGTCGGGTGCTGGCTCAGGGCTAGGCTCTGAGTGCTGGATGCGGCGGTCCAGTTGCCGGCCCAGTTCCTCTTGGTCAGTGCCCAGCCACACCCAGTTGTGGGGCTGCTGGTTGGTAGAAACTGGCCCCAGCCCAGCATCAGGAGGTTCCTTGCGCTGGTAGCGCAGCACAAAGAAGACGCAGTTGATGAGGAAGATGAAGATGGCCAGGCAGAAGACACCCAGGAGAACATACATGCCGATCTCCAGGTCCGTCACCCGCTCGGGGGCCTTCACCATCTCATCCTCCTCTTCCTCGTCTTCCTCCCCTTCTCCCCCTGGGCTGTCCTCCTCAGAGGAGCCAGCCCCATGCCCCTGGAACTTGGTTAACACTGGCCCCACACCGGCTGGGTCCCGCTTCCGTGGCCCCACCACAGTCTCCGTGGCTGCCGTAACCGCCTCCCCTGACATGGCCCCCTCTGCACGCTGGAAGGGTGACTCCGCGTGAGGGTGGGGATCATGGTGGCGTGGACTACCTGCTGTTGGGAGATGCCGAGCAATGCCCACCTCCAGCCAGGCAGTACCAGAGGCCAGTGGGGCCTTGTGTTTGCCCTTGCGGCAGGAGTCTGGGGTATGTAGGCTCAACTGCAGGAGAGGCCCATGGCCTGGCCCCTCAGCAACGATGGCTGGGTGAATCTGCTCCTCGGCCAGCCGCACCGTGGCCACGCTGGGGTCCAGGGAAGAGACCAAGAGCACTACATCACGCCAGCCGTACAGCTCCAAGGGTGCCAGGGTGTGATCGGAGAACTCCAGCCAGACACTGAGTGCTGCTTCCTACAGGGAGGGACATGCAGGGAGGAGGAGAGATGCTAGTGAGCCCCATGTTGCTGCACCCTCCTCTGAGTGGGAGGGTGACAGCTGCCTTCTGACTTGCCTTGGCCTCCTGCAAAGGGCAAAACCAGCAGGCAGGGAGCATGACCTTGAATCCCCTCCCTGCCTTGGGTCACTCCCATCACTGTGCACAGATGGTGTGTGGGAGGCACAGCCCCATGGGCACCAGGCCCTGCCAGATGCCTGTGTCTTCCATAGCTGGTTAAGGTTGGGAGGCCCTGATTGTATTACGGGAACCAAGCCTCAGGAAAGCAGCAGCTGTGGCCTGGCTCAGCCAGTCATGTTCAACCCCCATTCAATCTGCCCAGGCTCAGTCTAGCTCTGGGCTGTCCCAGCCCCATGGTGCAGCATTGCCTGCCCCCATAATTCTCTGCAGAGCCACCCTTACCTGCTTGGGGGAGTGCAGGGTAGTCAGTGCCTGGCAGGTGGCAGTGAGGATATTGGGATGTCCTGGCTCTGTGCTCAGTGCCAGTGAGAGGCCAGAAACCAGCTGGGCCCGCAGCTCCACCACAGACACCTTCTCATCCGACACCACCAGTGTCTGCTCACCCAGGATGGAGTCTGAGACAGGGGAGCGTACCTGTGCCAGGGGGAGAGACACAGGTACTGACAGGAAAGACCCCAAGGACTCCAACTTCACAAATAACCCTTTGCTCACCCTCCCCATCCTCTTCACTGTTCCCCTCGACCCATAACCCCCCATACCCCCCCAAATATCTCCTGCCCATCCCCTCACTCATGTACCCATTCTCCTCTTCCTCTTTCATTCCCACCCCCCTTCCCCACCAGTCTCTGCACCTCTTTTCACCATCCCCCCTCCCTCCCTTACCTTCCCACCTTTCTACTTCCCCTCTTACTCGCATCCCCACCCCCAGTCTCAAGCACCCATCACCTTCTGCCCAGCCCCACCCGTACCCCTACCTCTACAGATGTCACCCCTGGCTCTCGGCCGATCACCACACTTCTGCCTTCCAGTGTGGCCACGCGGGGGTCCTGCACCCGGGCCCGTCCCCCCACCAGGTGGGAAACATCCAGAAGCCAGTCGGAGCTGGGCATGTAGGTCAGGTGCCGACTGCCGTCCAGTGGGTGAGCCACAAAATGTGCCAGGAAGCGGACAGAGGCACGCTGGTACTGGAGGCGGCAGCTGCGAACCCTCTTCTCCACATCCTCCCCAGGCTCCTCAGGTTCTGCTGGGCTGCTGTGTGAAGAGAGAGATGTGCTTCATGAGGGTCAGAGGGCTCAGCAGAAAGAGTCCAGCCACAGGAACCTGCCCTTAGCCAACAGGGGAAAGCCTGGGAACCAGCTCATCCCTCCCTCACTGCACCACAGATGCCAGGACTCCACCTTGGGAGGCTCCACTGACAGGGGCCTGGCCTCCTGCCTCCAGAGTCTAGGACAACTCCCTCCTGCGAAGCCTCCATCTCATAGTATCCTGGTACAAAAGCAGGATGCACTGTTTTTAAACCCTCCCAGACAAGTGCCTCTTCTTGGAAACCTCCAGTGAAGGAGTTACCAAAGTCTCTAGGCAGCTTGTTCCATTGTCCTACTGCTCCTACAGCTGAGAAGCATCTCCTGCGATTTAACTGAAATCTGCCTTGCTGACATTTAAACCCAATGTTTTTGTGTCCCACTCTCTGTGGCTAGCAAGAACAATTGTTCTCCCTCTTCTGCACAGCAACCTTTCAAATATTTGGAACGTGCTATCATGTCCCTCCTTCATTTCCTTTGCTCCAAGCTAACCATACCCAGTTCTGTACATCTCTCCTCAGATGGCTGGCTTTCCACCCCTTGCCTCCCAGCCCCTCTCCTCACCATGCCACAGGGAAATCTTCCCTGCACCCTCCTCTGATCATTTCAAAAACTGCTTGTTGGATGGGCTCATCTCTCTGGTTATCTGAACACTTCAGAGGATACAATGGAGTCTCAACTGAGTTCCCTCTTCCCAAACCAGGCTCTAGTGCCTTCCCACATCAGGTCCTGGTGGAAACACTACCCTGCTTTCCTCACATGAGGACCCTGATACATCCCTGTGCAATAGGCCTCACACACCAGGCCCTTCCTACTCTCTCTACCTCTTTACCCCACAAACCACCCTAGTTCTCAACATGCTCCCAGCTCCACCCACCTCTTCCTTACACACCCAGGTCTACCCTGCTTTTCCTCCTCTTTCACCCCCACTGCCATTCCTACAGCATAGCCCTGGCACCTTCCCCATGAACAAGGCCCGGTCTCTTCCCCATGCTTCCACTTACTGCTGAGCCAGGAGCCCCAATCCTTGGAGAGCTGATAAGACTGACCTGTCTGAGGTGGCGCTGGGCAGTCTCCAGCCACGCACCTGCTCCAGCGTGGTGTCAGTCAGCTCAACACGCAGTGGCAGCAGTGGCACCCAGACGGTAAAGAGTGCCGAGGCATGGAACCGGCGGAACCAGAAATCCACACGTGCCCCGTGGGCTCCCCGGCTTTCCTTGCCTCCCACATAGACAGAGTCACAGGCATCAGTCACCTGTGGGCGGGAGGTGCACAGGAAAAAGCACAGTTAGCCAGAAACACAGATAGTGCTGGAGGAGCAGATAGATTCCCCCACCCACCCCATGCTCCAACACATCCCCAGCCCTTGCTGACCATGGAGGATACTCAATGGATCTAGGGAAAGGGAGAGAAGAGACCAGGGAGGGGAAGCAAAGCAGAAGTAGAACAGAAGAGGACCAGGAGTACCTGGCCATGAAGTCAGGTTGGGGAAGGGGCTGTGGGAGGATCACTGGGATGAAGTAGGAGACTTCTCCATCTGGCTATGGTGTGAGAGGTGGCAGAGATGGGGCACTAAAGAGTTCCACAGAGCCAGGGCTATCTATGGAAGAGAGAGGCAAAATTTTAGAGCTGGGAAGTAGTGAAGAGGGCTTGAGTGGGGTCCTGAGGAAGCCCAGCTTTTCCAGATGAAGCTGGATAAAAAGTCGCCCCTCTCCCCTGGCTGCCTCACTGGCCTACCTCACCAGCCTCACATGACCTGGGCAAGAGGCACACCCATGTAACCTCTGACCTTGTGCCCTCGGCTCCTTCCTCGTTCTGGCACCACATAAAGTATAGAAATGCACCTTACTGTGAGGCAGTGGGCCAGGCAGGTGGCTTCTGCCATTAGGTTCTCACCTGCAGGACCTGCTTGTTGGCGGACTCACAACTCATCTGCTCGGTAACCTCGAACACAGCTCCTCCCATCTCCACAGCAACCAGCTTCACCGGCACTGACTGGGGAACTCCTGTCAGGGGGGCTGTGTTCACGATTTCCTGCTCCTGAGGAGATTAAAAAGGAGAGGCAGAGATTGAGATGGGTCTCAGGGTAGTGGTGGGGGTGAGGGAACAGACCCAAAGGGCCTTACCTTCACCAGTGGGACTAGAGCCCGGACATCTCGCTCTGACACCTGGATCTCCCACACCATCTTGTCCTTCTCGGCTTCAGGGTCCTGGCCGGGATACTCCACCTGCCAGGTGACGGGGCGCGTGGATGCCAGCCCCCCTGTGCTGTTCTCCACCAGCAGGTCCAGGTACAGGAACTCAGGGAAATCTGCCGCACTAGGCGGGGGAAAAGGAGGGGACAGTGACTGGGAGGTGGCCAGAGCATCCCTGCTTTGTGGCAAGCCAGAGTCCTGCTTTGTGGTGACCCAAGGGAGTCTCACTGCTATGCCCAGCTGGATGGTGGTGCTCTCCCCTACACTGGGGTTCTTCAAAAGGAGACTGGACAAGCACCTCGCTGGGGTCATCCTACCCCAGTGCTCTTTCCTGTCCATGTCAGGGGGTGGACTCAATGACCTACTGAGGTCCCTTCAGACCCTAACACCTATGAATCTATGGAGATGGGGATGCAACCCCATGCACTGCTGAGTCCCTCCCTCCCATCTGATTGGCCAGAATTCAGAGAAATGGCAACAAATGACACATCCCTGGGCCCATGGGTATGATCATAGCTGCATTTAGACTGGCTAGATCCTTGGAGAACAGAAACATGGCTACTACCCATTCAGTGAGTCACAGGGATCCCAGCCTGCACTCTGGCTGGCTACATCCTGAGACAACAGATACATTGACACTGTGCTTTCTATGAATCACGCAGTTCCCTACCATCAGTCCAATTGGCCAATGCCTGCATGAATAGGCACCCCAAATGCCACATGCCTCCCTGCATCCAGTCCAACAGGCCGGTGCCTGGCAGAATAGGAGTACCAGTTCCACCCCAACATGAGCCAAGTAGCTCCTACCTCCATTCCAGTTGGCCATTGTCCACTTGGTGACACGTGACCAGAGCTGTGTGATGCTTGGAGCCCTTGAACTTGTCCAACTTGGCTGTCCAGGCCTCAGGGACAGCAGGACGAGCAGCCAGGACCTGAAGCCCTTTCTTCAACTTGATCCTGAAATAAGTGAGAAGTACAGCACAAAATTAGGGTGCAACTTGGTTTGAAGGTCTAGGGGGAGGCCACCATCCTCCAAACACAGCAGGGAAACCACATGGGGCTGGTGGGACATACATTGGAGATGGATCCCCCTGGAGCTCCTCTGGGACCCAGCAAGCTGGGAGAGAGGGGCCACCCCCTCGTCTCAGGTGGCATTCTCTGCCCTCAGACCTCACCCCATGCCTCACCTGAGGGTCAGCTGGTCGGCGGTAAAGTTCTGCTGCAGAATCAGTGTGGCTGTGAAGAGCTGTCCTGGCCGCAGTGCCATGTCAGGGACGCGGATCAATACATTGTCATCCAACCGCACCTCCTGGCGCCGAGGAGGGTCCATCACACGCAACTCCATGGAGCCCACATACAGCAGGCTCTCCTTGGGGATCTCACTGCCCAGCCGGGGCTTCTCTCGAAGCCCTGCCCGACCACACTCCCCGGGCACCAGGCTGTAGTACAGCTCGGCACGCTCGGCAAGCTCCATGGCTCTGTGCTGGCTGTGTGAGGCAGTGCTGGGCGAGGAAAACCAGCGTGGTGGGATCTCCAGCTCCACCACGCACACTCCCAGGGGTGCCTGGGCAGGGGAGAAGAGTATGGCACAGGCTCAGAGGGCACAAACTGGGCTCCAACCCTGGGGGGAGACCTCATCACTGCAGTCTCCCCAACACCTCCTAAACTCCCACTACTAGGGCAGACCCTACAACTTATTGCCCATCCTCAAGGCAATTCAAGAGGCTCCCAATCCTTGCCCCAGCGCTCAAAGCACTGCTGCCTCCAACATATAGCACATCTCTGTGCCTCTAGATCCCCAAGACATCGTCAGAAGAAGAGCAGATGCACCAGAGCCCAAATGTCCAGCCCCCCTCCCCATGGTTTGGACAGCAACCTTCAGTCCACCCATGGTGACCCAGTCTTGACCTAGGAAGAGCCTCAGTGAAGCAATCTTTGCGGGGAAGGTCTGAAGGTCCTGCATACCACACCCCAACCTCCAAACACTGATGACCTCACAGACTAGAAGAGCAGGCAAGGTTGAGGACAGTTGGCACACTGACCTGGAGGCGGCAGGCTCCACGCACTGCCCGCATATGATGGTAGGCATGCAGCCAGACACAGGGCAGGTCCTGCCGCCTGGTGAGCCAGTCCTGACCCTTGAGATGGAAAAGGACCCTGGCATATGGCTCAGCTGGGGACACTGAGCCCTCGATGGACACAGCTCTGATGTTCCAGGTGGTGTTACTGTTCCTCTGGCGGGGATCATCCGTGGGTGCCACCTGCAAAGGGAAAGGCAAGCTGAGCCCAGAAAAGACGTGGCTCTCCCCACATTAGGAGGCAGTGCAGGGCATGGTAACATCTCCAAGCTCATGTGCTGGGCGTAGAGTGGAGACTCCTCCCTGTGGCTGGACGGGCAGGGTTACCTGTCGAGCAGTGAAGGGTAGGTAGGTGGCTTGGATGACAGGCTGTGTTGTGGGCTGGTGATGAAGGAGGAGGTAGGTCTCTGAACGGGAGCCCAGGGAGACATTTCCTGGCAGGTATCGATCTGTCCGCTGCAGCCGGAAATAGTTCGGCATGTCTAGCACCTCGAGTTCAGCTGGCAGGTAAACTGGGTCCAGGGGGTCAGAGTCTCCATTCACTGCGGAGAAAGGAAGGACCGGGTCCATTGATATGGGATACATCCATTCTCCAACATAGGGAGCCCTCACCTCCCTATGTCCAACCCCTCTGTGGCTGTAAGGAACTTGGGCAGGCTTCCCACCAGGGTATGGAAAGACAGCAGAGAAAAGAATTGCTTCCCAAGTGATTTGGGTGACCTCTTAACAGAGGAAAGGGAGCTATTTGTAGTACTCCAGTCTGAAGTAGTCTGAACTGAGATAAAGACTCCCTGGCGTCACGCATTGGAAAGGCATAGTGTTACTACCCACAGTATAAAGATGGGAAACTGAGGCACGGAAGCATTAAGCAATTCACCTCTGGAGGGATTTGAACTCCGCTGCTTAATGCCCTAACAGCCTCCCTTGCTAATAATGTGCCTTGATTTTAGGTACTTCTCTGTCCCACAGAATTAACCCTTTCCTATATTCAGGGAGGCAAAGCAGAGATTGTTATACATATAGCCTTCCAGTATTCCCCTCCCCCAGCAATTCTGACTGGCCATGGCAAACCCTTCCACTTCCTGCCCTGAATGCACATGGAGTGTTGCTGCAAGCTGTTAAGCAGCTGCCAAGCCCAAACACACAGGCATTTGCTGCTTTTGCTAAAGATTAATCTACTCTTAATGCCAGTCTATGGATTATGACTGCAAGCCAATGCATGCAATTGGAATGGGATGTGAAAGCTTTCAGGACACTGAGTTAGGGTGGAAATTGACAAGGATGTAGGCAAAACGTATGTGAAGTGCCCCTTGTCCAAATACAGGATAAGATCCTACTACTCCTGCCCAGTCATAAAGTTACTCCCTCAGCTTGAGAGGTAAAAAGTTTATGCTTAAATCAGTGGTTTTCAACCTTTTTTTCATTTATGGACCCCTAAAAATATTCAAATGGAGGTGCAGACCCCTTTGAATTGTAAGTGTGGGTATTCACATACTTTTGACTCATCATAGTCATCTTTTGTGTACCCCTTACACACAGTCTGCGGACCCCCAGGGGTCCATGGAAACCACCGGCTTAAGCATTATAGTTCAGAGCTTGTTGATTAACTGTTAGAAGACCTGATGCACTGCAAAGAGCAGCAAGGGAGTTTTACTGACATCTCACCAGGCTATCACACCTCTCTCCCTTTATCACTTATAATAGCCAGCATTGAGCAGCACAGACTCAGGTGGACCTCCAACATCACTTTTCCCCAGCACCAGGCTCTTGCTTGGTGGTCTCCCATCCAAAGAACAGAGAAGATCAACCTTGCTTAGCTTAACCACCAGCAAGCTCCAAAGCTGGTGTTAGCAGTTTCCCAGCAATAACAACCCTGTTCTTGCCCATATCCAGCTCAGAATTTCTTCAGGCTAAACCAGCAGCTGAGCCTGGACAGCCTGGTTTGAGATCCAATCACTCTGGGGTTGCCCGGGGAGATCAGAATTCCCATCATTCCATTGTGGAGCTCTGAGGGGCCCGACCTTCTGCCCGTTCAGAAAATTAAGCAGTAGTACACTATGGGAGAGGCAGCATCCATTCTGAATGGTCCCTGTTAAAGAGACACTGTTGGTATGAATATTCCCCACGAGCATGTCTTGCCTGACAGTGTTATAGCTAAGACCTAAGATGACCAGCTATGTGGTGGATTAGATAGAAAAGGTTATTTTTCTTTTTGCCAAAGTTTGTCCTCACATGCATCTGGGGCACTTTGGGTATAGTATGTATAATACTACATTAGTCTTATGACATCATCTTTCCTAATCCACTCCTACTGGCTACTACCAGCTCGGTGGGGCAGAGCTGAAGCTGAATTGTGGAATTTAATTCTGTATTTCCTGGTTTCCAGAGATTTAAGTTTAGCTACTCGTCATACTAGAGGGGCAGAGATTAGAGCTAGGTAACCAGATACTATGCTAGCAGTTCTTTCAGCAGCACCAGTTTCCTCTGCTGCTTGTGTTGATCTTTCCCATGGGGAGAGGGAAGGGGAAAAAAAAAAGAAAAAATGCAGATGTCAAACCACAGAAATCTGGCAGGGTGTGACTCAGGCAGAGGAAGCAACTCCAGACACAGATCCAGCCTCTGACCACCACATGACATCTTTTAAAGGCTACAAAAAAACCCTAAATTTGCTCTGGGTTCAACCCATGTGGACCCAACCTCATTGACTTCTCACATGAGCGGAGGGAGATGAGCAAATTAGTGCAATAGCGATCGTATTGCCGTCATTTCATTTTCGAAGACTTTAGGCAAGTCACTTAGGGGCTAGATTTCCAAAGGTTCAACACCTGCATTTAAGGCCAGATTTTCCAGAAAGCTAATTTTCCAATTTCACACCCAGATAAGGGGGAAAAAAATTCCCCAAAGTATCCAGCATGCCACATATCTGTGCTCTTGACATTTCCAGTCTTCACTCCTCTCTGTATTGTCTTGCCCTGTTTTCAAAGTCCTTCCTTTACTCCTGTTTTTTCTATTGAGACAGTCAGTTTTCTGAGACAGGGACAGCCCTTCACTGCTCAGGGTATGAACACAGTGGCTCCCAATCAATGTATCCAGGAGCTACCTATATTGCTTGGGCTGCTTTGTGATTAGATCCAAAGGCTAGAAGGGCTATTTTTAAGATACTTATTTTTCTGTCTTTGCTTTACATAAAAATCTGCCTGTGTCTTCCCAGTGTTTCTACAGATACCTGCAGGTGCAAGAGAACTTTGACATCATGAAAGACATGAGGGTAAAACAGAATAATCGGGGAAGAGAGGAGGTACACAGTCACAAGATGCTCTGATCTTTAACATCTAACACAAATAAACATGGATTATCAGCTGTTTGGTCAGGCCCTGACCTTTTGTACTGCACTTGTACAGTACCTAGCACATGGGCAGGAGGGCGTGGGGAGGAGGAGGAGAGGGAACAGGAGAGGAATCTGTGCTTCCTGAGCTGATTGCAGTAAAATAATAAACAATAACAACAGTAGGTGTAGGGGGCATGTAGGAACTAAACCAAAAATGCCAGCAAAAAGGAAAATTATTTTCAAAGAACTAATTTTTGTGGGCTTTTTTTTTTTTACAAAAAATATTCTGTGTGTTTAACATCAGAGATGTTTTTTGCTTTACTCAATTTTTGATAAAAGGAAAGTGTTGACGCCAATTTCAATTAAAACGTCATGGTTTGAATAATGAAAGGAAATTAAAACAATTTAAATACTGTTCATGAAAGTAGTGGTTTAAATGTATTTCTCCCAGCTCTACACTAAATGTTATTCATCACACAATATTGAAGATGGCGTTATGGTATTTGACATTGTTTTAGCCAGCTGTTCTAGAGGCACTGGAGACAAATTAATTTTAATGTTAAGAAAAAGGCTTTTGCTTTTAACTTGACACCTGAATTTCCCAGGTTTTTACAGAGGTTATTAAAAAAAATTACCCAACCTGTTTTGAACATGTTATTGGAAATGGTTTGATCTCTGCTCACAATCACAGTTGACTATGAATGTGATTTTTGCCTGGGAAGAGAGTGCATTTAGCAGCGGCAGCAGTGGCGCTGGGTGATATTTACTGTAGACACAAAAGATGTCAGGGGTTCAGAGGCTTGAAAATGTTCTTAGCCAGGGGCCAGCAGTAATTGCTCCTGGGGCAGTGCCTTCAGCTCCTACAGGACTGCATGTGTTACTTTAAAAGATAAGGTAATCTCCAGCTTTTAAAGAATTCACAGGTGACTTGTTTTGGATGCACTGATGTTTGTCCAAGTCTGCTGAGAAACAGTGGCAGTGCTGCCTTCAGTGGGTGGGGTGAGATGGGGGCAGACTGAAGGATTGGGCTACCACTGTTAAGGAATAGGATGCTTTGACTGGGGAAACTACAATTCCCATCTCTTGTACAAGGGACTCTGTGGCAGGGGAAGCATCCCTCCAGACAAAAGGGTCTGTATGTGCTGGGGGACCCTGGTAACGCTGCCCCACAATCCAGCACAGGGGTCCTGGCAGTTCAGCAGAGGATGCTGGGAAGGCAGCCACTGCTACTACCACCACTAGGGATCTCCTTTACTAGGGTGGCAAACAGAATGACTCCCCAAGGCTAATTCTTCAGTGGGTATTGGTTTCTCTTCCCCGTGGATCCCTCTGCTAGGGTGCCAGGCAGGGGCCCCAGCCACCCACAGTCTCCAGGCATTATAATCAGGACCACCCTTGCTCTTTAGCCCGCTCCTTGCCATGAAATGGTTTGACATCTGCTCCAGCCCCATGATGCCCCAGGAAAGGATGCATAAGGCTGCCACAACCTAATTGACTGATGGGATGCCAGACACTGATTTTTTTGAGGGGGGCTCACTGTACAGGGGGCTGGCCCAGCCTGACTGGATCCCTTGTGCATGAGGTAGAAGGTAGCAGTACTGAACTGGAGCTCTGAGTTTGATCCCTGGGACCCAGAACAGGGTAGTAAACCCCACTTGCTGGGGGGCTCTGGGCTGGAGACCCTAGTGTATTCCAGTCTGGTGCCTCTGTGGCTCACTCTCTGGGCCAGCCGGGGCCAGATCCAGATTTCAAGTCCTGTCACTGTGTGTGTGAGATCCACTGGTCAGCATAAGTAGAGCCCTCCTCAGTGCCTGCTCTGCAGAGGGTACGAGTCAGTCACAGCCCCAGCTTTAGCTTGGGAGGTCCCCAGTGTGTCAGCCAAGAGGGTGGCCAACTAGTGGTCCGGGCAGCTAGCACCCATAGGCACCCACAGCAGCAAGATGCTCCATCAAGGCTCCCTCTCTCAGCCAGCTGCATCCAGGCAGGAAGCTGGGGATCACAAAACCTCAGTCCTCCCCAGCTATCAGCCCACCCCCAATGAGAGAACCCCCAACCCCAAGCAGTAGGCCCCTTAAACACTGCTCACTCCCTGCTATCATCTCCCTCATCATGCCTGTCCTGGCCTCTTCCCCCTGGGGAGGGAGCAGATGGTGGAGAGAGACCATGACGTCCCTCCCTTCCCCCATTGCTCTCTGCTCCCGAGTCCAGGGTGGGAGTGTGTGCATGTGGGTAGGAGGAAACAGGTGGGTTTCTTTACAAGCCTGGTATTGTCTCCCCCAGCATGTGACCTCTGCACCCTGCCCTTTCCCACTCCATTGGCTTCCTAATTGCTTTGCCCTCTCATCCGTTTCCCCTCCTCAGCCTGACAACCTGAGTGTAGCTCCCCAGTACCCTCAGTTCTGCTTCCCACTTTCCCTCCTGATGATCTAGGACCCTCCCCCACTTCTAGTGCCCCCCTCTTCCTGCAAAGCCCTAGGATCCTTCTTGCTCCTGAGGTATGCTCTTCCCAGTGTGCTACTGAAAAGCCCTGATTCTCTAAACCATCATGATCCTGTGGCTGCTGGCCCCAAGCTGCTCCCCCTCCCCGAAATGGCTCATTCTGGATCACCGCAACAATGTCCCTCAGTGTCCCCCAGTGCCAGGGACCCCAAGAGCTGCCTTGAGTGTGTGACATGGGTGGGAAGAAATAGACCCTCAGGCATCTGGGGTAGGGGAATCCACTGACACTTCATCCCAGCATCGACCGGGTCCAATGACCTTGCACAGCCTCAGCAGGGAAAGTGATACGCAGGGACCTCGCTGCAGGGTTGAATGCACAGTGGAGAGGAGATGCCCCTTTTTTGTCTCCTTGGAAATGTGGGGGACGGGGTCCTCCATGAGGGGGACATGCAGGGCTGGGGGAAGCCTGGCCAAGCTAAGGGGCAGTTGCTATAAGGGAGATGCATTTACAGAGGCTTGCCCTGGGGGCAGATCCTGTCCAGGCCACCAGACAGGACTGGAACCCACTGAAAATATGAGAACTCTGACACCCTGTGGGGAGTCACTGGCTTCCTTGTAAGAGGATGGGGTGGGTGTCTGCTGCTACCAGGGCTTGGCCATGCTTCTGGCAGGGGGCACATGGAGGCGGCTCACAAATGGGTGAGAACCAGGTTGTGAGAGATGGGGGAACTCCTGAGGCCTATAGATACAGGCAGGGGGGGTCCTCTTGGCTTTAGACTGGACCACAGGGAACCTGGGGTGGAGGTGTCAACTTGGCTCCTACAGATATCAGAAGAGAGAACACAGGTCCTGCAAAATCCAACTGGGTCCAGAGTGGGAGCAGGGGGTGATGCTGGGAAATCCCTGCGGGGTCTGCACTGGTTTCCACGCCCTGGTGGATAGTTCATGGAACCTGCAGGCTCTGAAGAGGTTCAGAGCTGGTTCAGAGGAACGGGGGTTGGGGATGGGGAAGAAAGGAGGGTCCTACAGAGCCTGATGGCTTCAGAACCAGACCAGTGGGACGAGGGTCACTAGTCCGTGTTCATTCCCCTGCTGCCTGGCAGGGAGATCCAGGGTCTGTCCGGGTCCGATCAGATTCAAAGCTGAATGGGAGGGACAAGGGGATCCTAGCCGGCTCCCGGAGAGGTGGAGGCATGCAGGTCCAACTGGATGCAGAACCAGATCCTATGGCAAGGGGGTCCCTGTTGCTTCCCCTGCCATGGGGGGGAAACACACACGTCCTCTGGGGTCCAGCTGGGTTCAGAGTCACCTCAGAGGGGCAGGGGATCCTGACGGTTCCCTGGCGAGGGTGGTGGGCACCGTGGGGTCCACTCAGACTGAAAGCCATATGGCAGGGGGTGCTGCTGCCCCTTCAGTGCGTGCATGGGGGTCCCAGCAGGGTCGCACGTCAGATGGGCAGCACTTCCCTGCTGCTTCCCACTGCAGCTAGGTAGGCAAGTGGGTGCAGATCTGGCTGATGGGGGTAGACAAAGCCCCGGAGGCCACCAGCTCCCCCTGGGGCCAGGGCAGTGGGCGGCAGCAAGCCCAGGGATGCCAACCCCTTGTCTTAGCCTTTCCACCCCCACCTCCACCCCCCGACCGGTACTCACCCCTCGCTGTCTCCAGGGCCACTGCCGCCAGCAGGACGAGCCAGAGGCAAGGGGCACTGCCCTGGGAGCCCATCCCTGTGCCCCCGGCGCTGGGGCTGCTGGCCCGGCGCTCAGATGCTGCTGCCTGGCAGCATAGCGCCGGCCCCTCTGCTACTGGCTGCGGGCTGCTGGTGCCAGACAATAGAGGCTGGGGAGGGAGGGAACAGGGAGCACATGGGCTGCTCGCCTGCCTGTCAGCCCGCGCCGGGTCCTAAACTCCCCTGGCTCGGGAGGGCTGGGGCTGGTGGGGATCCGAGCTGGCAGTACCGAGCACCTCCAGGGCAGTCACACAAGCGTAGAAAATGAGGGCTGAAGGGATCTCAGAAGGTCCTCTCGTCCAACCCCCTGCTCAAAGCAAGGACCATCCCCAACTAGATCATCCCAGCCAAGGCTCCCAGGTCTTAAAAACCTCCAAGGATGGAGCTTCCACTACCTCTCTTTGGTGACCTGTTCCAGTGTTTTCCTACCCTCCTAGTGGGAAAGTTCTTCCTAATATCTAACCTAAACTTCCCTTGCTGCAACTTGAGACCATTGCTCCTTGTTCTGTCAGAACAGTCTGGCTCCATCCTCTTTCCAATCCCCCCTTCAGGTAGGTGAAGGCTGCTATTAGCCTTCTCTTCTCCAGGCTAAATAAGTCCAGTTTCTTTACCCGCTCCTCATAGGTCATCCCCCACTCTCCATTTTCGTTGCCCTCCGCTGGACTCTCTCCAATTTGTCCACATCCTTCTGTAATGGGGGGCCCAAAACTGGACACAGTACTCCAGATGTGACCTCACTAGTGCAGAAGGGAGAGGAATAATCACTTACCTTGACCTGCTGGTAACTCTCCTACCAATGAAACCACACTGGTGACTGCTGAACAGGACTGGCCATACTTGCAGGACTGGGCAGGGCATGGGACCAGAGACTGGGGGGTGGAAATCAGCCAGGGACAGAGAGAAAGAGCTGCCCTCCCAACAGACCTGGGCACTAAAGCACTGGAACAGGTTATCCAGAGAGGTGGGGGACTTTCCATCCTTAGAGGTTTTTAAGACCCAGCCAGACAAAGCCTAGGCTGAGATGATCTAGTTGGGGATGGTCCTGCTTTGAGCAGGGGGTTGGACTAGGTGACCTCTTGAGATCCCTTCCAATCCTCATTTTTTATGATTCTATGACTGGGACTAATAGAGGTGCAGTCCAGCTGCTGGCAAACGCTGGGCTGAAATCGAATTAGCCACCCTTGCAATGATTTCATTCAGATTAATTTGCAAATCCTCAATGTGCAACACAGAGCTCAGTCTGTATTTGATGTGGTCCAAAATTCCTAAGGGTGAATCCAGTGGGTCGCCTATGTTAAACCATGGAGACCCAGCATGCAAACCTGCTGGGGTAGCATCTAGGCTGTGGACACCAACGGCTGGGTGAGCCTGATCAGGATCCTAGCTGAAAAGGGATGGAAGAAGCAAGGGGGTGAAAGCACCAGGACCAGGAGGGTGGGGGAAGAGAGGAAGACAGGGGGGAGAGAAACAGCAGAATGCCACAGGTGGACAGACAGACAGATAAGGGGACAGAGCACCCCGCTTCCCTCCGTTCCGTAACCCACACCGGCTCCAGCTCTACTCCCCTTCCACCCCATCTCAGCTGCTTGAAAATAACCAGGCAGACAGACATATTGCTCCCTGCTCTACACGTTACATATATGATGGCAAGTGACTAGTGAGCATGCAATAAATTTAGCCTGGCCACACCTGCAAAGTAATCTTCACACCATAAAAAAATGACTGTGCCTTCATGAAATGAGCCAGTCAGCTATGAAGTTAGTGCTTGAAAATGTGTACCAACTCTACAGCTGGTTTCTTGCCAGCTCTCATTTGAATGTGTAGCAGGGCCCCTTGGAGGGACAGATCACCTGCCCCCCACCTCCACCCCGCTTACCAAGACTGGACCACTGCACACAAGCAGCCAGCCAGGTAGACAGGGTGTGTGGATTCCTAAGCATGCATGAACCTGCTGCCCAGGGAGGGCTGGGGGGGTCCCCCAGCCCAGCTGCAGCCTGTCAGTACCAGCCCCCAGGCACCCTGGCAAGGCTGTATGCTCCTGCCCCGACTTGTCTTACCCTCCCTCCATCCCAGGCTAGGGGAAATCACAGGTGCTGGCTGGGCGGTGCAGCAGGGCAGAGCTGGAAGGTTGGCCTTGCCCCTGGCTGCTTGCAACCCAGGCAGCAAAGGGTTAAATAAACCAGCAAAGCAACAGATTGCAGCCCACAGCAAAGCTCCTCCCTCCCTCCCCCAGGGCTGGAGGAGAGGTGGAGAGGAGCAAAGGAGGGAGTTGGTAGGAAAAAGGGAGAGGGGACTCCAAGCACATGGGGGCTGTGAGATGTTACCCCCTCCCCCACCTACAACCAAACCAGCCAGAAAGCCCCTGATCCTGGGCAGGGGTGCAGGGTCGTTTGTTCAGTGCCTGGCACAGCCAGACCTAGGCTGTGACCTTGGTGCAGTGGGAACAATTAGAGGTGACCCCTATGGAACAAGGAGCTGGGGCCTCTCTAAACAACTGTTCTGCTGCTACTGGCTCTGGGGACTGCCAGCATGGGTCTGTGTCACTCCCCCAGCACTCAGGCCAAGCATATGGGGAGATGGGGGGTAGACTAGCTGCCTCCTGGCAGAATCAGGGGGTTAGAAGGGCCCAAAGGAGTAGCCAGCATGACTCAGCCCTGTCACTCAGGGCCTGCCCCACTGTGCTAGGAAATGCCCTTCTTACAGGGCAGGGCAGGGGGTGCCAGAATGACCCCCTCCCCCATCCCTTCATCCCTGATCCCATTTCACACCCCAGACATGGCCTGTGGGGCTGGGGGACCCAGCTGGCACAGTACAGGCACAGGCAGCTTTGGAGAAGTTAATCTTTGTCAAAGAGCCCGGGGCTCTGTGCCTGAAACCCCCTGAGGTGACCCTGCCTGAGCGCAGAAATCTTCCTGACAGCTGGGCACAGGGAAGTGCTTAGCTGTCCCAGCCGCCCATGCTGGTGGCCTTGGCACAGCCCTCCCAGGGGGCCCCCAGTGGCTGCTTGCTGCCAGCTGGCACTGCACCTCAGCTAGACATCACTACTCCCTCCACTTATCCTGCCCCATTCCCCATGGCTCCCAGTGCTGGGAAAGGCTGGAGCAGTCTGGGGCTGGAGTAGCCAGGAGCTCCTTTCCATAGCCAGCACTCCTGCCATGCTCCCCACTGCACCCCTGCTGATACAGGCTGGAGCCAAAGACCCTTCCATCCTGTGCTTGACAGTCATTCCCTGAGGCATTTTCTCCTGGGACCCAAGAACTGAAACCAAGTATCACCAGAGCCAGGCACGCTGTGATTAAAATAGACTTTATTTGGAAACAGGCAATAATTGGTTGGTTAAAAATTCTAATTTAAAAAAGATGGTGTGGCAACTCCCCGCAAGCCCAAGAGCCCCTACTCCCCAGCCTCTGGCCAGTCTCACTGAGGGAGCATGGAGAAGGAGCAGGCCCCTCCTGTCAGTCCCCCTACCCCAGTAGGCTATTGTCCTGTACTTCTTGTCTCTGCTGAGCTGCATCCATCTACTCTAGGCTATAGGACAGAGGAAGATAAAAGTCCCCTACAACATGGCATGTGTGCCAGCCACACTGCTCTTTTCCCTCCTTGCTCATCAGATCCAGGGTTTAAACTGCACCTCCTTGCTTTGCAGAGTATCTTTGGCTTGGCCGATAGTTGGAGGGAAGGCCTTAAAAATGGTATGCAAACACCTCCACATTCACACAGGTCTGTATTTCACACCTGAGACACCAGTCTTGGACAAACAACATAGAAAGGCACTGTTGGCTCAAATTAAGATACTGGGGAAGGAGGATGACTCTATCCTGTCCCTTGACACATCCTCTTTGAACAGAGATTTCCCGCCCCACTCCCGGTTAATACTGTGCCCCTGCCCTTCATGTCCAGCCCCAGGAAGAGCCCTGAGCAGCCCCTGATGCCAGTAGAAGCTACTGGGAAAGTAAAGGGTAGAGAACTGCAGTGAACTGAGCCCTAAGGACTCTGCCACCTTAATGAGGCTGAGGGTCTGGCATGACATGGGGGCAGGAGCCATGATGATGACAGGGAGAAGGGGCAGAGGGAGAGAAGAGGGGTTGGGAAAAACTCAGATGATGCTGGGAAAGGGGATGAGGAAGGCATCAGGGAAATAGGAAGTTCAGCATTTTAGTGACTGGAACTGCCCGCCCCCCCCACAAAGGACCTGCCCCCATGAACCCTAAAATTTTAGCCCCAGAGCAGTGATGCTACAGGAAATGGTTGTGGGATTGTCCAGCCCCTGTTCTTTCAGGAAGAGGGAAGGCCAGGGAGCTATATCCTCTCCCAGGGGCTCATTTCCCTTCTAGTGAGTTTCCACTGGGCTCTGGTCTTCCTTAGAGGAGGGAGGCAGCTGCAAGTGCCAGGGGCAATGAGGAGAAAGGCTTGAGAGATTCTAGGAGGGAATGGGTGGGGTGAAATGGGTGTACACAAAGAGAAGGGGCTCGGGAGAATGAATGCATTGGGCAGGTGGGGCCTGGGAGCCTACACACAAGGGAGAGACTCTGGAAGTCTATGGGGTGGCTGGGGTTGGCAGTGTGTACAAAGGGGAGGGGAAGAGCAGGGGCAGCATGAAGGCAGTGGTGCTACTTGAGTCAGTTTTTGGTATAGCATGATGGGAAAAGGCCGTCCCTCCCAGCCCCTCAATCCTCCTGCTCCCGGTCCCTGGGGGACACCCGCCTCTGGTGGTGCCGCAGCTCATCCACCTGCTGCTCCAGGCTGCGCACCTTGGCTTCTAACTGTGTCCCAGAATGCTGAGTCCTAGTCAGGTGCCCCAGCAGGGCATAGACAGTAAGCAGGGCCAGCAGCAGCAGGGCCTGCAAGGAGGGGTTGGGCACAGAGGAAATGATGAAGATGAAGCAGACCAGGAAGAAGGCCACCTTCACTCCTGTCATGATGTGGCCCAGGATGTTCAGCACCAGGCCCAGCACCAGCGACAGTAGCCAATAGCCAAACAGCGCAGCCAGGCCCCACAGCAGCAGAGTCTGCACATGGGCAGGGTCTAGCTTCAAGGTCTGCATCACATGGTCCCCTGGAGGGAGAAGGAAAGGGGTTAGAGATGTGTGGGTGTCCCAGCACCGGGCTGGCACTTTTGGGATGGGGCATCCCCACATCAGGGCTGTCCAAATGGTGGCCTACAAGGGTTTAGCACAGGGGCAAGTAATTATTTCGGGCGGAGGGACGCTTACTGAGTTTTGACAAGCCATCGAGGGCTGCATGGCAGGCAGCCAGGGGCAGATAAATATGAATTTTCTAAATTTTTTAGGGGCCCCGCAGGCCGGATACAATAGCCTGGCAGGCCACATCCGGCCCATGGGCTGCATTTTGCCCACCCCTGGTTTAGCATGTGGCCCACACGCTCCTGCCTAGCCGCTACTCCAGTCCCTGCTCTGGCAACAGTGGCAGGGATCTATAGACTCTCCATCCCTCCTCCGACTTCTGGTTCCTGCCCCCCGACCCTCCCTCCCACACCTGCTCTTGGGGGCTGTGCAGCACAGCAAGGGCCAGGCTGTGTGCTTGGGGAAAAAAAAGAAGCCAGGCTGCCCACACTGTGTGCTACCCCCACATCATGTGTGGCTGGGAGAGGGGTTTGCACATGTGATGGGGGGAAGGGGAGGGAAGTGGGTTCAGCTGTGTGGCAGGTAGCTCCTGCAGCACCAGGGTCCGGGGCCTGTGCTGCATGTGGTCCCTGGCTACCCAGAAGCTGGATGACTGCCCTATTTGTTGCCCAAGTGATGTTGGGGCAGGCTGCTCCTGAAGAGAGGGGCATAATGGGAGTTGAAAGGGGAGTGGTGCGGCTGGCAAGAGAGCTCTCTCCAGTGCTGGGAAGAGAAACCCTTGGAGAGAATTGCTCCTTACCAGATGGGAGCCCCTTTTCTTTATTTAGGGATAAGGATCAGGGTTAGCCCATCAAGTGCTGGAAGGAAAGTGAAATTGCTCTCCCCAGATGAGATGGGCTGTCAAGCCTGAGTTGACCCCTCCTATGCCACAGGCCTTGAAAGGGGAAGCTCAGACACCCTTGTCTGTTGTGAGGGATGGGACTGAGGCCTTCACATACTCCAGTGAAAGGCTGGTTTTCAAAGAAACACACCTCTGCCCCAGAGACAGGGATGCGGAACAGCCTTCCCAACCTTCCACAGATGGGGCTGTGGAAGGGGGCTTCAGGGGAGTGGGCACTTAACCAGAAAACCAGAGATCTGCTTCCTGCTCTTAATTCTGCCTCTGCTGTGAGCAAGCTGATGTTTCAATTTCCCCTCCCTCCCTTTGCCTGGGCTTTTATGCAGTACCCAGCACAATGGCGCCCTGCCCTCAGGTGGGGTCTCTAGGCATTAATATCATCACACAGATAGAAAGCAACTTACCATTCATGCCACAAGCACTAAGGATCTGTCCCATGATCTCAGATAGCATGATCAGCCCTGCGGAGATGCCATTGGAGACAATCCAGAACATGGCAGAGATGGTCTGCAGGGAAGAGAGAAATTTCAGTCCCTGCCATGTGTTCAAAGACACCAGTGGGGAGAAGGGAGACAAGACCACTCACGTATGAGGTTTCAGAGGCCATGAGGGAGCTCTGATAGGAACCAATGCCTGGCTGGGTGCAAATAGCCCTCGCTGGTTGTAGGTGCAGCAGGAACCCACTAGACATAACTTACAGCAACCCCAAAGATGCTTTAACTCCCCCCCCCAGGGGCTGAGATGGCTTTGTACTAGGAAAAGTACAATAGTGGCCTCAAGTCTCCCCATCCCTACCTTTTGGATTTGGTGCCCAGCTCAGCTGCAATTCAGCTCAGATGGATAAGCTGTGTAACCAGTCCACCTAACAGACGGCAGAAACACCCCAACCAGAAACCAATGCTGCCAGCTTCACAGCCAGCTGGTTGGTGCCTCTTTCAACACAGTGTATGCAGACCAAGCCATGGTGTATCTATCAATGAAACCAATATAAGTTGTCACATCTGCATGCTCCAGCAGGGAGACCACTGTAGCAAAGCCATTGTAACCCTAACCCTGCATCCCACAGGATTCAAGTTACAACAATTTAGCTCCCTACAGAATCATGCAGACACAACAGTTATGCTGTCACAGCGACATAAGCTGCAGAGCGGAACAACTCCTCCCCTTTTAAAACGGTTGACAGTTAAATCTGTCCACAGCCTGAGAAGTGGGTAGCTTCCTCAAGAGGTAAATCTGTGCTGAAAGCTTGCTCCCATGGGGCCAGAGTACTGTTCAGCCATCCAGCTGGCTCCATCGTCAAGGAGCTCTGCCTGAAATAAGCAACTGATGCTTCTATCTTCTAGCCTGTCACAACAATATCTGAATGTCTATTATTCTTAATTTTACCTAGGGAAAATGGAGGCAGTTTCAAACCAGACTCCTTTGAGAACTAAGTGACCTGCCAGAAGTCAAGCAGGAAGCTGGCAGCAGATCAAGGCTTTACCCTGGGTCTCCCAAATCTTAGGCTCGGTGCCTAACCCACCAGACTACCTAGCCTCTCTACTCCTGACTTGTGCCCTTCACGGCCCCTATTAAATGAAGCCTTATGCCCCTGCTGGAGGGTGGGGGTGGGTGTGTAACTGTTACTTGCCCAGGAGATAAGCTAGCTAAGAAGCTGCAGGAGCTCATTACAGACAGAACTACAACTGGAACCCAGAGGTCTAACAACAGCGCCACATCTCAGTCACTTGGGCACATGCTGCCTTTTTTCAGAGCAGATACCTGGAGCTAAAGTGACTCAAACCTCCCTCGGTAGCTGGAGGCTTAGGGAAGCAAGGACTGGCCAGCACAAGCTGCATAAGAAATTTCAGATCAATAACTTTGCTCAATGTTAACCTTGATATATGTAGCACCCAGCTTTTATCTGGTGCTTTTAAGCCATAGCCTCAACATGCTCCACAAGGGAAGTTGGCATTATCCCCATCTTACAGATGGGGAAACTGAGGTAGGGGAAGGCAAACTGACCTGCCCAAGGTCACCCAGCAGGCCAATGACAAAACTGGAAACCATGTCTCCAGAGTCACAGTCCAAAGCTCAAACTGGACTCCCTCACTGGAGCTCTTTGAACAACTCTGGCAAAGCTTAATAGCCATTTCTCTAACACCTGCAGAGGGGGGCAAACTTTGTGCACAGAGACCTTCGCCTCCACACTCTTCCAGCCCCTTCGGAATTCCAGCCTTACCTCAGCCACCATCTGAACAGCCTCTTGCCCAATCATCTCCTCCAGGGTCTCCTTCATGGCCTGACCCAAATGGGACAAGAAGTCAGTGTGGACGGGTGCTTCTTTCCAAAGCTTGCCAGGCCGGTTCTGAGCGCTGGCCACATGCAGGAAAGCGGCTGACATCAGGATAGCAACAGCTGGTCGGAGTAGAAGCTGGCGGCAGCTCCAGGACCTGCAATCTCCTCCCGCCATCTCTCCAGCTCTTCTCTCTACACCAAGAAGCCCTGCTGAAGGAAATGAGAGGAGAGATGAGTGAAGTCACAGACAGTAACAAAGCTGTAGAAACCCAGGATCCTCCCGTCCTGGGGTTAGAGCTATCTTGCCCATGGGGAGGACCACCCTGGACTGCCAAGAGGGCAAATGCACTTCCCGCAGTACCAGCATGCTCCCTTGTCAACTGAGGATCCTCCACGGGCCACTCTCTCATTACTGGCGCTTGGGCCTGTCTCCGCTCCCAACCTTTTGTGTTTCCCAACGACCGACGACCGGAGGCAGCTCCTTGCGCTGTTCCCCAGCAGCGGGCTGCTCAGGCTGACTGAACCTGGGGCTAAGAGCAGGCAGCCACACCCACGCCACCGGCCCTTCGTTTGAGAAGAATCCCAGGAGCCGGGGGCCAAAGGTCAAGCCTGCCTCACTCCCACTTTGGGCAGTGACCTCAGTGTGGGGCCTGCAGAGATGGAAAGGACAGCTGGGCCCCCCGCAGCAGGTGGGGGGGTGACACACAATCCCTCTCCCACACGCCCTGCTCAGGCCTGCCCCTGGCGCAGCCCCAGAAGCCGACACTGGGGGGGGGCGGGGGGGGGAGAGGTGCGTGGGGGCGAGT